>NC_056731.1:1859726405-1859881405 GCF_019279795.1 Protopterus annectens
ATCCTCCTCCTACCTGTACTGCAACTCCCTCCATATCCTCCTCCTACCTGTACTGTAACTCCCCCTATAGCCTCCTCCTACCTGTACTGTAACTCCATACATCTCCTCGGCATACCTGTACTGTAAATCCCTCCATATCCTCCTCCTACCTGTACTGTAACTCCCTCCATATCCTCCTCCTACCTGTACTGTAAATCCCTCCATATCCTCCTCATACCTGTACTGTAACTCCCTCCATATCCGCCTCCTATCTGTACTGTAAATCCCTCCATATTCTCCTCCTACCTGTACTGTAACTCCCTCCATATCCTCCTCCTACCTGTACTGTAACTCCCTCCATATCCTCCTCCTACCTGTACTATAACTCCCTCCATATCCTCCTCCTACCTGTTCTGTAACTCCCTCCATCTCCTCCTCCTACCTTGTGTAACTCCCTCCATCTCCTCCTCCTATCTGTACTGTAACTCCATCTGTATCCTCTCACCTGTACTGTAACTCACACCATATTCTCATCCAACATGTATTGTAACTCCCTCCATATCCACCTCTTAGCTGTACTATAATTGGATCCATATCCTCTTCCTACCTGTACAGTAACTCCATCCATATCCTTCTCCTACCTGTACTGTAACTCCCTCCATATCCTCCTCCTACCTGTACTATAACTCCCTCCATATCCTCCTCCTACCTGTTCTGTAACTCCCTCCATCTCCTCCTCCTACCTTGTGTAACTCCCTCCATCTCCTCCTCCTATCTGTACTGTAACTCCATCTGTATCCTCTCACCTGCACTGTAACTCACACCATATTCTCATCCAACATGTATTGTAACTCCCTCCATATCCACCTCTTAGCTGTACTATAATTGGATCCATATCCTCTTCCTACCTGTACTGTAACTCCCTCCATATCCTCCTCTAACCTGCACTATATCTCCCTCCATATCCTCCTCAAATGTGTAGTGTAACTCCCCCCCATATCCTCCTCCTACCTGTACTGTAACTCCCTCCATCTCCTCCACCTACCTGTACTATAACTCCCCCTATAGCCTCCTCCTACCTATACTGTAACTCTCCCATATGCCCTTCCTACCTGTACTGAAACTCCCCCATATCCTCCTCCTACCTGTACTGTAACTCCCCCATACCCTCCTCCTACCTGTACTGTAACACCCTCCATATCATCCTCCTACCTGTACTATAACTCCCTCCAAATTCTCCTCCTACCTGCACTGTAACTCCTTTCATATCCTCCTCCTAGCTGTACTGTAACTCCCCCTATAGCCTCCACCTACCTCTACTGTAGATCTCTCCATATCCTCCTCCTGCCTGTACTGTTACTCCCCAAATAGCCTCCTCCTACCTGTACTGTAACTCCCCCCATATCCTCCTCCAACCTGTACTATAACTCCCTCCATATCCTCCTCCTACCTGTACTGTAACTCCCCCGATATCCTCCTCCTACCTGTACTGTAACTCTACTGTAACTCCCTCCATATCCTCCTCCTACCTGTACTATAACTCCCTCGATATTCTCCACCTACCTGTACTGTAACTCCCTCCATATCCTTCGCTTACCTGTACTGTAACTCCCTCCATATCCTGTGACTACCTGAACTATAACTCCCCCTTTAGCCTCCTCCTACCTGTACTGTAATTCCCTCCATCTCCTCCTACTACCTGTACTGTAACTCCCTCCATATCCTCTTCATACCTGAACTGGTAAATCCCTCCATATCCTCCTCCTACCTGTACTGTAACTCCCCATATAGCCTACTCCTACCTGTACTGTAATGCCCTCCATCTCCTCCTCATACCTGTACTGTAAATCCCTCCATATCCCCTCCTACCTGTACTGTAACTCCCTCCATCTCATCCTCCTACCTTGTGTAACTCCCTCCATCTCCTCCTCCTATTTGTACTGTAACTCCGTCTGTATCCTCTCACCTGTACTGTAACTCACACAATATTCTCATTCTACATGTATTGTAACTCCCTCCATATCCGCCTCCTAGCTGTACTATAATTGGATCCATATCCTCTTCTTACCTGTACAGTAACTCCCTCCATATCCTTCTCCTACCTGTACTGTAACTCCCTCCATATCCTCCTTCTACCTGTACTGAAATTCCTTCCATATCCCACTCCTACCTGTACTGTAGTTCCCCCCATCCTCCTCCTACCTGTACTGTAACTCCCTCCATATCCTCGTAATACCTCTACTATATCTCTCTCCATATCCTCCTCCTACCTGTACTGTAACTCCCTCAATATCCTCCTCCTACCTGTACTGTACCTCCCTCCATATCCTCCTCTTACCTGTACTGTAACTCCCGCCATATTCCCCGTCTTCCTGTACTATAACTCCACCTATAGCCTCCTTCTAAATGTACTGTAACTCCTCCATATCCCCTTCCTACCTGTACTATAACTCCCTCCATCTCATCCTCCTACCTCTTGCAACTCCGTCCATCTCCTACTCCTACCTCGTGTAACTCCCTCCATCTCTTCCTCCTATCTGTACTGTAACTCCCTCTGTATCCTCCTGCCTGTACTGTAACTCCCTCGATATCCTCCTTCTACATCGTGAACTCCAATCTCCTCCTCCTACCTCGTGTAACTACGTCCATCTCCTCCTCCTACCTCGTGCAACTCCCTCCATCTCCTCCTCCTATCTGTACTGTAACTCCCTCTGTATTCTCCTGCCTGTACTGTAACTCCCTCACATATCCTCCTCCTACCTGTACTGTAACACCATCCATATCCTCCTCATACCTGTACTGTAACTCCCTCCAAATCCTCCTCCTACCTCGTGAACTCCCTCCATCTCCTCCTCCTACCTCATGTAACTACGTCCATCTCCTCCTCCTACCTCATGTAACTCCCTCCATCTCTTCCTCCTATCTGTACTGTAACTCCCTCTGTATCCTCCTGCCTGTACTGTAACTCCATCTATATCCTCCTCTTACCTGTACTGTAACTCACACCATATTCTCATCCTACCTGTATTATAACTCCTTCCATATCCTTCTCCTACCTGTACTGTAACTGCCTCCATATCCTCCTGCTACCTGTACTGTAACTCCTTCCATATCCCCCTCCTACCTGTACTGTAGCCGCCCATATCCTCCTCCTACCTGTACTGTAACTCCCTCCATATCCTTCTCCTACCTGTACTATAACTCCCTCCCATATCCTCCTCCTACCTGTACTGTAACTCCCTCCATATCCTCCTCCTACCTGTACTATAACTCCCTTCAGATCCTCCTCCTACCTGTACTGTAACTCCTTCCATATCCTCCTCCTACCTGTACTGTAACTCCCATAGAGCCTCCTCCTACCTGTACTGTAGCACTCTCCATATACTCCTCCTAATTGTACTGGAACTCCCCCTATAGCCTCCTCCTACCTGTACTGTAACTCCCCCATATCATCCTCCTACATGTACTATAACTCCCTCCATATCCTCCTCCTACCTGTACTGTAACTCCCCCCATATCCTCCTCCTACCTGTACTGTAACTCCCTGCATATCCTCCTCCTACCTGTATTAACTCCACCTATAGCCTCCTCCTCCTACCTGTACTGTAACTCCCGCCATATCCCCCTCCTACTGGTACTGTAACTCCTTCATATCCTCCTCCTACCTGTACTGTAACTCCCCCATATCCTCCTCCTACCTGTACTATAACTCTACTGTAACTCACGCCATATCCTCCTCCTACCTGTACTATAACCCCTCAATATCCTCCACCTACCTGTACTGTAACTCCCTCCATATCCTCCTCTTACCTGTACTGTAACTCCCCCATATTCCCTTCCTACCTGTACTATAACTCCCCCATATCCTCCTCCTACCTGTACTGTAACTCCCCCCATACCGTCCTCCTTCCTGTACTGTAACACCCTACATATCCTCCTCCTACCTGTACTATAACTCCCTCCATAACCTCCTCCTAACTGTACTGTAACTCCTTCCATATCCTCCTCCTACCTATACTGTAACTCCCCCTATAGCCTCCTCCTACCTGTACTGTAGATCTCACCATATCGTCCTCCTACCTGTATTGTAACTCCAACTATAGCCTCCTCCTACCTGTACTGTAACTCACCCCATATCCTCCTCCTCCTACTCCTCCTGCCTGTACTATAACTCCCTCCATATTCTCCTCCTACCTGTACTGTAACTCCCCCATATCATCCTCCTGCCTGTACTGTAACTCCTTCCATATCCTCCTCCTACCTGTACTGTAACTCCCTCCATATCCTCCTCATACCTGTACTGTAACTCCCTCATTATCCTCCTCCTACCTGTACTGTAAATCCCTCCATATCCTCCTCCTATGTGTACTGTAACTCCCTCCATATCCTCCTCCTACCTGTACTGTAACTTTCCCTATAGCCTCCTCCTACCTGTACTGTAACTCCCTCCATCTCCTCCTCATGCCTGTACTGTAAATCCCTCCAACTCCACTCCTACCTGAACTGTAACTCCCTCCATCTCCTCCTCCTACCTTGTGTAACTCCTTCCATCTCCTCCTACTGTCTGTACTGTAAATCCCTCTGTATCCTCTCACCTGTACTGTAACTCATACCATATTCTCATCCTACATGTATTGTAACTCCCTCCATATCCGCCTCCTAGCTGTACTATAAATGGATCCATATCCTCTTCCTACATGTACAGTAACTCCCTCCATATCCTTCTCCTACCTGTACTGTAACTCCCTCCATATCCCTATCTACCTGTACTGTAACTCCTTCCATATCCACTCCTACCTATACTGTAGTTCCCCGATCCTCCTCCTACCTGTACTGTAACTCCCTCCATATCCTCCTCCTACCTGTACTATATCTCACTCCATATCCTCCTCCTACCTGTACTGAAACTACCCCAATATCCTCCTCCTACCTGTACTGTAACTCCCTCCATATCCTCCTACTACCTGTACTGTAACTCGCTCCATATCCTGCTCTTACCTGTACTGTAACTCCGTCCATATCTCCCGCCTACCTGTACTATAGCTCCGCCTATAGCCTCCTCCTACCTGTACTGTAACTCCCACATATCCTCCTTCTACCTGTACTGCAACCCCCATACCCTCCTCCTTCCTGTACTGTAACACCCTTCATATCCTCCTCCTACCTGTATTATAACTCCCTCCATATCCTCCTCCTCCTACCTGTACTGTAACACCTTCCATGTCCTCCTCCTACCTCATGAACTCGCTCTATCTCCTCCTCCTCCTACCTCATGTAACTACATCCATCTCCTCCTCCTACCTCGTGTAACTCCCTCCATCTCCTCCTCCTATCTGTACTGTAACTCCCTCTGTATGCTCCTGCCTGTACTGTAACTCCATCCATATCCTCCTCGTACCTGTACTGTAACTCACACCATATTCTCATTCTACCTGTATTATAACTCCCTCCATATCCTTCTCCTACCTGTACTGTAACTGCCTCCATATCCTACTGCTACCTGTATTGTAATTGCTTCCATATCTCCCTCCTACCTGTACTGTAGCCCCCCATATCCTCCTCCTACCTGTACTGTAACTCCCTCCATATCCTCCTCCTACCTGTACTATAACTCCCTCCCATATCCTCCTCCTACCTGTACTGTAACTCCCTCCATATCCTCCTCCTACCTGTACTGTAACTCCTTACATATCCTACTCTTACATGTACTATAACTCCCTCCAGATCCTGCTCCTACCTGTACTGTAACTCCCCCCATATCCTCCTCCTACATGTACTATAACTCCCTCCATATCCTCCTCCTACCTGTACTGTAAATCCCCCCATATCCTCCTCCTACCTGTACTGTAACTCCTTCCATATCCTCCTCCTACCTGAACTGTAACTCCCCCTAAATCCTCCTCCTACCTGTACTGTAGATCTCTCCATATCCTCCTCCTACCTGTACTGTAACTCCCCCTATAGCCTCCTCCTTCCTGTACTGTAACTCCCCCCATATCCTCCTCCTACCTGTACTATAACTCCCTCCATATCCTCCTCCTACCTGTACTGTAACTGCCCACCCCCATATTCTCCTCCTACCTGTACTGTAACTCCCTCCATATCCTCCTCCTACCTGTACTGTAACTCCCTCCATATCCTCCTCCTACCTGTACTGTAACTCCCTCCATATCCCCCTCCTATCTGTACGGTAACTCCCTCCATAGCCTCCCCCTACCTGTACTGTAACTCCCTCTATATCCTCCTCCTACCTGTACTGTAACTCCCTCCATATCCTCCTCATTACTGTACTGTAACTCCCTCCATATCCTCCTACTACCTGTACTGTAACTCCCCCTATAGCCTCCTCCTACCTGTACTGTAACTCCCTCCATCTCCTCCTCATACCTGTACTGTAAATCCCTCCACATCCTACTACTACCTGTACTGTAACACCCCCTATAGCCTCCTCCTACCTGTACTGTAACTCCCTCCATATCCTCCTCATACCTGTACTGTAATTCCCTCCATATCCCCTTCTACCTGTACTGTAACTTCCTCCATCTCCTCCTTCAACCTCGTGTAACTCCCTCCATCTCCCCCTCCTACCTCTTGTAATTCCCTCCATCTCCTCCTCCTACCTCGTGTAACTCCCTCCATCTCCTCCTCCTACCTGTACTGTAACTCCCTGTGTATCCTCCTGCCTGTACTTTAACTCCCTCCATATCCTCCTCCTACCTCATGAACTCACTCCATCTCCTCCTCCTACCTCATGTAACTCCCTCCATCTCCTCCGCCTACCTCGTGTAACTCTCTCCATCTCCTCCTCCTATCTGCACTGTAACTCCCTCTGTATCCTCCTGCCTGTACTGTAACTCCCTCCATATCCTCCTCTTACCTGTACTGTAACTCACACCATATTCTCATCCTACCTGTATTGTAACTCCCTCCATATCCGCCTCCTAGCTGTACAATAATTGGATCCATATCCCCTTCCTACCTGTACAGTAACTCCCTCCATATCCTTCTCCTACCTGTACTGTAACTCCCTCCATATCCTCCTCCTACCTATACTGTAACTCCTTCCATATCCCTCTCCTACCTGTACTGTAGCCCCCATATCCTCCTCCTACCTGTACTGTACCTCTCTCTATATCCTCCTCCTACCTGTACTGTAACTCCCTCCATATCCTCCTCCTACCTGTACTGTAACTCCCTCCATATCCTCCTAGTACCTGTGCTGTAACTCGCTCCATATCCTCCTCCTACCTGTACTATAACTCCCCCTATAGCCTCTTCCTACCTGTACTGTAACTCCCCCATATCCCCTCCTACCTGTACTGTAACTCCCACCCATATCCTCCTCCTACCTGTACTGTAACTCCCACCCACATCCTCCTCCTACCTGTACTGTAACTCCCTCCATATCCTCCTCCTACCTGTACTATAACTCTTTCCATATCCTCCTCCTACCTGTACTGTAACTCCCCCTATAGCCTCCTCCTACCTGTACTGTAACTCCCCCCATATCCTCCTCCTACCTGTACTATAACTCCCACCATATCCTCCTTCTATCTGTACTAACTCCCCCTATAGCCTCCTCCTACATGTACTGTAACTCGCACCATATCCCCCTCATACCTGTACTGTAACTCCCCCATATCCTCCTCCTACCTGTAACTCCTCCTCCTACCTGTACTGTAACTCCCTCCTCCTCCTAACTGTACTGTAACTCCTCCATATCCTCCCTCCTACCTGTACTCCATATCCTCCCATATCCTCCTCCTACCTGTACTGTAACTCCATCCATATCCTCCTCCTACCTGTACTGTAACTCCTGCCATATCCTCCTCCTAGCTGTACTATAACTCCCTCCAGATCCTTCTCCAACGTGTACTGTAACTCCTTCCATATCCTCCTCTTACCTGTACTGCAACTCCCCCTATAGCCTCCTCCTACCTGTACTGTAACTCCCCCCATATCCTCCTCCTACATGTACTATAACACCCTCCATATCCTCCTCCTATCTGTACTGGAACTCCCCCCCATCCTCCTCACCTGTGCCCTCCTCCATATCCTCCTCCTCCTGTACCTGTAACTCCCCATATCCTCCTCCTACCTGTACTGTAGATCCCTCCATCCTCCTCCTACCTGTACTGTAACTCCCCTATATCCTCCTCCTTCCCTACTGTAACTCCCCATATCCTCCTCCTACCTGTACTATAACTCCCTCCATATCCTCTCCCTCCTCCACCTGTACTGTAACTCTCACAATATCCCCCTCATACCTATACTGTAACTCCCCCATATCCTCCTCCTACCAGTACTGTAACTCACCCATATCCTCCTCCGACCTGTACTGTAACTCCTCCATATCCTCCTCCTACCTGTGCTCTCCCTCCTATCCTCCCTACCTGTGTAACTCCTCCATATCCTCCTCCTACCTGTACTGTAACTCCCTCCATATCCTCCTCCCACCTGTATTGTAACTCTCCTCATATCCTCCTCCTACCTGTACTGTAACTCCCTCCATATCCTCCTCCTACCTGTACTGTAACCCCCCATATCCTCCTCCTACCTGTACTATAACTCCACCCATATCCTCCCACCTGTACTGTAACTCCTTCCATATCCTCCTCCTACCTATACTGTAACTCCCAGTATATCCACCTCCTACCTGTACTGTAACTCCCCCATATCCTCCTCCTACCTGTACTGTAACTCCCAGTATATCCTCCTCCTACCTGTGCTGTAACTTCCCCCATATCCTCTTCCTACCTGTACTATAACTCTCCCCATATCCTCCTCCTGCCTGTACTGTGACTCCCTCCATATCCTCCTCCTACCTGTACTGTAACTCCCTCCATATCCTCCTCCTACCTGTACTGTAACTCCCTCCATATCCTCCTCCTACCTGTACTGTAACTCCCCCATATCCTCCTCCTACCTGTACTGTAACTCCCCCATATCCTCCTCCTACCTGTACTGTAACTCCCCCATATCCCCTCCTACCTGTACTGTAACTCCCTCCACCCATATCCTCCTCCTACCTGTACTGTAACTCTCTATATCCTCCTCCTACCTGTACTATAACTCCCTCCCATATCCTCCTCCTACCTGTACTGTAACTCCCTCCATATCCTCCTGCCTGTACTGTAACTCCCTCCATCCTCCTCCTACCTGTACTGTAACTCCTCCATATCCTCCTCCTCTCTCCTACCTGTACTGTAACTCCCCCTGTATCCTCCTCCTGCCTGTAACTCCCCTATATCCTCCTCCTACCAGTACTGTAACTCACCCATATCCTCCTCCGACCTGTACTGTAACTCCTTCCATATCCTGCTCCTACCTGTACTATAACTCTCTCGATATCCTCCTCCTAGCTGTACTGTAACTCCCTCCATATCCTCCTCCTACCTTTACTGTAACTCTCTACATATCCTCCTCCTACTTGTGCTGTAACTCCCTCCATATCCTCCTCCTACCAGTACTGTAACTCCCTCCATATCCTCCTACCTGTACTGGAACTCCCACCTTATCCTCCTCCTCCTAGCTGTACTGTAACTCCCTCCATATCCTCCTCCTACCTGTACTGTAACTCCCTCCATATCCTCCTCCTACCTGTTCTGTATCCCCCTCCATATCCCCCTCCTACCTGTACTGTAATCCCCTCCATATCCTCCTCCTATCTGTAATGTAACCCCCTCCATGTCCTCCTCCTACCTGTACTGTAACTTCCTCCATCTCCTCCTCCTACCTGTGCTGTAACTCCTCCATATCCTCCTCCTACCTGTACTGTAATTCCTCCATATCCTCCTCCTACCTGTACTGTAACTCCTCCTCCATATCCTCCTCCTCCTACCTGTAGTAACTCCTCCATCTCCTCCTACCTGCACTGTAACTCCTCCATCCTCCTCCTACCTCCCTCCTCCTGCCTGTGCTGTAACTCCCTCCATATCCTCCTCCTACCTGTACTGTAACTCCCATCTCCTCCTCCTACCTGTACTGTAACTCCCTCCATCTCCTCCTCCTACTGTAACTCCCTCCATCTCCTCCTCCTACCTGTACTGTAACTCCCTCCATATCCTCCTCCTACCTGTACTGTAACTCCTCTATCCTCCTCCTACCTGTACTGTAACTCCTCCATATCCTCCTCCTACCTGTACTGTAACTCCCTCCATATCCTCCTACCTGTACTGGAACTCCCACCTTATCCCTCCTACCTGCTGTAACTCCCTCCCATATCCTCCTCCTACCTGCTGTAACTCCTCCATATCCTCCTCCTACCTGTCCACTGCCATAATCCCATATCCTCCTCTGGTACCTGTGTAACTTCGCGACATCCTCCCTCCTGTACCTGTACTGTAACTCCCCTATAGCCTCCTCCTACCTGTACTGTAACTCCCCCATATCCTCCTCCTACCTGTACTATAACTCCCTCCGTATCCTCCTTCTACCTGTACTGTAACTCCTCCATATCCTCCTCCTACCTGTACTATAACTCCCTCCATATCCTCCTCCTACCTGTACTGTAACTCCCCCTATAGCCTCCTCCTACCTGTACTGTAACTCCCCCCATATCCTCCTCCTACCTGTACTGTAACTCCTTCCATATCCTCCTCCTACCTGTACTGTAACTCCCACCATATCCCCCTCATACCTGTACTGTAACTCCCCCATATCCTCCTCCTACCTGTACTGTAACTCACCCATATCTTCCTCCTAACTGTACTGTAACTCCCTCCATATCCTCCTCCTACCTGTACTATAACTCCCTCCCATATCCTCCTCCTACCTGTACTGTAACTTCCCCCCTATATCCTCCTCCTACCTGTACTGTAACTCCCTCCATATCCTCCTCCTACCTGTACTGTAACTCCTTCCATATCCTCCTTCTACCTGTACTGTAACTCCTTCCATATCCTCCTCCTCCTACCTGTACTGTAACTCCCTCCATATCCTCCTCCTACCTGTACTGTAACTCCCTCCATATCCTCCTCCCACCTGTACTGTAGCTACCTCCATATCCTCCTCCTACCTGTACTGTAACCCCCTGTATATCCTCCTATCTGTACTGTAACTCCCTTCACGTCCTCCTCCTACCAGTACTGTAACTCCTCCATCTCCTCCTCCCACCTGTACTAACTCCTCCATGTCCCCTCCTACCTCTTGTAATTCCCTCCATCTCCTCCTCCTACCTCGTGTAACTCCCGCATCTCCTCCTCCTACCTGTACTGTCACTACCTCTGTATCCTCCTGCCTGTACTTTAACTCCCTCCATATCCTCCTCCTACCTCGTGAACTCACTCCATTAACTCCTCTCCTCCTACCTGTACTGTAACTCCCTCCATATCCTCCACCTACCTGTACTGTAACTCCCTCCATATCCTCCTAGTACCTGTGCTGTAACTCGTTCCATATCCTCCTCCTACCTGCTCCATATCCACCTCCTACCTGTACTGTAACTCCCCCATATCCTCCACCTACCTGTACTGTAACTGCTCCCCGCATATCCTCCTCCCTACCTGTGCTGTAACTCCCTCCATCCTCCTATCTGTAACTCCTCCCATATCCTCCTCCTACCTGTACTGTAACTCCTCCATATCCTCCTCCCTACCTGTACTGTAACTCCCTCCATATCCTCCTCCTACCTGTGCTGTAGCTCCCTCCATCTCCTCCCTCTGTACTGTAACTCCTCCTCCTCCTACCTGTACTGTAACTCCCTCCATATCTCCTCCTACCTGTACTGTAACTCCCACCATATCCTCCTCCTACCTGTACTCCTTCCTCCTACCTGTGCAACTCCCTCCATATCCTCCTCCTACCTGTCCTCCCACCTGTAACTCCCTCCATCTCCTCTTCCTACCTGTACTGTAACTCCTCATATCCTCCTCCTACCTGTACTGTAACTCCTCCATATCCTCCTCTTACCTGTACTGTAACTCCCTCCATCCTCCTCCTACCTGTAACTCCTCCATATCCAAGCCTCCCTACCTGTACTGTAATTCCCACCATATCCTCCTCCTACCTGTACTAACTCCTCCATCCCCTCCTACCTGTGCTGTAACTCCTCCATATCCTCCCTCCTGTACTGTAACCCATATCCTCCTCCTACCTGTGCCAACTCCTCCATATCCTCCTCCTACCTGTACTGTAATTCCTCCATATCCTCCTTCCACCCATCTCCTCCATCCTCCTCCTACCTGTACAACTCCTCCATATCCTCCACCTACCTGTACTGTAACTCCTCCATATCCTCCTGCCTCTTAACTCGTCCTCCATATCCTCCTCCTACCTGTAACTCCTCCATCCCTCCACTGTACTGTAACTCCCCATATCCTCCTACCTGTACTGTAACTCCCTCCATATCCTCCTCCCCTCCATCCTGTAACTCCCCCTATAGCCTCCTCCTACCTGTACTGTAACTCCCACCATATCCCCCTCATACCTGTACTGTAACTCCCCCATATCCTCCTCCTATCTGTACTGCATATCCTCCCACCCCACCATATCCTCCTCTGTAACTCCCTATATCCTCCTCCTGCCTGTACTGCAACCCTCCCCATATCCTCCTCCTATCTGTACTGTAACTCACCCATATCTTCCTCCTAACTGTACGGTAACTCCCTCCATATCCTCCTAGTACCTGTGCTGTAACTCGCTCCATATCCTCATCCTACCTGTACTATAACTCACCCTATAGCCTCTTCCTACCTGTACTGTAACTCCCCCATATCCTCCTCCTACCTGTACTGTAACTCCTCCATATCCTCCTCCCTACCTGTACTGTAACTCCTCCATATCCTCCTCCTACCTACAACCTCTCCACATCCTCCTCCTACCTGTACTGTAACTCCCTCCATATCCTCCTCCACCTAACTCCCATAGCCTCCTCCTACCTGTATGTAACTCCCCATATCCTCCTCCTACCTGTACTGTAACTCCTCCATATCCTCCTCCTACCTGTACTGTAACTCCCTCCATATCCTCCTCTACCTGTACTGTAACTCCCTCCATCTCCTCCTACCTCCCTCGTGTAACTCCTCCATCCTCCTCCTACCCTGTAACCCATATCCTCCTCCTATCTGTACTGTAACCTCCATATCCTCCCTACCTGTGCTCAACTCCTTATCCTCCCACCTGTGCCTTAACTCCCTCCATATCCTCCTCCTACTGTACTGTAACTCCCTCCATCTCCTCCTCCTACCTCTTGTAATTCCCTCCATCTCCTCCTCCTACCTCGTGTAACTCCCGCCATCCTCCTCCTGCCTGTACTGTAACTCCTCCATATCCTCCTCCTGCCTGTACTGAACTCCTCCATATCCTCCTCCTACCTCATGTAACTCACCCATATCCTCCCACCTGTACCGTAACTCCTCCATCCTCCTCCTACCTGTAACTCCTCCATCTCCTTCTCCCCTACCTGTACCTGTAACTCCCTCCATATCCTCCTCCTACCTGTACTGTAACTCCCTCCATATCCTCCTACCTACTCCTCCATATCCTCCTCCTACCTGTACTATAACTCCTTCCATATCCTCCTCCTACCTGTACTGTAACTCCTCCATCCTCCTCCCCATATCCTCCTCCTACCTGTACCCTCCCCATATCCTCCTCCTACCTGTACTGTAACTCCTCCATATCCTCCTCCTACCTGTGCTGTAACTCCTCCATATCCTCCTCCTACCTGTACCTGTAACTCCTCCATATCCTCCGCCTACCTGTACTCTAACTGGCTCCCCATATCCTCCTCCTGCCTGTGCTGTAACTCCCTCCATATCCTCCTCCCACCTGCTGTAACTCACCCATATCCTCCTCCTACCTGTACTGTAACTCCCTCCATATCCTCCTCCTACCTGTACTGTAACTCTCTCCCATATCCTCCTCCTACCTGTGCTGTAACTCCCTCATATCCTCCTCCTACCTGTACTGTAACTCCTCCATATCCTCCTCCTACCTGTGCTGTAACTCCTCCATATCCTCCTCCTACCTGTACTGTAACTCCCACCCACATCCTCCTCCTACCTGTACTGTAACTCCCCCTATAGCCTCCTCCTACCATGTAACTCCTTAGCCTCCCACCATATCCCCCTCATACCTGTACTGTAACTCCCCCATATCCTCCTCCTACCTGTACTGTAACTCACCCATATCTTCCTCCTAACTGTACTGTAACTCCCTCCATATCCTCCTCCTACATGTACTATAACTCCGTACCATATCCTCCTCCTACCTGTACTGTAACTTCCTCCATATCCTCCTCCTACCTGTACTATAACTCCCTCCCATATCCTCCTCCTACCTGTACTGTAACTCCATCCATATCCTCCTCCTACCTGTACTGTAACTCCCTCCATATCCTCCTCCTACCTGTACTGTAACTCCTGCCATATCCTCCTCCTAGCTGTACTATAACTCCCTCCAGATCCTTCTCCAACGTGTACTGTAACTCCTTCCATATCCTCTTCCTACCTGTACTGCAACTCCCCCTATAGCCTCCTCCTACCTGTACTGTAACTCCCCCCATATCCTCCTCCTACATGTACTATAACACCCTCCATATCCTCCTCCTATCTGTACTGTAACTCCCCCCCCATATCCTCCTCCTACCTGTAGTGTAACTCCTTCCATATCCTCCTCCTACCTGAACTGTAACTCCCATATCCTCCTCCTCTGTAACTCCTCCATATCCTCCTCCTACCTGTATCCTCCTCCTACCTGTACTGTAACTCTCCTCATATCCTCCTCCTACCTGTACTGTAACTCTCCCCATATCCTCCTCCTGCCTGTACTGTAACTCCCTCATATCCTCCTCCTACCTGTACTGTAACTCCCTCCATATCCCCCTCCTACCTGTACTGCTCCTCCATATCCTCCTCCTCCATATCCTCCTCCTACCTGTAACTCCTCCACTATCCTCCTCCTCCCTGTACTGTAACTCCTCCATATCCTCCTCCTCCTACCTGTACTGTAACCCCCATATCCTCCTGCCTGACTCCTCCATATCCCCCTCCTACCTTTATTGTAAATCCTCCATATCCTCCTTCTACCTGTACTGTAACTCCCTCATATCCTCCTCCTACCTGTACTGTAACTCCCTCCATCCTCCTCCTCCTACCTGTAACTCTCTTCATATCCTCCTCCTACCTGTACTGTAACTCCTCCATATCCTCCTCCTGCCTGTACTGTAACTCCCTCATATCCTCCTCCTACCTGTACTGTAACTCCCTCCATATCCCCCTCCTACCTTTATTGTAAATCCTCCATATCCTCCTTCTACCTGTACTGTAACTCCCTCATATCCTCCTCCTACCTGTACTGTAACTCCTCCATCCCCTCGTCCTACCTCATGTAACTCCCTCCATCTCCTCCTACCTCTTGTAACTCCTCCATCCTCCTCCTACCTGTATTGTAACTCCTCCATATCCTCCTCCTACCTGTACTGTAACTCCTCCATATCCTCCTCCTGCCTGTACTTAACTCCCTCCATTCCTCCTGGTAACTCCTCCATCTCCTCCACCTACTGTAACTCCTCCATCTCCTCCTTCCTACCTGTACTGTAACTCACTCCATATCCTCCTCCTACCTGTGTAACTCCTCCATATCCTCCTCATGCTCCCTCCATCCTCCTCTTACCACTGTAACTCACCATATTCTCATCCTACCTGTATTGTAACTCCCTCCATATCCGCCTCCTGTACTGTAATCTGATCCATATTCCCTTCCTACCTGAACAGTAACTCCCTCCATATCCTTCTCCTACCTGTACTGTAACTCCCTCCATATCCTCCTCCTACCTGTACTGTAACTCCTTCCATATCCCTCTCCTACCTGTACTGTAGCCCCCCCATATCCTCCTCCTACCTGTACTGTAACTCTCTATATCCTCCTCCTACCTGTACTATAACTCCCTCCCATATCCTCCTCCTACCTGTACTGTAACTCCCTCCATATCCTCCTCCTACCTGTACTATAACTCCTTCCATATCCTCCTCCTACCTGTACTGAATCTCCCCCTATAGCCTCCTTCTACCTGTACTGTAGCTCTCTCCATATCCTCCTCCTACCTGTATGGAACTTCCCCTATAGCCTCCTCCTACCTGTACTGTAACTCCCCCCATATCCTCCTCCTACCTGTACTCTAACTCCCTCCATATCCTCCTCCTACCTGTACTATCTCCCCTATGGCCTCCAACACCTGTACTGTAACTCTCCATATCCCCTCATACCTGTGCTGTAAACCCCCATATCCTCCTACCAGTACTGTAACTCACCCATATCCTCCTCCGACCTGTACTGTAACTCCTTCCATATCCTGCTCCTACCTGTACTATAACTCTCTCGATATCCTCCTCCTACCTGTACTGTAACTCCCTCCATTTCCTCCTCTTACCTGTACTGTAACCCCCCATATCCTCCTCCTACCTGTACTATAACTCCACCCATATCCTCCTCCTACTTCTCCTACCTGTACTATATCTCCCTCCATATTCTCCTCCTACCTGTACTGTAACTGCCCCCATACTCTCCTCCTAAATGTACTGAAATTCCCTCCATATCCTCCTCCTACCTGTACTGTAATTCCCTCCATATCCTCCTCCAACCTGTACTGTAACACACTCCATATCCTCCTCCTACCTGTACTGTAACTTCCACTATAGCCTCCTCCTACCTGTACTGTAACTCCCTCCATCTCCTCTTCATACCTGTACTTTAAAACCCTCCATATCCCCTTCTATCTGTACTGTAACTCCCTCCATCTCCTCCTCCTACCTCATGTAACTCCCTCCATCTCCTCCTCCTATCTGTACTGTAACTCCGTCTGTATCCTTTCACCTGTACTGTAATTTACACCATATTCTTATCCTACATGTATTGTAATGCCCTCCATATCCACCTCCTAGCTGTACTATAATTGGATCCATATCCTCTTCCCACCAGAACAGTAACTCCCTCCATATCCTTCTCCTACCTGTACTGTAACTCCCTCCATATCCTGATTGTACATGTACTGTAACTTCTTCCATATCCACATCCTACCTGTAATGTATTTCCCTCCATCCTCCTCCTACCTGTACTGTAACTCCCTCCATATCCTCCTCCTACCTGTACTATATCTCACTCCATATCCTCCTCCTACCTGTACTGTAGCTCCCCCATATCCTCCTCCTACCTGTACTGTAACTCCCTCCATATCCTCCTCTAACCTGCACTGTAACTCCCTCCATATCCTCCACCTACCTGTACTATAACTCCCCCTATAGCCTCCTCCTACCTGTACTGTTACTCCCCCATATCCCCTTCCTACCTGTACTGTAACTCCCCCATATCCTCCTCCTACCTGTACTGTAATCCCCCATACTATCCTCCTACCCGTTACTGTAACACCCTCCATATCCTCCTCCTACCTGTACTATAACTCCCTCCATATCTTCCTTCTACCTGTACTGTAACTCCTTCCATATCCTCCTCCTACCTGTACTGTAACTCCCCCTATAGCCTCCTCCTACCTGTACAGTAGATTTCTCTATATCCTCCTCCTACCTGTACTGTAACTCCCCCTATAGCCTCCTCCTACCTGTACTGTAACTCCCCATATCCTCCTCCTACCTGTACTAGAACCCCCTCCATATCCTCCTCCTACCTGTACTGTAACTCCCCCCCATATTCTCCTCCTACCTGTACTGTAACTCCCTCCATATCCTCCTCCTATCTGTACTGTAACTCCCTCCATATCCTCCTCCTACCTGTACTGTAACTCCCTCCATATCCCCCTCCTACCTGTACTGTAACTCCCTCCATAGCCTCCCCTACCTGTACTGTAACTCCCTCCATATCCTCATCCTGTCTGTACTGTAACTCCCTCAATATCCTCCTCCTACCTGTACTGTAACTCCCTCCATATCCCCCTCCTACCTGTACTGCAACTCCCTGCATAGCCTCCCCATACCTGTACTGTAACTCCCTCCATATCCTCCTCCTACCTGTACTGTAACTCCATCCATATCCTCCTCTTTCCTATACTGTAGCTCCCTCCATATCCTCCTCATACCTGTACTGTAAATCCCTCCATATCCCCTTCTACCTGTACTGTAACTCCCTCCATCTCCTCCTCCTACATCATGTAACTCCCTCCATCTCCTCCTCCTACCTGGACTGTAGCTCCCTCTGTATCCTCCTGCCTGTGCTGTAACTCCCTCCATATCCTCCTCCTACTTCGTGAACTCTCTCCATCTCCTCCTCCTACCTCATGTAACTACGTCCATCTCCTCCTCCTACCTCGTGTAACTCCCTCCATCTCCTCCTCCTATCTGTACTGTAACTCAGTCTGTATCCTCCTGCCTGTACTGTAACTCCATCCATATCCTTCTCTTACCTGTACTGTAACTCACACCATATTCTCATCCTACCTGTATTGTAACTGGATCCGTATCCTCTTCCTACCTGTACAGCAACTCCCTCCATATCCTTCTACTACCTGTACTGTAACTCCCTCTATATCCTCCTCCTACCTGTACTGTAACTCCCTCCATATCCTCCTCCTACCTGTACTATAACTCCCCCTATAGCCTCTTCCTACCTGTACTGTAACTCCCCCATATCCCCTCCTACCTGTACTGTAACTCCCCCATATCCTCCTCCTACCTGTACTGTAACTCCCGCCCATATCCTCCTCCTACCTGTACTGTAACTCCCTCCATATCCTCCTCCTACCTGTACTATAACTTCTTCCATATCCTCCTCCTACCTGTACTGTAACTCCCCCTATAGCCTCCTCCTACCTATACTGTTGCTCTCTCCATATCCTCCTCCTACCTGTACTGTAACTCCCCCTATAGCCTCCTCCTACCTGTACCGTAACTCCCCCCATATCCTCCTCCTAGCTGTACTATAACTCCCTCCATATCCTCCTCCTACTTGTACTGTAACTCTCTCCATATCCTCCTCCTACCTGTACTGTAACTCCCTCCATATCCTCCTCCTACCTGTACTGTAACTCCCTCCATATCCTCCTCCTACCTGTACTGTAACTCCCTCCATATCCTTCTCTTGCCTGTACTAACTCCCCCTATAGCCTCCTCCTACCTGTACTGTAACTCCCCATATCCCTCTCCTACCTGTACTATAACTCCGCATATCCTCCTGCTACCTGTACTGTAGCTCCCCCATACCATCCTCTTATGCGTTACTGTAACACCCTCCATATCCTCCTCCTACCTGTACTATAACTCTCTCCATATCCTCCTTCTACGTGTACTGTAACTCCTTCCATATCCTCCTCATACCTGTACTGTAACTCCCCCTATAGCCTCCTCCTACCTGTACGGTAGATCTCTCTATATCCTCCTCCTACCTGTACTGTAACTCCCCCTATAGCCTCCTCCTACCTGTACTGTAACTCCCCCCATATCCTCCTACAACCTGTACTAGAACTCCCTCCATATCCTCCTCCTACCTGTACTGTAACTCCCCCCATATTCTCCTCCTACCTGTACTGTAACTCCCTCCATATCCTCCTCCTATCTGTACTGTAACTCCCTCCATATCCTCCTCCTACCTGTACTGTAACTCCCTCCATATCCCTCTCCTACCTGTACTGTAACTCCCTCCATAGCCTCCCCCTAGCTGTACTGTAACTCCCTCCATATCCTCATCCTATCTGTACTGTAACTCCCTCCATATCCTCCTCCTACCTGTACTGTAACTCCCCCCATATCCTCCTCCAACCTGTACTAGAACTCCCTCCATATCCTCCTCCTACCTGTACTGTAACTCCCCCCATATTCTCCTCCTACCTATACTGTAACTCCCTCCATATCCTCCTCCTATCTGTACTGTAACTCCCTCCATATCCTCCTCCTACCTGTACTGTAACTCCCTCCATATGCCCCTCCTACCTGTACTGTAACTCCCTCCATAGCCTCTCCCTAGCTGTACTGTAACTCCCTCCATATCCTCATCCAATCTGTACTGTAACTCCCTCCATATCCTCCTCCTACCTGTACTGTAACTCCCTCCATATCCCCCTCCTACCTGTACTGTACCTCCCTCCATAGCCTCCCCCTACGTGTACTGTAACTTCCTCCATATCCTCCTCCTACCTGTACTGTAACTCCCTCCATATCCTCCTCTTTCCTATATTGTAGCTCCCTGCATATCCTCCTCATACCTGTACTGTAAATCCCTCCACATCCCCTTCTACCTGTACTGTAACTCCCTCCATCTCCTCCTCCTACATCATGTAACTCCCTCCATCTCCTCCTCCTACCTCATGTAACTACGTCCATCTCCCCCTCCTACCTCGTGTAACTCCCTCCATCTCCTCCTCCTATCTGTACTGTAACTCAGTCTGTATCCTCCTGCCTGTACTGTAACTCCATCCATATCCTTCTCTTACCTGTACTGTAACTCACACCATATTCTCATCCTACCTGTATTGTAAATGGATCCATATCCTCTTCCTACCTGTACAGTAACTCCCTCCATATCCTTCTCCTACCTGTACTGTAACTCCACTCTATATCCTCCTCCTACCTGTACTGTAACTCCTTCCATATCCCCCTCCAACCTGGTCTGTAGCTCCCCCTTATATCCGCCTCCTACCTGTACTGTAACTCCCTCCATATCCTCCTCCTACCTGTACTATAACTCCCTTCCATATCCTCCTCCTACCTGTACTGTAACTCCCTCCATATCCTCCTCCTACCTGTACTGTAACTCCCTCCATATCCTCCTCCTACCTGTACTGTAACTCCCTCCATATCCTTCTCTTACCTGTACTAACTCCCCCTATAGCCTCCTCCTACCTGTACTGTAACTCCCCATATCCCCCTCCTACCTGTACTATAACTCCCCACATCCTCCTCCTACCTGTACTGTAACTCCCCCAATATCCTCCTCCTACCTGTACTGTACCTCCCTCCATATCCTCCTCCTACCTGTACTGTAACTCCCCCTATAGCCTCCTCCTACCTGTACTGTAGCTCTCTCCATATCCTCCTCCTACCTGTACTGTAACTCCTTCCATATCCTCCTCCTACCTGTACTGTAACTCCCTCCATATTCTCCTCCTAGCTGTACTGTAACTCACACCATATTCTCATCCTACCTGTATTGTAACTCCCTCTGTATCCTCCTGCCTATACTCTAACTCACTCCACATTCTCCTCTTACCTGTACTGTTACTCCCTCCATATCCACCTCCTACCTGTACTGTAACTCCCTCCATATCCTCCTCCTACCTGCACTGTAACTCCCTCCATATCCTCCTCCTACCTGTACTGTAACTCCTTCCATATCCTCCTCCTACCTGCACTGAAACTCCCTCCATATCTTTCTCCTGTGACTCACTCTCTTCCCCCTTGTGTTCTTCTTCTGTCCCCTTAAATTCCCTTGCCTTTTGTTTCTCACCTCTAGCTCTCTCACCACTATACCACTTGTAAGACATATTGCTTTCTGTTGAAAAGAGCAACAATATGGCTGTCTACACACTTTATCAAATTTGAAATGCAGCTCTCCAGCTTTAAAAAAAAATTATACAGACTATTGTGTATTATTGCCTTTCAAATGTTAGTGCCACTCTGTCTGTTACAGTCATTTATGCATTGGAACCTTTCTCCCTGGACCTCTGCTGAAAATGGATCCTGTACCAAATCACGCTTTCCTGGTAATAAATAAATAAATACATACATGTAAGCTAAGATAACCATTATACTTAACAGTTTTATGCTGTTCATCTTGCTTCTGATGTCATACATTTTAGGCTAATCACTTCCATGTGAAAAATATACCTTTAAATATTGCAGTGCACTTGGCTGTCCTGGCGTAATACAGGAAAACATTTTCGACGTGAGAAGAATGGGTTAATATTATCCCTTTTGAGCCAGGATAGAAATAACACATCATCACTGAGAAAGAGATATTTGTACTATGTACTGTACTTTTTCTTACAATTATAAAAATTAATAACTAACAAAAATATACCAATGCAATTACAAGCCTACCCTAAATTTCTATGTTTTCTTGTAAATCAGGAAGTAATTAAAAATAACAGCTGCATCATCCCAGAGGAATTTTTGAAGAAAATAAAATAAAAACCAGAAGAGCATGAAATGATTTAATTGTAGGTTTTTTGTTTATGTTCACACTGGCAATGATGTAGTTGATCCGTTTGTCAGCATAACACACAGTTCAATGTAGAACCACCTGTCTGACTAAATACATTGTCTGTTTAGGTGTACTTGGAATGCTAAATGTACAGATAAAAAAAGGGAAATCAAGAAAGTATATTGCAAAAACTATAGCCACAGTATGGAATACATCATTAATGAATGCCATTAATGCATTAGCGAGGAGAGTGTGTTGAGGAGATGGAAAGAGTACTTTGACGGGTTGATGAATGAAGAGAATGAGAGGGAGAGAAGGTTGGGTGATGTGCGGATAGTGAATCATGAAGTAAAATGGATTAGCAAGGAGGAAGTAAGGATAGCTATGAAGAGAATGAAGAATGGAAAGGCTGTTGGCCCAGATAACATACCAGTGGAAGCATGGAGGTGTTTAGGTGAAATGGCAGTGGAGTTTTTAACTAGATTGTTTAATGAAATATTGGAAAGTGAGAGGATGCCTGAGGAATGGAGAAAAAGTGTTTTGGTACCGATTTTTAAGAATAAGGGTGATATGTAGAGCTGTAGTAACTACAGAGGGATTAAATTGATCAGTTACAGCATGAAGTTATGGGAAAGAGTAGTGGAAGCTAGGTTAAGAAGAGACGTAATGATTAGTGATCAGCAGTATGGTTTCATGCCGGGAAAGAGCACTACAGATGCAATGTTTTCTCTGAGAGTGTTGATGGAGAAGTACAGAGAAGGTCAGAAGTTGTTGCATTGTGTTTTTGTAGACTTAGAGAAAGCATATGACAGGGTGCCTAGAGAAGAGTTGTGGTATTGTATGAGGAAGTCGGGAGTGTCAGAGAAGTATGTAAGAGTGGTACAGGATATGTACGAGGGTAGTGTGACAGCGGTGAGCTCTGTAGTGGAAGTGACGAATGCATTTAAGGTGGAGGTGGGGTTACATCAAGGATCAGCTCTGAGCCCTTTCTTATTTGCAATGGTGATGGACAGGTTGACAGACGAGATCAGACAGGAGTCCCCGTGGATTATGATGTTTGCAGATGACATTGTGATCTGTAGTGAGAGTAGGGAACAGGTGGAGGAGACCCTGGAGAGATGGAGATATGCTCTAGAGAGAAGAGGAATGAAGGTCAGCAGGACTAAGACAGAATATATGTGCGTGAATGAGAGGGAGGATAGAGGAATGCTGAGGATGCAAGGAGTAGAGGTGGTGAAGGTGGATGAGTTTAAATACTTGGGATCAATAGTTCAGAGTAATGGAGAGTGTGGAAGAGAGGTGAAGAAGAGAGTACAGGCAGGGTGGAGTGGGTGGAGAAGAGTGTCAGGAGTGATTTGTGACAGATGAGTACCAGTAAGAGTGAAAGGGAAGGTCTACAAGAAGGTAGTGAGACCAGCTAAGTTATATGGGTTGGAGACAGTGGCCTTGACAAAAAGGCAGGAGTTTGAGCTGGATGTGGCAGAGTTAATGTATAACATTAACTCTACAAACAGCAACCCAAATAAATCTAGTACACTAAAATCTATCAAACCCTCTGACTCACTCTCTATAGCTCACCTTAATATACGAAGCATTTGTAACAAAATTACTCAACTTCATGCCCTTTTAGATGTCCACCTATTTGACATCCTATGCCTATCTGAAACCTGGCTTAAACCTACTATTAAGGACAATGAAGTGACCCCACCAGGCTATAATATCATTAGATTAGACCGCACTGCCAAAAAAGGAGGAGGAATAGCAATCCTCTATAAAGCAGAGCTACAAGTTAGCACTGTAAATCATAACCCACCTTTTGACAACAGTACTGAAATACTAATCACTAAATTTCAAATCAACACACATAAGGCTATAAATATTATCTGTATATACCTTCCTCCAGGAAACAATATCAATACACTCGAGAATATCCTTAACTGGCTTTCCATAAATCTGCCACAAGAAACCATAGTCCTTGGAGACTTTAATATAGACTGGAATACCTGTAATACTACACACCCTACCACCCATATCAACCTTTATGGCTTCTCACAAACTATTGACTCCCCTACCAGAATTAACAAACCCAACAACAAAGAAAGTACCTTGGACTGGATACTTACTAATAGCCCCCAGCAAACATACAAAACAGGTACCCTCCCAGATGACCTAAGTGACCATTCACTAACCTATATTATCAGACATAAAACTAACCAAACTTTCCCATTCTCATACAGAACACTACGTACCAAAAAGAAATTTAACCCAGAACTTTTCCAGGCTGAACTCAAACAATGTAATTGGTCACCATTAAAATCTCTCCCAATCAATGAAGCAGTAGAGTACTTTAATTCTAAGTTCCTAACCATCCTGGAACATCATGCCCCCTTACGCTCTGTTAGAAACAAATCTAAACCAGCCCCCTGGCTCACAAACATAACTAGGCAAAAAATCCTAATTAGAAACAAATTCTGGGCAAAATGGCGTTCCACAAAAAATCCTTCAGATCATCAAATCTTTAAACAACATAGAAACAACACAAAACATGCCATCCTGTTAGATAAAAAGAACTTCTACCTACAGCACTCCCACCATAAGGAACCACAAAAGTTTTGGACTAGCATTAATAAACTCCTATACCCAGGTCAGTTAATCACTCCCAACCCACTTGGCTCCAACCCTAACAATCCCTCCCAAACTGCTAATGCCTTCAATTCTTTCTTCACAAATGCTACCCAAAAACTTGCTAGCCATTTATCTCCTGATACATCAAATTTGCCTACTTCTACCACTATCCCACTCCACCATTTCATATACAACCAGTACCTACTTCCTTCATTTGCTCCCTTCTCCAAAAACTTAAACCTACCACCCCTTCAGCAGACCAACTCCCTGCAGAATTTCTACAAAAAGGAGCTAAAGCCATAGCTTACCCCATTTCCATACTCATCAACAGAACCATATATGAGGGGACTATCCCATCCATCTGGAAAATTTCCCATATTATCCCACTACACAAAGGAGGTCACTCCAATGACTACTCTAACTTTCGTCCTATTGCTCTGTTATCCCCTCTTGCGAAAATTATGGAAAAATGCATCCATAAGCAACTTCTAAAACACCTTCTCCATAACAACCTCCTTGCCAACTGCCAACACGGTTTTAGACCTTTTCACAGCACTACCACTGCCCTACTATCCTTCACAGACAGCATCAACAAAAACCGTAACAATAATATTTTTCCTCTGCTGTCTTTATTGATTTATCTAAAGCCTTTGATATGGTTAATCACCAACTCCTAATACACATTCTGAAATCGCTTTCACTTAATTCCCTAGCTATAAATTGGTTCAAATCTTACCTTGAAAACCGTCAACAGGCTGTACTCTGGCAAAACAAACTCTCTAGTAACCTTCCTATTACCCTCGGTGTTCCACAGGGCTCCATTTTAGGCCCACTTCTATTTTCCATCTATATTAATGACCTCCAATCAGCAATCCCACATACCATCTGCATTCAATATGCAGATGACTCTACTATTATCTGTACAGCCACCTCTCAAACTGAACTTAAATCTCTTACCCAACAAGCTTTCAACACTGTAGAACAATGGTTCTCAAACCGATGCCTCCTGCTTAACCCCAAAAAAACTAAATTGCTACTCTTCACACCAACCCGAAACTCCACCCCTATTTACCTTACACTCACATCTACTGATGGAACTGTTATTACCCCCGACACATCTACTAAACTCCTAGGAATAACAATTGACAACAACCTAAACTTTGATAGTCATATAAACAGCACAATAAAATCAGTTAACAAAAAACTAGGATCCCTTTATTGAATCAAGCCCTTTCTTACACCAGTAGCTAGGACCACTATAGCCAGAACCCACTTAATCTCAACTCTACTTTATGCTTCCCCTATATATACTAACCTTTCAAAAAATAACCTCAACAAACTAGCAACATCCTATAATAACATTGCTAGATTTGCAACAGGCTCTCCCTTCAGAACTCATCACTGTTTAAACCTAAAACAACTGGACTGGCTAGAATTTCTTAACCATATTCAATTTCTCCAGCTTACCATTGTCCATAAGTCCCTGCACCAACCCCACAACACTCCAATACTCTCTACCATCATTACACCTTACAAAAACCTCAAGAACTTACGCTCCTCAAACAAACTCCTGATCAACACTTCTAGATCCAATAACTCATCAGGTGACTCCCTATACTCTAACTCTGTAGGCAAGCTATGGAATTTATTACCAACTGAACTGACAACTCAAACTTCTCTTTCACTCTTTAAAAAGAAACTAAAGCTATTTCTTAAGACACACTGGCAATGCACCTGTACTAACCCTGACTAACTTCCTTCCTTCTAAACTTATTACTTCTCTGAAACTTCTAATACTACCCTACTGATACAAAATACCATAACATTGCTAATAAAATGTATGTATATACTGCATATCCTCACTGTCTATAGTATTTGAGAGACAGTGAGAGAGAGAGAGAGAGAAAAAAATATATATGTATATATATATATATTTTGTTTTTTTTTTCACATTTGTACCTTCTAATTTGTCCCGTTATCACCTTTTGTATTTTTAATTTGGATGTATTATGACTTTGATATGTCTATTTTACATCTTTTCCTGGAGCTTTTCTCCCCGGGCTTCTACTGAAAATGGACATGTATCCAGCTAGACTAGCCCGGTTAACAAATGTAAAATAAAATAAATAAAATAAATGTTAAGATTTGCACTGGGTATGATGAGGGTGGACAGGATTAGGAATAAGTATATTACAGAGTCAGCCCAAGTTGGAAAGTTTGGAGACAAAGCCAGAGAGGCAATATTACGTTGGTTTGGACATGTGCTGAGGAGGGATGCTGAGTATATTGGGAAAAAGATGCTAAGGATGAAGCTACCAGGTAACAGGAAAAGAGGAAGGCCTAAGATAAGGTTTATGGATGTGATGAGAGAGGACATGCAGGTGGTTGGTGTGACAGAGCAAGATGCAGAGGACAGGAAGAAATGGAAGCAGATGATCCGCTGTGGTGACCCCTAACGGGAACAGCCGAAAGAAGATGATGATTAATGCATTAAAGGTACAGATACTAGGATCATAACTAATAAAGTGTTGTTATTTTAGTAGGTTCTGTTTTATCTGTATACATAAATAGTATAACTTCTTAGTTTTCAGCACTGATAAAAGTTATACCCATAAAACCATTCTGCTGTTTTAAGATATTTCTTTCTGTGAGACAATTATTTTTCTAAGCAGTGAAGCATTTTACCAGCATTTGAAGTAGTTTTATGGTTGAAAGTTTATTCCCTCAAGATTGCACTCCTGCCGGCAATGTTATTCACAATACCTGAATAAGTGGGAGTATTTCTTAGCACTGACATGCTGACTGGCTCTCTCAGTAGTGGCCACTGAAATGTTGACCAACCTCTCAGTAGTGGCTGCACTAACTCATTCATTCTGTATTAATCATTTAATAAACTGCTACTGGTAGAAAAAGGTGAGGCAATCTAGAACTAAATTAACTATAACAGCCAGTATTAATTTCACCCTAAAAGCCACAGAAAAAGCCATCAATACATTTTTATTACACAGGTAAAAGATAACACTTCCCAGTGAAGTGCAGTGCACTCATAATTAAAACATGAAAATCATGTTATTCATAAATTAAGTTCATCAGTTCAGTTAAAAGATTCCAAAATAAAGCTATAATTTTTGTCATTAAGTAGAGAAACCAACCAAAAATATTTGTTTTAGAAAAACATTATTCCTACCAAAATATGCAAACCAATCAGATATTAAAATATTATATCTTTATGTCAAATGTGCATTCATGGTCTTTCTGATGCAAGTTAAAAATAGCAGAAAAATGATGGAAATGCAAGTGCTGGATGTGTAGCAATGTTTATTGGTACGCACAAGTGTAATATATTTTAACTCTGTCATGTCGACTCATATCAGTGCAGACAAATGCTGCACAGTATAGATTACGGAATGTATTTAGAAAAAAATACTCTGTGGCAAGGCCAAGATTAATACTTATGGTTACCCAAAATGATAACGATGGTGGTGGAGAGGGTGGTTCTACTTTGGTACCATTCAGGTTAAACCCTTGTGGCAAAACAAAGCCACCATAACTTGTAAAATATTATTAGTATAATCAGCCTAGAGGTCTCTGTCATTAGCTGTTGCTTTAATATAACTAAACCAAAAAGTAAAAAAAGTCACATGGACAAAGCAATTAGTAAACACCTACAAGAAAAACCTAGCCAAAGTAGAGTTTTCACCGTGTGATACCTTAAACCTCCTGTAATAGAGTCCCATGGATATATGCAAATGACCCCTTAAGGACATCAAGTATTTCAGCTATAAGGCTTCTGAATGTCCATGACTTTTTACTTTTTAAGTCTTTATGGATGCATTCAGCCCCCCCATACCTTCAGCCTTGTATCCCTTTACATAAATCAGAAATTCTGAAATCACTGCACTTTAATGGAAAGTAAATGGCACCTGCAGTGGGCTCCTTCAAGCACAGTACATTGTGTGCTATTTAATCTGACCAGCTGAAAAGACTTCATTTAAATGTACTACTCCTCTTTCAGCTTCTCATATCTCTCACAAGACTTGTTTTATTTAGTGTGCACGTGTGTGTGTGTGTGTGTGTGTGTGTGTGTGTGTGTGTGTGTGTGTGTGTGTGTGTGTGTTGGTTTATATCATATCATCGAAGGTACTATTTAGTGAATGCCTATTAGTCGAATACTAATAAGCAAAATCACTAAATAGTGAATGCTCATTTAAGCGAAATGTTTTGCTGGGAAAACAACTGGTCAGCCATAATTGTTTATTTGCCCTCTTCCCCGCTGTAGTGTAATCTCGGAGTTGGTATATTTAGTTAGGGGGGTGTGGTGGGGCAATGGGTTTTGCTTGATGCTGTTTTTCTGTGGTTCGCTACATTGGCCAACTGTTTTTTAACCCAGTTAAATGTTTCAATTAAATGAGCATTTGCTATTTAGTGTTTTCACTTATTAGTGTTCGACTAATAAGTGTTCGCTAAATAGTACATTCGATGATGTGATATAGACTGTGTGTGTGTGTGTGTGTGTGTGTGTGTGTGTGTGTGTGTGTGTGTGTGTGTGTGTGTGTGTGTGTGTGTAAATACAGAAAAGAGCTAGATTTCTCTAAAACAGACAAGTGGTAGGATACAGAACCATCTTCCAGACTGAACTGTTTGCTACTTGCTTATACTGCCTCCAAGAAGATCAAATTTGATCCACTAACTGCAACTTTAAAAGACATAGTAGCAGCCAAGATAGCAGATGCAAAAAAAATATGAACAAAAGAAAGAGTGATATGCTATCCTGTTCACATCCCAGACTAGCATCAATTAAATAATACATTCAGCTCAGAGGTTATGGCATTTTGGGGTAGAGGAAGATACCCCTGTTAAGAGCTTTTCAAACCATTTCTTTTCAGCTCTTACTGTATTTTCAACAAAGAGGCTTTTGGCCAAGTACCCTATCCATCTTCTAGTAAATTGGTGCTTTATACAGCAGAATAATCAAAGTGGCAGACCTGGCAGAACCCCAAAACAATCTGTTTTTGTATTGTGAAGTATGTTAATGCAGTATATTACAACAGATGAATAATGCATAGCAATTTAGATACATGTCACAGAGCTACTAAACAGGGACGTAATATCATATTAGTCAAAAGGGTAACCTGAAATGTGCATTTTGTATTCTTAACTTTATCTGATCCTCCCAAATTTATTTTGCATTAAAATGCACTTCTGCAAATGCTGCCCCTGTACACTGAAGAAATTAAACATAATTTTCAGCTGTTGCACCATGCATCCATAAACTATATTTTTCAAATGATACAAACTATCTAGATGTAGGCCGATGATAAATATCTGGGCAGTTGTATATATCTTGTGACCACTGTAGGCTTTACTGTTTTTCAAAAGATAAATGCAAAAATGTGTATTTATTCAAATGCTCCAAGTGTACCAGGCTATTCGTTCGATGTTAGCTAACATATAATACTCTTGCTTGCTTCTTGATGGCCATCACTAATACAAGTTTATAAAATAACCTGAATAAAGATGAGGATATACAGTACTCTTCGGATTATAAGGACTTAAAAAACAATGGTTCAGGGGGTAAATGACATTTATAATGATTTATGACAAACTTCCATGTACCAAGACCACGATAAAGCTATGTTGTACAACCATATGTGATAAACTATGCTCCCATTTGTCGCAGCTGCAGCAGCTGTTTTTTACAGTCTATCTGAAACATATATGTTGAAGCCTTCTCCACCCTGTCATTTACAAAGAGCACACTATATAGTAGTTGCATTTATTGTGCCAAGCTATAGGTAGATTATCTCTCAAAAACAGCCTAGAACCTCATTTGCATGTGCTAAAATTACCACAATCAGGTTTTGTTGATTACAACAGGATAGCGATTCGTATGATGGACAACTAACACAGGCATCCAGGATACATCGCAAGAGATATCAGCACTAAAATTCCCAGCCTTCATTTCAGCATAGTTAACCTAAAGTAGGTCTGGTATGTTCTTCTAATTATGTTTCACAAGCTAATAGGTAGAGACTATACTGTCCCAAAACATCAAGTTGCATAAAGTTTAATTAATTGAATCCCCTAAACCAAGGTTTTGACAGCTATCTGGGATATGTGGAAAATTCATGAGTCACAAGGGTAAAGGTTTCACTATCCTTTTTATATACATCACACTAATTTAACTATGTTTTAAAATTAAATCCTCCAGGATTATGTCCCAGTGGAATAATTACATGCTGAATGGAGTCACATATCACACAGTTGCATGTTATCTGAAGTGTGAGTGAATCTGATAATACAGTTTTCCTGTGTCATCTGGAAAGATTTCATCAAGACTACTTTTGATTTAAAAACAATGCTTCACATGATGGGCAGCTTAAAATGGCTGAAACTGCATATATAATATTTATTTAGTTTTTGTCACTCATGTTAAAATGACCAGATATAAATGTCTACGTTCATGATTCACTTAGGAACACTATGTGACTGAGTCATTGATTAGAACAAAGTGTTACTTTAATAAATTGGCATGAATTATATCTGCTATCAATATTCATATAATATGCTTTACAAAATCATTACACTTATAATCCCCCAAGAGCATATCAAGTTGTCCCACTAAAATGAACCATACTGTTGCTAGGGAAATCCTTACATACACTGTTCCAAATAAGTATGCCAGGAAAAGACAATAATTTTTATAAATATCTCTTTTTTCATATATTTTTCAAAATATACTTGATTGGTTTACTTGTATAAAATGTGGTTCACCTCTGTACACATAATTTAGAGGCTGGGATGAGTTTTTCAATTTAAAAAAATGAAAGACTAAGAAGACATATTCTTACAGTTATTGCAGCAGTGTTTGAGAAGGAAAAAAATAATTTTATAATATGTTAAGCAGAAACAGAAAACATGGCTGTCTTCTTTTTACTTAATATTTAGCACTGACCTGAGTTATACAGCTCATTCATTTTAAATGTGTTGTAAACATGGCCTGTGCACCAAGAAAAATTAAGGTCTATGTGCTTTGTTTATAGTTTGCTATTAGAAATTATTTATTTAAGTTAAATGGCACTATGAAACTGTACAATCATAGCACATGATAACTGAAACAGATTCATACAAAATACTAGTGTGTAAAATGCAGAGTACAGCAACATTTATAGTAATTTGTTATAAATGAGACAAGAGCATGCTTGAGATATGGGTTTGAAACCCAAGCATTCCATGTGTGTACTTCATTTTATAACCACTGCATACTGAGCTGTTATTTGAAATAGCTGCTTGTGGCTAGTTGTCTTAATCTTATTGGCAAAAAAAAAAAACTAAAATATAGTTATAGATTTGCTTTTACAAAAAAAGTGTTACTATGCATGAGGTAATTTAACATTTTGATGAAAACATACTACCAAGCCTATACTACCACAAAAACATATATTCAGATATTTTCAGAACAATTAACAAAAACATCTGCTTTACACTGGAAAAAAATGTTGACTACTTTAAAAAACACTGCAGAGAATGAAATAGGTAATATGCTAGACAGAGAAGAACAAAAAAGCTAATGAAAAAAAAAAATCATTAGAAATTGAATTTAATATGTCTTCTCGCAGTGTAGTCTTACAACTGTCCACATTTTTTAAAGCACCCAACTCATCAAAACATCAAACATATGTGCTGTAGGTGGTAAAGTACTTAACGTACCTGTACGTTCTGGAATTTTCTTCCTCTGCAACTTCCATCCAGTTCATCTCTGTATTCGCCATGAGACCAAAACATGCATTATGATGGGGGTGGGGTGCAACCCCACCATTATGTAGCATCTTTTCTGCACAATGATTATATTACCTTCCAGAATTACTTGTGGCGCCCTGTCCTGATGTTTTCTGTCCAGTACAGTGATCCAGTATCTAATCTTGTCAGTGCCTGATCTGCTCATTACCATCTCAAATATCTCTTTTTTTCTCATTCTCTTGATCTTGAATAAACATAGAATTCCAGGCACTAAATGATGGATCTTCCCTATTTTATGAAAAAAAAGATCCAAAACTAAAACTTTATTTAGAAGACACTTCATAATTCTGACACTGATTTGTGTCTTAATAAATTACCTCATCGAATTGTTTCTATACAGCAGTTTCAGCTGGCAGGTGAGCTCTGCAGAAATGCAATGCAGTCACTCCCTAATAGAAATCCAGCTGTATTATGAGAAGAATAATACAAAACAAGAACATGTTCTGAGCAGGCACTTCTCATGAGCATACTGAGGAAAATGAGAAATCAGGCATGAATCCCCAGATTCATTTGGAGTAACAGATGGTACCACAAAGAAGAGAAAACACCTGTGCCAGGTAGACCAGGTGGGAGTGTAATAAAGCACAAATACATCTGGGTACAGCTCCCTAAGAGACTTTAGTGTTTGTTTTTCAGTACTGGCTTTGATGCGTCTTTACAGAAGGCCTCAAAAACATGTGCCACTTTGTTTTCTGCATGAAAAACTGAAAGGTTAGATACTAATTAATCAGTCCTTAAGGTAAGTTATGTTGTTTACGTAACTCTCAGAAAACTAGTACTAGTATCTTTAAAAGAACAAAATTACATTTGCATAGATGAAATGGAAATGAAACATTGTTTGCTCTTACACATACACATTAAGAAGTCTCTGCATTTTATTAGTACACATACGACATATGTATAGTGAATTACCAGGCAACTGCAATTCTGAGAAATGCAGAAAGTTCAAAAAGAAGCATATCTTTCTAGGTACGGGGCAAGGCTATAACTAAGCATACTTAGTATATTCACCAGAATACTCTCTGAGCACCTTACAGAAACATCATGTGTGAGATAGTCTGAATGTCCAGGACTGTCTAATGCCTAATGCCTGCAACACATATTTATATACAGTATATTCAAAGTTAGGGATACTTCTTTAAAAAGCTGCCTTTATATGACTGCATGGGGGCAAAAGATAAAAAGTATACATTTCAAGTAAACAAGGGCAGCGTTGAGAAATGTGTACACTTTCAAAATGCGAGGACAGTGGATGAAATAAAAGCACAAAGTTTCAGTACAAAATAGAAATTCTCCCTACATCCCCAGAAAGACTTGGTGACTGTCTATGCTATAAGGCTATGGCTACGTTGACAACTGCATGTTCTAAAGCAGCATTTGCACTAATGTCATACAGTGAAAAAATAATCTGCAAGTGATGCAAGCAGGCCCTAATTTAAGAAACTGTTGATATGATAACAGATCTATAAAGTTTGAACATTTACAAATAGGCTTCATTCATTTATTTTATCCACATTGTTTAGCAATAATGCAAATGGCAAGCAGGTTTTATCTGTGCAGCGGCATTGCCACTGTAAAGCAGTAGTAAAAACTAATAAAAGAAGATTTAGCAAGATTTCAACTAAGAACCATGGAATTTATTCTATCAATATATTCTTACCCGTACTTCCTTAATTCATGTAGTTGCATTTGTTCACTTTGTTCTGACATTTTTTTCTGATACATATATATTCCTATAAAAGATGGATTTGGTATATTGTGTAATGCTTTCTCCTGATCTCAAATGTAATAGCAAGAGAAAATATGCCTTAATGGGCCTTCCTGAAGACACTGGAGGGTATAAATGTATCTCCAAACACCATCATATTGGGTGACTTCAACTACCCGAATATAGACTGGGAACATTACTCAAGCCCTAACTTTCTAGCCCAACGGTTCCTGGAGTTCATAAATTCAAATGCCATGGAACAGCTAGTCACTGTTCCCACGAGAGGAGAAAATATACTAGATCTCATTGTCACAAACATGGGGACAAATGCTCCACACCGGAAGTATATCCCTCATTGGTGAGATCTGATCATAAACTAATCTCACTGGAAATCCACATCCCGCCCCCACCCCAAACAAAAAAGACCATAGTGAAGAACTTCTCTAAAGCAAACTTCACACTACTCAAGACTGGTGTGGTATCCTTCAAGGCCCCTGAGCCAGAGGAAACCACAACCCAAGCTGCGGAAGCCCTTACAAATGCCTTCTATGAACACCTCCAGGACTGTATGGATCAGGCAATCCCAAATAAAACCAAGACTCTTTCCACAAAGGGCAAACATCCAGTCTGGTGGACCCCAGCCATTAACAAACTTTACAATAAGAGGAGAAAGCTATTACATGATAGAACAAAATCCATAAAAGGGAAGTCACCCCTGATCATTATTAGTAAAAAAATACGAGCACTCATAAAATCAACTAAAGCCAATTTTGAGGGAAAAATTGCCATGGATTCAAAGGACAATCATAAGGCCTTTTTCAGCTATGTTAGGAACCTGGGTGGAAACTCCCAGATATGCTCAGAATTAGTCCAAAATGATACAAAAATCACTGAACCCACAGACATTGCCAACATACTGGCAGACAGGTTCAGTGCAAATTTCACCCCCCTCTCCCCCCCTAAAGGAGAGATAACTATCCCAGCCGAGTGTAGCCTCCCGGACATCTCAAATGCACAGGTGAAAGCTGCTCTCTCTAAAGCTAAAAACATAGCATCAATGGGACCGGATGGTGTCCCCGGCTGTGTGCTACACGAGCTAAATGAGGAATTAAAACCGCACATAAGGCAGCTGTTTAATCTCAGCCTTACCACAGGATACGTGCCCAAGGAGTGGCGTATGGCAACTGTGGTCCCACTCCACAAAGGCGGCGCCTCTACGGACCCTGGTAATTACCGCCCCATAAGCTTAACAAGTCTAGTCTGCAAAGCTATGGAGAGGATCATAATGGAGCTCATAAACAAAGATATATGGGACTTGCAGACATTGGACCCGACCCAGTTTGGCTTTGTCAAGGGTAGATCATGCCTTTTGAACTTGGTCGACTTCTTCGAAACAGTCACCAAGGCCATTGATGAGTGAAAGGCAGTCCATACAGCCTACCTTGACCTTGCAAAGGCTTTCGACACAATACCCCACTCGGGTATTGTAGAAAAACTTACCAGCTTAAATGTAAACCCATATGTCACAAGATGGGTTGCAAACTGGCTTAAGGACAGAACCCACAGGGTTAGAGTTGCTGGCGCTGTGTCAGACTCCAAGCCGGTCACAAGTGGTGTCCCACAGGGCTCGGTCCTTGGCCCCTATTGTTTGGCATCTACTTCTCAGAAGTACAGGCCAACATGGGAGGACTTTGGCTGACAAAGTTTGCAGGCGACTGCAAACTGGGCCATAGTGGAAAGTGCATCGGACACGGATATCCTTCAGAAGGGACTCACGGAAACAGATAGCTGGTGCCAGAGCCATGGCCTGAAGTTAAACGCCAAAATGTATAGTCATACCCTTCGGGAAAAACAAGGTAACCCCAAGCTACCATATAGGTGGCAATCCACTAAGCACAGAAGAGGTTATCAGGGACCTGGGGACCCAGGTTGACAGTGGCCTTTCTTTTGACACTCACATTGCTAAAGTGGTTAGAAAGACCTTCTACATTGCCCACCTGATCATGAAGGGATTCACATCCAGATCTAGTGAGGTCATTGTTCCCCTGTACTCTTCACTTATCAGACCAATGATCGAGTACAATGCCCCATTCGGGATGTATCTCACCCGACATCTGCAGCAATTGGAGAGACCACAAAGTTCCTCACCAAAAGGATAAAGGGACTCCAAAATCTGTCATATGCTGCCAGATTGAAGAAACTCCAGCTCTATTCAGTCACATACCGTCTGCTCAGAGGTGACATGTGCCTGACATACAAGGCCATGTCCAACCCGGAATTAATGGATATGCTCCACCTCAAAAAATCCAAATCCACCAAAACCACTAGAGCAAGCGACTTAAACCTTAGCACGGATATAAATAGGACGTGCTGGAGGGATAGATTTATCACTCAGAGACTCCCTATGCTGTGGAATAAAATCCCGGTCCATGTGAGGCAGAGCACCTCGCTGACTCTGTTCAAGAGAAATCTAGACCTGTGGATGGGAGATCGTAGGTTTACCCCGGGAATCATATCTGTGTCACTGCTGGACAGAGGCACAACAAACTAATGGGCACAGTATTTTTTCATATAAGGGGTGGCGTAAGCCACAAAAATTTGGGCTAGGCTTATAAATGCCTTAGGGCAGATAGCCTAGTATAAACCTATGAACCTATGAACCTATGAAAATACGATGGTTAGTACTAAGGTTCCAAATCCTTTATTGTTTTCAAAGTATATTCATGTTCAAAACAAAATAACCAGACCGGTTTCGGCCTCACAGTCTTTATCAATGGTTAAACAAAAAGAAATTCAGTGTAGCACAGGAACTTGCTATATTTATAGTAGTCCCTCCTTAATTAAGACATAATGGTATAGCCCAACCTGGTGGCCGGAATGTTCAAATACATAAGAAAATACAAAATAATAAAGACTTCATAAACAAATACTACGATGGTATAATCATGTAAACCACATATGTAAAATAAACATTCAAATAGCGGTTAACCAAACTTAATTAATGATATATAGTCAATGGTACAAAGTTAGTCTATCATAGAAAATGAAATAAAGATAGTATTGAAAAACATATTCAAGCACTATCATGGTAGGCTGATCCGATCATGTTGGGCTAATAATAACTATAAGAAAACTTCAAAAAAACAGACAGTATACACACGGTAATTGTATATAGCACTAGCAAAATTAATAAATAAGGATAATGTTGGTCAAAGGTCAGTATTTACCAATAATAATATACCACCTATTTAGACTAGATCACCACAAACCAAAAGACAACAAAATCATAGGTTGTAAGAAACATAGATAATATAAAAGTATATATATTTTAAATACTTATTCAAAAGGATATATATTATCATATACAAACAGTATCATGTTCCCCAAGCCTCAATAGAGTTCTGATATGTATTATACATAGAACAGAAACCAAACAGGAACAATTTATAGATGATCATTCAGGCCTGGCAGAAATAATGCCCCAAGGTTGGTAATCCAATATTGCTCTTTTTTATTCAAAATGGAATGCCAACCCTGTTGATGGCTGCGATCCCCCACAATTTTGTCTATAACCATGAACTTAAATTGTGCATTAGAATGTTTCATGGTGTGTCTATACAGGGCATTAGTGTCCCTTTTGTTCCTAATGTCACTTTTGTGTTCTGTCATACGTGTTCTGAGAGATCTTGATGTTTGCCCCACATAAAATGATTGGCACTGGCAAGTAGCTAAATATATAATCCATGTAGTGAGACAATTGGCAAAAACTCTAGTCTGATACACACAATCAGTGTTCGCACTGGTGAATTCCTTAAGTGTATAAACCTAGGAACAAGAACTACAATGGCCACATGGGAAGGTACCTAATAGTTTATCCCCTGTCAGGGTTGCCTGTTGGTAAATGGCTCCTCCCCCTTCCTTATGTTTATAGTGGGAAAACAACCCCCCTAAAGTTTTACCTCTTCTAAAAGACATGTGGCATCTCAGACCTAGTAGTGTTCTTAATTCATCATGTGCCAAAAAATGTTCCAATTAGAGTTCAGAATATCCCTCACCAAATGGTTATTTCTACCATAAGTAGTCAGAAATCTGATAATGGAGTCCTTGTCAGTGTCATCCGATTTTTTGTATTGTAATAGGGTTTGTCTATCCAGATTATTGCACCATTCACTGGCCGCAAAAATATCTCTATCCTTGTATCCCCTGTGTGTAAACCTCCAACATAAATCATTCCTAGCTGTTTGAAAATCCTTGTCAGATGAGCATATGCGTTTAATCCGCATGAATTGTGATTTTGGTATGTTGCGGATGGTGTGGTTGGGGTGCATACTAGATGCATATAACAAAGTATTGCATTGTGGGTATTTACGAAATACTTTAGTACTCAAAGTATGGTCTTCGTTACGATAAACTGTAACATCCAGAAAGTTGATGGTATAATAATCATATGTGATGGTAAATTCAATACCCCATACATTGTCATTCAGATATTGTACGAATTCATGTAAATATGTTAAATACGCCCTCCACACCATCCAACAATCATCTAAATATCATCTCCAGATGTCAATTTCAACTATGTAAATGTTGTGTGATGAATCGTAAACCATGCACTCCTCGAAATAGGCCATAAATAAGTCTGCATAAATAGGGGCAAAAGAAGCTCCCATTGCTGTACCTTGTAATTGCAGAAAACACTCACCATGGAAGTAAAAAAAGTTCTTGGTTAACACATGTTCTGCCATGCAGATCAAAAGAGTATTGAAACCTGGTGGGTACAAATCAGATTTTTCCAACCAATACTGTAATGATTGTAGCCCAGCCCAATGTGGAATACTTGTGTATAATGATTTAACAGCCAGTGTGCACATAAGCCAACCCTGTTCAAGTTGGGTGTCTTCGATGATTTGGAGGAAGTGTGTCGTGTCCTTCAATCTGGCCCTAACTGATGTTAGTAGTGGCTTGCGGTGGTGTGTAAGAAAAGCAGATAATGGTTCTGTTAATGAACCAATTCCTGACACTATGGGTCTACCCGGAGGTTTTGTAATAGATTTGTGTATTTTAGGCAGGAGGTATAAAATTTGTTTTTGTGGATCTTTAACAGTGAGATGTTTAACTATATTTGTAGTTATGATGCCTTGTTCTTCCGCTGTTTGTAAGAAGGAATCAATTTCCTTCTTGTACACTAATGTAGGATCAATAAACATCTGCACATAGCACCTGCGGTCTGCCAGTTGTCTCTTTCCCTCACTGAGGTAATCCCCAATATTCATAACTACGACAGCACCTCCCTTATCTGCTGGCAAAATAGCAATGTTATGATTATGTCTAAGTTCGTCTAAAGCAGTCTTTTCCATGGTGAAAATATTCTGGCCTAGAATGCCAGGTTCATGATTGTGAAAATGTAGATCCTTAATAACAGATTGTTGAAATATGGAGACATATTTATTCATCGGAGGTTGAAAATCCGATTTCAGAAATCTAAATTCTGAAGATCTTTGAGATATATTGCCTGAAAAGAACAGTTTGAGATTAAAATTATGACAAAATGACAAAACATCATTCACAATACTGTATTCATGACTAAAAAAAGCCGGGAATGAAGCCAAGACCTTTATTGAGTAAAATCGTTTGTGCATCTGTCAAGGTTACATCAGATAAATTCAATACATTACTTGAACCTGGTATTGTTACTTCAGCAGTGTACGGATCAGACCCTCCATAGAATTGCTTCTTGCATTTATGTTTGTGCTTGCGACCCCTTCATCGCCTTGATGTATGTCTAAAGGGGTTTTGGTATTGGGTTTCTTACTCCTTGGTGATTCTCGATGGTTGCCACCATCATTATCCATACATGATGATTCATCACCAGAGGTACTAGCAAAGGATGCATCAGTGGATTTCAGAATAGATCGTGGTCTCTTCCTAGGTTTTGTACCAGGTGTCTTTGGACCAATATCATTAAATCTAACTGTTTTTGATGTATCAAAAGGACGACCCCTTTGATAGTCAGTGCAATCCCTGTTGAACTTGCGGATTTTACGATCCCTAATCTGTTGATCAAAAGAAGCCAGATCCTTAGATAGTTTATTAACTAAGGTGGCATATGTAGGTTGTGACTCAAAGCGTTTACACTCCTCACAAGAGGCTTTGATCTCTGTTAGACATATATCAACCATTCTTTCATAATATGCTGCTAAAATTGTGACAAACATCATTGAAGATTGATGAAGAGCCTGGTTCCATTCCTTGGTCAGCCTGTCTTCCGACCTGCCGACCAAGGGCTGCAACCTGACTCTGAGGCCTCTAGGCGTGATGTCTCTTTGTATATACGCTTTGAATAGTCTCAAATGCCAGATGTTGGATCTGAGATTCCTCAAGTCCTTATTAAATTTATTAAAAGCCAAGTCACAACCATTAGTAGGACCTGTATAAGAGCCATTTTGGTTAATGGGAATTGAACTTGGACCTTTGGAATGCATTGTGGCAACCTAGGCTGTATGCTGCTGGTTGGAATAGGTTAAAATTACTGTACATGGAGATCAGGGCAATATTCCTGATCTATGAATGGATGAATGCAGGGGAAAAATGAAGGGCTAGGCAATCTGTTAGAAAAGGAAGACAAACGTAACGTAACGTTGAAGGTAAGGACAGGCCAGAATGAGTGGGAGGTCATTGGGTGAGGTGTGTGTGTGATTTTGTGGGCATACCTCTCAACTATACAGATTTTTGCCTCATATGTTTGGTCCATTTTTCATAAAATTGTGTTTTTCTGGTAAATTAGTGGCAAATCATTAAATATTTAAGTTAGAAAATAATGACGGACATTTGAATTTCACACTTCATGCCCTTCAGAAAGCTCATGCTAGTGCAAAATCTGTTATTCTATTAACTTTCTAAGTCTGTAAGAGCAATATTTGATAATTGTCCCTACTTTTGGCCCTTTGTCCCACTTTTATTTATGGCTTTGTCCAGATTTCTTGCTCTAAGTGGTTGAGAGGTATGTTTGTGGGTAATCAGCATTGGGGAAGGGATCGCCATGGATCTCTTCATCTAAGGCCAGCCCTGGTAATGAAATGAGGTTTAAAATGTATAAGATTATAATGCACATCCAACAAATATGGGATTAAAATATGAATTTGTTGAGAGTGGAATACCTGAACATAGCATTGCTACATTACTGGCTGACTCCAGTGCATTTAAAGAGGGAGATTATAAAACATATAAGTTCATAGATTAGTACTAGGCTAACTGTCCTTGTAGACCATTTTAAGCCTAGCCAGTTATCCCATCTGTGAATCAAACCCTGCACCTTTTGTTTGCAAGGTAAACACTTTAACCATTATGCCATTATACAAAGAGGATAGACAGCGCATGCATGAGGACCTTCATGATTATTCATGTACCCTGTTACTGTCATTTTTCCTGCAAAAACCTGTAAGGGATCTGAGTATAAGTTGATGAGGAAAGAGTGAAGACCCCAATTCATTTATTTCCTTCAGCCTTATGTGAACACAAAGTTATTCTATGAGTCAGATGGCATACACATGTGAAGTGCTAGGGTAAATTCTCTACTACTTGTCTGAAACATCTGTTGTCAAAACCTGAAGAGGAACTGGTGTTCTGAAAAGAAGACCCAGGGCTGAATAGTGTTGATATGACTAGCAAATCTGTTTTTGATGAGCTAAATAAATAGGCAACACATTTCTAAGACACATGTTGTACTTTAATTCTAGTAAGTTCCCAAAGAACCACCAAACTTGTTCTTTCATGTAACCTTACACACTAAGATACTGTCTTATTATTCCTACGGCGTCCAAAATGCCCCTGCACCTGTGCTACCACCTGAACAGCATTTTTTTCAGGGAAGGAAGATATTAAAGAAAAGGTCAAAAAGATCTCCTAAAAATTAGAATTCTGTACATTCAGGGTTACACTTAAAATGTTGAAACTTAGTAGTTATGAGACTTAAGACCGTTTCTGTAGCTAGGAAGTAGTTATCGAGATGTTGGCACATCGTCATTATTTCAGGAGATAAGAAACAGGAAAACGGGAACCAGACACTTTATAAATGTCTTCAGAGTAGCTGCTACACCATGAGAAAGTAAAGCTAATGAGATATTGTGTGGCCCACCATGAACCTGAATGAACCTGTGTGATTAAAGAATGGAAGTCTATATGCCGCAAAATTCTACACCAAATAAGGCCACCCATGATAATAATGCCATGTAAAATATTTTGTTGTTGCTGTTGTTGTTTTTCTGTAGTTTTGTCATTAAGCAAACAAAACGCCTTCATCAATAAAAAACTGGTTTAATTTGCTCAGGCCTAAAACTTGACTCCATGATAACTGATTTTCTTTTTTTTTCTTTTTGCATTATAAAAATATTTTAACAGCCATTTCCCTCCTGGGAAGCAAGGCTAGAATGAACTGTCTCTTCTTAGCAATTCTACTTCAAAGTGCAGGCTGGAGAGCCGGTTCTGTTGTGACTCCCTTGTTTCCAGAATACCCACTGGACATAGTTTTAATAAAAGTCTAGAGGTTATGAATGTTATAGAATGGCAAAAATATATATTGTTCTGATGCCACATTGGACTGGTTTTGAAAAGAAAAGGTAAATGTGCTTCTGCTTCTTGTTTGCTGTGCTGAAAGAGGATAAAAACATGATATTATTTCTGTTTTTTATTTCTGTATGTCTCCCTTTGGGGGCAGCAAGCATTTGTCTTGCTGGTTTTTTTTTTTTTTTTTTTTTACTGTCTTCTAAGACACAGTCTTCTACAAAATATAAAATGTCTAGATCACTAGGATGCCAGGAACTTGAACATCTGCTTCACAGGAGTCACCCCCCCCCTTTTTCTTTAATTTTGATAACAACATTTACGCCTGAGCTATAAACAAGTCATCTGTTGAAATAAATGCAATCATTAGCTTCAGTTCAGTACTGAACCAAATGGATAAGGTTTTTACATTTTTTTTTATTCTTTGGCAACCAGTTTAGTCCCACTAGGTTAGTGGGCTTTTTTCAGGGGAATCCCAAGATAGTATTTATACTACTATGGAAAATTTGGCCAGGACATCTGGGAAATTAGCATAATTTTTTCAATAAGTTTGAAGGGATCTCTTGCATCCACCTGAGCTACCACCAACTCAAACAGATAGGACTTCAGTTTGACATGTTATCCAAAGGACCATACACTCAGGATTGCAATGCCTCCTTAAGCTGCACTGCAGTGGCATAAATCCAGCTCCTTAGTGTTAGAATACACCAAAGTTGAGCTTGGTGCTTTTGCACCGCTGATGCAGATTCTTTGAAAAGTCATAGATGCCACATGCTAGTTTTCACCTTGGTAGATGCTAGCATTACTGTTTATACCATGTAACAACTAGTCAGTTACCTAATTGCTTGACAGTGTCCTAGTTCCAGCTCAGCTACTCCTACTGTGCCCTGAGCCCAGAATTATTCACTCTATGTTTGCTCCTCTGTTTACAAAGTAATTTAATTTATTTTATAAAAAGTGTGTAGCCTAGACTGTGTATTCTACATATATTCATTTTACTGTACTGCCTTTGCACACATTCTAATCCACCTCTGCTCATTTTGTTTCTGTGTACCACTTTGTACCAAAGTTAGTTGCTTAATGCAATCTTTGTTGTATTATACTAGCTCCCCTTTGTCATATCTCATGCTTTGATTTATGTATGCTTATGTCTTGAGTATTGATGAAAAGGGTTTTCAGATCGACTTCTTTCACCAAATTAACAAATGTAAAATAAGGTAAAATAACTCATATAATTGGCACATTTGATTGGCTCCCTATTGTAACTCTTTGAACTATAATCATGAGTCCTACTATTATGAAAAACAAACATCAAACTAAAAGAAAAGAACAAAACTAAAAGACTTGTTTTTTTTATTTCTGTATGTCTCCCTTTGGGGGCAACACAATGCACCCTTCACCCCTAGTACTTATATATTCTAATTCTGAAATTGCCATACCTTGGAGAAAAAGTAATCCTCTGAGACACTACAATCTCAAATTTGGAATATATGAGTTTCCATTTTTGCATATTCAGTGTTGCTTTTCCAAGAATTCCACATATGAGTCTCAGAATTAAAAATGATATTTGTTTTACTAGGTTTAATATCTAAATACAGGATTTTCTTTCCTTAGAACAGGAATTATGAGTGGCCTGTTAAAAGCCAGAAATTTGTTGCAGAATATGTCTGTTATTGTAATGTAGGACTCCTACAGTTTATAGCATCATGCAGACAGGACAATAATGGACCAGATTCATGAACGCCTACACTTCCGCTAAAAGTGCATGTGCATTGCATGGTGGTAAGCATGCTAATTGGTATTCCTTAAACATCTCTGCATCCCACTCACCTTCAAACAAGTGTTAGCAGCAAAATGTGCTAATGATGGCATAAGTAGGTGAAATAGAGACTAATGAAGCAATTCAACATGGCAGAGCAATTCATGAACATTTAAAATGCATGTGTGCATGCTGTGCTCTCTCTTGAGCTTGTTTCCAAAATTCTTTTAAACACAGGCATGAACATACACTTAAAAGAAAATGTTAGGGGAGCTGCTGCTGTTATTAACCTGTATGTGCAACAAGCTTTAATACAAGGTGCCACTGCTGCTGTTGCCAGACCTTGTCCTAGAAAGAGAATGATATTCAGCCCCCCCCCCCCATTTGACTTATCATGGACTTCATGATACAGAAGTTGTAGAGTGCTGATGAGTGGACAAGGATACCTTAGAGAAAATATGCCAACTCTGCCACCCTCACACAGGGCAACTAAGGAAAGAATTCAGACCCCATCCCATTGGAAACTAAGGTATGCATACTATTACACATACTGAGCTACAGGTACTTTTCAGAGACCTACAGGGGATACATTAGGAGTGTTATAGGCCTCAGCCTCCAAAATATTACACACATTTCTAAATGCAATGCCACAACATGCAAGGGATCATATGTGGCTTGCATGTACTTCAGAGGAGAGAGCTGCAACCATGCAAAATGCCTACACTGTAGAGCACTTCCCTGAGGTTCTGGGGGCCATAGACTGCACACACATTGAAATAAAAGCCCTACCTGGTGAACAGGGAAGGAGGTACATTAACAGGAAAGGATACCACATTATCAACAGGCAGGTGGTCTGTAATGCCCACGGGACCATATACAATGTCATCATCATCCCTCTTTTCCCCATTTTCTACATGGGGTTGGGGTGTCTTGTCAACTTGCGCCATCTCTCTCTGTACAATCCCACTTTCCTATCTTCTTCAACACTCATGCATGAATGTCACAGATCTTCTTTCATACAATCCATCCACCTCTTTCCTGGACACCCTCATTTCCTCTTACCTTCTTCCTGGCTGCCCCAAACCTTCTTCACCAGATTGTCTTCTGCTTTTCTGCACATGTGCCCAAACCATCATAATCTGTTCTCTTTGACCTTTTCTGCAATCAGAGCTACTTTGGCTTCCCTTCTTATGTTTTACTTTCTTTTTCTCACAGTGTGCATCCTGCCACCCATCTCATTTCATTCATCTACATCACCTTTAGCTTCCTCAACTGCTCTGCCTTTACTGCTCAAGCCTTGTAGCATACTGTAGTACTGGCTGCACCACTGTTTTGTACACCATATTTTTAACTTGTTTGGCATTCTTCTGTAATACACTATCACTGACACTACGTGCCAATTGACTTCAGCATTTTGGATTCTAGCTTTGACCTCCTCATTCAGACTTTCCTTCTCCTCATCCAGCCCTCCCAGATACTTGAAGCTGTTAACCTCTTCCCCTATTTTCCCTTCTATCTCAGTTCTCAGCTTCTTTTGACCCCCCCCCTTATTCTGCCATTACAACTGTCTTATGTGTATTTACCTTCATCCTATTTGCCTTCAATTTTCCATTCCATTGTATTCTGCTATCCTTTAATGAACTTCTTGCTCAGGGTTTGCCTGTAGTGCCACACCTTCTGCATACAGCAATGTTGTTGATCTGTCCACTCCATCCTGTATGCTAATATTGTCCATCGCCAGTATGAACAGCATTGGGCTCAGAGCTGAACATTGATGCACACCAACTCCTACTGGCAATCCCTCTGTGAGATGAAACACTGCTCATACTTGAGTTAGTGGATTTTTGTACATAGCCTGCACTAATTCTACCATTTTTCTAGAACTTTGATCCACTGCAGGACTGACCACATCAACTTTCTTGGCACCCTGTCATATGTTTTCTTCAATTCTAGGAATGCCAAGTTGGATTCTTTCCATAACTTTCAACTGTACTGAATTTCTTGGTTTTTACCAGTTTTGAGGTCCAAATAATATAGTGCCACAATTCCCAAGTTGCACCCTTTAATTTCCAAATTTGTAGGTTTTTTTTAATTTCTTTTTTGGCTTTATGGGCTGATGTCAACACATGCAGAGGTGTGCACAATGATGCCAGCTTCATGATTAGCCTGTCAGCCTGTCAGAATTGGCTTAGGGCTCGAGGGATTCACTGTACTTTGTCTCTGGGCAGCGGGCAGCAGTAAAAGTAGTGTGTGAGCTGTGTATGCATTTCCCCAACTGCTCCAGGTAAGGACACCTGGAGGACAAGTAAAAACTTAACACTTTAGCTTAGGAGCTGCATTTATTGATGGCCACACTAGCTGAGCATTTCATTTGAATTACTGGTGTTCACAGTAGTTGATCATTTTACATTGTGAACGGTTCTTTCTTTTCTGCCGCTAGCATTTGAATTACTGGTCGCACTGCATTTTGTTCTTACTAGCTGAGCATTTGAAGCAGCATATAGTTGAAGTGATTTGAATTACTGGTTGCACTGTATTTATTGATTCTTTCGGGTTCTTACTAGTGGAGCATTTGAATTAAGTGAGTGTGAACAGTACTTTCTTTTCTGCCACAAGCATACTAGTCGCACAAGCTGCTGCATATAGTTGAAGTGTGTGTGTGTGTGTGTGTGTGTGTGTGTGTGTGTGTGTGTGTGTGTGTGTGTGTGTGTGTGTGTGTGTGTGTGTGTGTGTGTGTGTTTGTGTGTATGTGTGTGAAATGCTCCAGTCAGGTATAACTGGTGGTTAGGGTTACTCAGGCTGAAACCCTGCACCTTAGATACAAGGAGCAAGAACATGAGTTCTCTACCCATATCACCACTTCTGATTGAAGGATTTGTAGTCCTCAACTGTACACATTTTCAGAGAATGTCTAGAATGTTTGTCCCATACTTTTGGTCTGCTCCTCTTAAAATTCAGATGGTGTAATGGTGAAGCGGTAGTTGTGTTGCCTCACAGCAAGAGTCTCTCTGGTTTGATTCTTGGCTTAAGTACCTTATCTGTGGAGTCTGCATGTCCTCCCTGTGTTTGTGTGAGTTTCTTATGGGTGCTCTGGTTTCCTCCCACGATACAAAGACATGCATCTGGAGCCTCTGCTGAAAATTGGCTTTGCTCCAAGTTGGACTTTCCTGGTAAACAAATGTTAAATAAAATTTGTGATTTGCTGGCAAATTAGTGAGAGCTAACTTCACTAAATAATGATAGCCATTTAAGTTTCAGTCTTCCTATCTTTCAGGAAACACATGGTAACACAACATTTAATTCTAGCAACTTTCTAAGATTATACAAGCAATGTTTAAAATGTGTCCCTGGTTTTGGTCCTTTATCCCCACAACACATTTTGGCTTTTTTCTGATTTCTTGTGCTGCACAGTTCTTCAGGCAAAGAGAAGTTTAGTGTGGTTTATGCAAAGTCTACTTGCATTGTTAGTAGCACAACAGGTTGTATACTTGCTTTTGCTGCAGAAGGCTGTCGGTTCTACTCCCACAGTATGTAGATTGATTGCTGATATACTGTACTGTGTTGTACTTTTAAAAGAGGTGGATGCTGTAGTCCTGAGAATGTCCTCCTTTGGAGGAGATATCTAGTAACTATGAACCTGTTATCAGTTTGCCATCTGTTTCCTATTGAAATATTGCTAGCTTATCATTTTTAATGTAACATAGGCAATTTATTTTTCAAAGGCAACAGGCACTTTACATGTAGATGAAACAATGAAATATAAAGTTGTTTGCTAGCAGCAACCTCTTCATTAGTTACAGATCTCCTTAATGTGGAATTATTTAGATGACTTTTACTTCTGCAGAGATTGTGCATATTTACAGATACTGGTGGACTGTAGAAGTTTGAGTAGACTTTTATGATGGAAATGTTCTGAACTGGGCAATTTTGTCATTATTGGTTCATGCATTTTGTTTCACTGCTTACCTAAAAAAATGTTAAAAACGATAAATTTAAAACTCACTCTTACAAGTATGCTGTATAATACAAGGAATATCATTTAATATAGTCAGAAAGGTGTATCAGAGACCACATGTATATTTCATGTGCAAGGGGCCTATGTTGTGAAAACAGCCCAAAGGTAATCTTTATCCACCACTGGTCAGATGCATTTTCTTTGAATGTGGGTTTCAATGCTGTTTCAATGAATGTGAGTTTCAAGGGCAGAGATGTTTATATGCTAAGTCTATTTTCATTGTGAGACTGTATTGCTTTGTTTAGCAGATGTCTATTAGTGTTTGTGCTATAAAATGTAAAATAAAAGTTTTAAATGAAATCCAAATAATCATTGCAGAAGTAAAGCAGTATAAAGTGGACCTCTGTGTTGAGAAACAGCCTTACAAGACTATCTGCAAATATATAGAGCTGAGTATATTTTTCTGTATTATTCTGTATTATAGAGCTAAATTGTTGCTTAGATATCTGTTGTCTTAGTGTTCTGCAAATATACAGAGATCAGTATATGTTTTTTTGGTTTTATAATTTGCACTCTGATTCCTCACATCTCTGTTGAAATTTTTCCCCACCCCCCTCCCTGTTCTTGGTTGTAGTTTAAATTTGGTGGCTTTTGCAGTGCCCGCCCCATTGTAGATTTGATCTAGGACACTCCCCCAGTCCCATCTCTTTACCGCATTCTACCTAGAAAACCCTTTCTGCACTTGATTTTAGTCCTTTTTAATTTAATTACATTTTTTTCAAACTGTGTGTGGACTAATATTGCTACATTCTCAAGTGTGACAGCTTGCACTGCATGTGAATTGTTTTTACTACTGTTTTTGCTACTTTTCTGAAAAAAAAAATTGTAAGCCTGTTTCCTACCTTTCCTGTAATTAGTGTTCCAGATACAGATTTGCTGTATCCAGGACTATTTGTAAGCTTCTGAGCCCCCAAGCCTTTCTGTGTTGGAGGGAAGCCTTCTAGCTTATCAGTGGGAGTGGTAAGCACTAGGTAACCTGTCTACCACATAAGGAGTGGTTCTGGCCCAGAATTTGTAGTTATTGGCTGTCTGGGCAGTCTTCCATCTCTCTCAACTTTCTGATCTGAAGGCCTGCATTTGCACTTGTTTCTGTCCTGTAACTCCTGGGCCCATCTCATTTGCTCACTCAAAAAAAAAAAAAATGATCTGCTTTTACTGTATTTGTGTTTCTTCCTACTTTATTTTGCTTTTGCGTCATCTGAAAAGTACTCAATTGTATTTATTACTGCTTGGTGTAACTCATTCTAAGCCTTTTAGTTTAAGCACTTGGGCTTCAGACCAGTTGTTTTACATTAGGAAGGTTTGTGGTCTGCACTGTAGTGGCAGGACAGGTAGCTTACATCCTTCTAAGTTGGGAACTGCTGATTGAGGGCTCAGTGTCTGTTATTCTAAAAGTGTATTAATTCTGTTTTAAGCACTTGGGCTTCAGGCCAGTTATTTTACAATAAAAGGGTTCGTGGTCTGCACTCTTGTGGGAGGAGAGGCTGGACTCTGCCTTTCTAGCTGGGAATTTCTGGCTAAAGGCTTATAGTGCCTGCATATTTAAACTGCTTCTTACTGAAATTGGTACACCTTGTTTGCTGTAGCATAGACTAGATCCAGGCCTGCTGAATCTAGCTTTGTTTGTATAACTTGAGCACTAATCTGGGCATTCTTTAAAGTATTCAATTGTATTTATTACTGCTTGGTAGTAACTTGATTAAAGTGTAGCTATCATTATAAGTCTTTTGGATTAAGCACTTGGGCTTCAGACCAGTTGTTTTACATCAGGAAGGTTTGTGGCCTGCACTGTGGTGGCAGGGCAGGTAGCTTACATCCTTCTAAGTTGGGAACTGCTGATTGAGGGCTCAGTGTCTATTATTCTAAAAGTGTATTAATTCTGGTTTAAGCACTTGGGCTTCAGGCCAGTTGTTTTACATTAAGAAGGTTTGTGGTCTGCACTGTAGTGGCAGAACAGGTAGCTTAAATCCTTCTAATTTGGGAACTGCTGATTGAGGGCTCAGTGTCTGTTATTCTAAAAGTGTATTAATTCTGGTTTAAGCACTTGGGCTTCAGGCCAGTTATTTTACATTAAAAGGGTTTGTGGTCTGCACTCTTGTGGGAGGAGAGGCTAGACTCTGCCCTTCTGAGCTGGGAATTTCTGGTTAAAGGCTTATAGTGCCTGCATATTTGAACTGCTTCTTACTGAAATTGGTACACCTTGTTTGCTGTAGCATAGACTAGATCCAGGCCTGCTGAATCTAGCTTTGTTTGTATAACTTGAGACTAATCCAGGCATTCTTTAAAGTATTCAGTCGTATCTATTACTGCTTGGTAGTAACTTGATTAAAGTGTAGCTATCATTCTAAGTCTTTTGGATTAAGCACTTGGGCTTCAGACCAGTTGTTTTACATTAGGAAGGTTTGTGGCCTGCACTGTGGTGGCAGGACAGGTAGCTTACATCCTTCTAAGTTGTGAACTGCTGATTGAGGGCTCAGTGTCTGTTATTCTAAAAGTGTATTAGTTCTGGTTTAAGCACTTGGGCTTCAGTCCAGTTATTTTACATTAAGAAGGTTCGTGGTCTGCACTCTTGTGGGAGGAGAGGCTGGACTCTGCCCTTCTGAGCTGGGAATTTCTGGTTAAAGGCTTATAGTGCCTGCATATTTGAACTGTTTCTTACTGAAATTGGTGCACCTTGCTTGCTGTAGCATAGACTAGATCCAGGCCTGCTGAATCTAGCTTTATTTGTATGCTTGTTGTTTGTTTGCTTGTTATTTCCCTGAAATGCTAATTCCACCTAAAACGTGGCTTTTCAGCATTTCTGTGGATCCCTAGTGATATCTGCATTGCTTACTGTACTTATTTCCTTGTTTCACTTGAAAGAAAGTTACTGTTTTTCATGTTTGCATTTAAGTTACCTGTAACACATTGCATTTAAGTTACCTGGCACTTGCTCACTAAAGCAATTATATAAGTCAGCACTAAAATATTAAAAGCACTACACCTTCACAAACTCCCCTTGAGTACCTCGTTCCCCACTCGCCCTTTTTTTCAATTATAAAGGAATTCCCAGTACTGTTCTAGCATGTCCAAAGGTCAGTTGTCAATCTCCTCTCCAGTCCAGCTGGTGAATCTGGGAATCTTGAGGCAATGTTACAACTGCCTCATGTACACAGACAACCCTCTCCTCCTCCCAACAAATTCCAACACATGTGAGAGATGCAACCATATAGCCATACTGGAGGCTAAGCTCTCTCAACTCAGTACTGGTGAAACCAGTCAGGAGGAGAAGGAAACCACACTCACTACAATTCCAGTCTCACATAGACCTACCATGACAGCAAACCAAACACATAAACACACAAAAACATACACGGAGGCCCTAAATAAAAATCTGCCTAAGCAGCAGAGACCTCCAAAGCAGACACCCAAGCAACTGCTACCCCAAAACAAAACATGTGCAACACATAGCTCACAAAGCCAGTGTGCCGAACAGTCACAGCCCTTAAGGCTAAACAACACACCTGATACACTTGTAATAAGTGACTCTATCATCAGGCACACTGGCGTCCCGCTCACCAGGCTGAACAAGGAGAAGATCACGGTGAGCTGCCTGTCGGGTGCTAGGATCCGCCACATAACACAAGCACTCAGGTCACTCCAAGGCAAGTACAAATATGACTCAGTCATTGTCCATGCTGGTGTGAATGACCTGAGATGTACCTCCCTGGACTACATGAAAAGAGACATAGAGGAGCTCTCTGAGCATGTAGCCCAGGCTGGTATGACCCTGACTTTGAGTAGCATCTTACCCTCACCAAGAATGATGCCACAATATGAAGACAAGATGATCAATTTCAACAATTGGATTAAGTATTGGTGTCATTCAAAGGGGATCCAATGCCTGTCAACCTGGGATGACATGCTCGACAAGCCACGATGCTTTGCTAGGGACGGCTTGCACCTGTCTCCCCTGGGCTTTTGGATATTGGCAAAGGCTCTTGCTACCCCCATAGTGCATTTTTTAGGCAAGGCTCAAAAGACAAACCCACCTCCATAGGTATCACAAGGGATAAGAAACTAAGAGTAATGCTACTCAATGCCAGAAGTCTAAACCTCAAGATGCACGCACTCGAACTCTCCTTAGCATGGAGAACATCGATATCTGTGCAGTAACAGAAACCTGGTTCAAGGCTCCCGAGAGCACCCCAGCACTACCAGGTTATACCTCATACCATGCTTTTTGGCCCCAAAACCTGGAAAGAACCACAAAAGGAGGGGGAGTATCAATATTCGTCAAAGATACCCACACCTCCAGGTTGGTGGCACAGCACGAAGCATCAGAGACTATCCATGTGCAACTAACAGTGGGTAAAACTGCCTTCCAGTTTATAGCCTGCTACAGACCACCCTCCCAAAACCAGGAACCTCACTCGGCCTTCCTGAGAACACTAGAAAATATGAAGGTCTCTCCAAGCACCATTATATTGGGCGACTTCAACTACCCAAACATAGACTGGAAGCATTACTCTAGCTCCAACACCCTAGCCCAAAGGTTCCTAGAATTTATAAACTCAAATGCTATGGAACAACTTGTTACCACTCCCACAAGAGGGGAAAACACACTGGACCTGATCATCACCAACATGGGGACTCTATGCTCCAGACCAGAAGTGTATCCCTCACTGGTAAGATCAGACCATAAACTAATCTCACTGGATATTCACATCCCGACTCCACCCCCTGCCCTGAAAACCACAGTGAAAAACTTCTCTAAAGCAAATTTCACACTCCTCAAAACAGAGGTGGAATCCTTCAAAGCCCCCGGGCCTGTGGAAAATACGGCCCAGACCGCAGAATCCTTTATAAATGCATTCTATGAACACCTTCAGGAATGCATGGATCATGCAATCCCAAATAAAACCAAGACCCAATCCTCCAAAGGCAGACGTCCTGTCTGGTGGACCCCAGCCATAAACAAACTATACAATAGAAGGAGGAACCTACTACATGGTAGAGCAAAATCCCAAAAAGGGAAGGCATCTCTGATCAGTATTAGCAAAAAACTATGGGCACTCATAAAATCGTCTAAGGCCAGCTTTGAGAGAAAAATTGCACAGGACACTAAGGATAATCACAAGGCTTTCTTTAGTTATGTTAGGAACCTGGGTGGGAATTCCCAGATATGCTCAGAATTAGTCCAAAATAACAAAAAATACACCGAACCCACAGACGTTGCCAACATCCTAGCTGACAGGTTCAGAGCAAACTTCTCCCCCCCTCCCCACCAAAAGGGCAAATATCTATCCCAGTAGAGTGCTGCCCCCCTGACATCTCAGATGCTCAGGTAAGAGCTGCCCTCTCCAAAGCAAAAAACACAGCATCAGTGGGACCAGATGGTGTCCCGGGCTGCGTCCTACATGAACTCCAAGAAGAGCTAAACCCAAACATAAAACTACTGTTCAATCTCAGCCTTACTACAGGATATGTACCCAAAGAGTGGCGTACAGAAACAGTGGTCCCTCTCCACAAAGGTGGTGCCTCAACTGATCCTGGAAACTATCGCCCCATAAGCCTGACTAGCTTGGTCTGCAAAGCTATGGAAAGGATCATCATGGACCTCATAAATAAAGATATTGGGGACCTACAGACACTGGATCCTACCCTGTTTGGCTTTGTTAAGGGCAGATCCTGCCTCTTAAACCTGGTTGATTTCTTTGAAACAGTCACCAAGGCCATTTACGAGGGGAAGGTGGTCCACACAGCCTACCTGGACCTCACAAAAGCCTTCGATACAATACCCCACTCGGGCATTACAGATAAGCTCACCAGCTTAAATATAAACCCCTATGTCACTAGATGGGTTGCAAACTGGCTCAAGGACAGAACCCACATGGTTAGAATTGCTGGAGCCATGTCAGACTCCAAACCAGTTACAAGTGGCATCCCACAAGGCTCAATCCTGGGACCTCTCTTGTTCGGTATATATTTCTCGGAGGTACAGGCCAACATGGAAGGACTGTGGCTGACCAAGTTTGCAGATGACTGCAAACTGGGTACCATAATCGACTCTCCAGTCAACACAAGCATCCTCCAAAGGGCCTCATAGAAACAGACAACTGGTGCCAGAGCCATGGCCTCAAGCTAAACACCAAAAAGTGTATAGTCATCCCCTTTGGCAAAAACAAAGTGCCCACAAATTACCACATAGGTGGTAATCCATTAAGTACAGAAGAAGTAATTAGGGACCTGGGGACCCAAGTTGATAGCAATCTCTCATTTGACAACCACGTGGCCAAAGTGGTTAGAAAAACATTTTATATAGCCCACCTAATCATGAAGGGATTCACATCTAGATCAGAGGAGGTCATCGTGCCTCTTTACTCATCCCTCATCAGGCCCATAATTGAGTACAATGCCCTTTTGGGATGTACCTTACCAGACACCTGCAGCAACTGGAAAGACCCCAAAAGTACCTCACCAAGAGGATCAAAGGGATCAAACAGATGCCATATGCTGCCCGGTTAAAGAAACTCCAGCTCTACTCAGTGGCATACCGCCTGCTCAGAGGCGATCTGTGCCTGACGTATAAAGCCATGTCCAACCCGGATTTAATGGACATGCTGCACCTCAGAAAATCCAAATCCCATCGAGCTACGTGCTCGAGAGACTTGAACCTCAGCACTGAAATAAATAGGACATGCTGGAGGGACAGATTCATAACCCAGAGGCTCCCTTCACTCTGGAATAAAATCCCAGTCCAGGTTAGGCAGAGTCCCTCATTGACTCTCTTCAAGAGGAATCTTGATGAGTGGATGGGAGATCGTAGGTTTACCCCGGGTATCACTTCTGTGTCACTGTTAGACAGAGGCACAGTATACTAACCTCGAAAAAGGGCATAGCAAAATTAATTTAAAATGGGTGGCAAAAGCCAAACACACTCTGGCTAGGCTTATAAATGCCCTAGGGCAGATAGCCTAGTATGAACCTATGAACCTATGTACATTACAGTGTTTATGGTAAATGGGGCGAAATAGCCAAGCAGTGGGACATTGGAAAGGCTGCAGGGGACTCTGGGGACATATTTTGGTTGTCTGTTCTTCCATTTGCATTTGAAAGTTGGTATCCCACAATTCCACTGGTGTGGGCAGGGTTACATAATTATGTATGCAAATTGTATGTTAATCAACATGCCAATTTGTACTTATTTTTCATGGGCCATTCTCCAGATTTTTGATATTTCCAGGTTGAGAGGTATGATTCTTTCCTTATATCTAACCTCTTCTCAACTATCTGTCTCACTGGAAATCTTGGATCAGTTATGATGCATCATGAACTGAATCCAAACTGCTCATCTCCTATCTTACTTTCTACTACTCTGCATATTTCCTTATAAATTACCCTTCCCAGAATTTTCATCCAGTGTAATAGGAGTTTGATACCTCTATACTGCCCACAGTTGTGAATGCCCCCTTTTGTTCTTGAACACTCGCACGAGTATGTTTATTCTCCAGTCAGCTGGGATATTCCTCCCTCTCCTTACTGCTTTGAGTACCCCTGGAGCCATTTCTCCCCTGCCTCACCCAACATTTTTATCATATGTGCTGTGACCTCATCTGAGCCACCTGCTTTCCTTGATATCATATTTCTTAGTGCTGTTCTTATTCTTTGGCTGGCTCCTCTTTCATCAAAACTGCTGAAAGTGCTCCTTCCATCTGCCCTTCATGCTTTGTGGATTGATGATTAGGTTGCTGCTGGCATCCCTTATTAAGGGTGTCTGACTAATTTGTTTATTTTTCTGTATTTACCTTACAACCTGATATAGTTTATTTGTGCCATCTGCCGAGTCACTTTCCAGAAACTGGTATAGTACCTTTGATGTTTTGTTATTTGCTGTTGCAACTCCTCACTTTTCTTTTTGTTAGCCAACCAGTATTCCTTCCTAGTCTGGCCCATCTTTTCTTTCTCTCACTTTTTTCCTGCACTCCTTTCTTTTGATGACTTCCTGGACTTCTGCACTCCACCACCAACTTTCGTTATGTACCCTGTTTTCATACCCGGCACAGTTATAAATCTATCCTGTAGTCCTCACACATGCTGTTATTCTTCTTCAACTCCACCTATTTCCTCTTCTTCCTTAGGTGCTACAGCCCTGAATACTTCCTTTAGTGGGTGAGCTTTCTATCTAGTCATCTTCCAGGTTTTTAGCCTGGTCTTTGTTGACCTCTGAGACTTCTCTGACCTCTGCTTATAGCTGATTGTGGCAACAAATGGTTTATACTGTGGGCCAACTGTTTTACTGGGTATCACTTTGCAAACACTGATTTTATCCCACTGCCTTTTCTTTGCTAGGAGAAAGTCTGCCTGAGTTGCATGTTGGCCACTCTTGTATGTGATGTTGTGACTGTCTCTTTTACTGAATCATGTGTTAGCCACAGCCAAGCCATTTGCCAGATAGAAGTGTAGAATGGCCTCTTCTTCTTTAATCCTTTTGTCCCACCCATGTGTACCCAGGCAGTCATCATATTATGTTCTTTCTGTCCCAATATATGAGTTTAGATCACCATCACTATCACAACCCTGCTATGTGGCATAGGCTGAGATTCTGAATGCACTGTATACAAAACAATACAATACATTGAAGTCTGTTTACCTTGAGTCTGTCACTAATTTTGATGACACCCCTCATTGCCTTCTGAAACCTCTCCTGCACCACAATTCTGACACCATTTCTAAACTGTCCTTCTCCTAAGTAGTCAACTCTGGATCTCAAGCTAAGTGGTTTTGATGCACTTCACTTCCATCTTGTCTCCAGGATAGATAGGAAGTTCAGCCTCCTTCTTACCATCATGCCATCCACTTTCAAGCTGCATCCTGTCAGTGAGCCTACGCTGAGTATAGCAATTCTTAGTTCATTTGGGCAGGTTGATTTTTTTTGTCCAACTATCACTCAACAGAGCAATCCCAAGTAACCCAAGCTGGGCAACTGGTAAGTAGCTTATTGACCCAGGGATGCTTGGATTTTTGGTGGGCACACACAGGCCAAGAGGGGCACATGCAACATGTGAAGGCTGCCAGCCTAGCTAGATAGTATTTTGTAAATAATTCTACTCCCTTGTAAATATGAATATGATCCACAAGCTTGTTTGGCAAATGTAAAGAAAACTGTATGTTCTGAGCTTCAGGACTGTAACCACAGTGCACCCTGCTGGAAGAAAACTGATAAGTGAAGCATTTTGTGACTGTTTGATCTCAAGCTCAGGTACAGGATGTCTGGGCCAGGAAATTCTGTCTATTGTCTTAATTTAAGCGATAATTACTAAGGTTTTACATGCAAAGTGTCTTTTATTGCTGTGGTTTCCTAGCAGCTGCAAGATCAAAGAAATGTCAACATTTTAATTTCTATGAGTCTGGGAAACTAAACCAGAGAAGTGCCAAGAATGATGTAATGTGAAATGACTCAGCAGTACTGTGTTATCAATTTAAGACTTTCTCAAAGAGAGAGAGAATTGAGCATTTTGGATTTTGTCTAAAGCTGTCAACAACTCACCAGACACTTGCTCTGTATGTAAGTAGTTATTTAGAACTTAGTCTTTCTCTTAGAGTTAGATAGAAATATAGCCAGATTAGTCTAGCTGTTGTCTATATTTATGTCAGACTATCCTACAATATTATTTTAAAGTTTCCTGTGATTTCTGAACTATTGAGTAGCACTGTGTTGAATTGTTGAGTAGTGTCTTATGTTCTTATTATTTATTATTGAATATTCTTAAACCTTTCAACTGTGTCTGTTTTGTGTAGAGATAATTTAAGCTCTTAGAGGGTAATTGCATGTATTTGGTGATACTGCCCAAGCCACTCCAATAGTCTTGCTGCTCAGTCACACTTACTATTTGGATAACAGTAATATTACACAGTGAAATTGGTCACCCTTTGGGAAGGGCCTTATTAGTAGCTGATAAGAGTAATTGGTGGCAGTGATTGCTACCTTATAGCCTGGCAAGAGGGGCATTGCTGGATAACCTGTGCCAGCCTTCCCCAGGCATGTCTGTGTGTTTGTATATAAACCAAATATCAAAGTGTGTGTGTCAGCTACGTGGGTAGGTACGTGAAGCACTGGTTGGACAGAGCGGGTGCTGGAGGTTTTGACTTGACTACTCAGCTGAGATCTGAATCATATAGCTGTGCCAGTGGGGAGTCTTATTGGGGATCTAGAGAGAAAGGGAGAAACCAGCCCTAGACTGACTGTGATTTCTGTGTGCTCTTAAGAGAAATTGTACCTTACTGTGTGTGTACTTGTTATACTCCCAATGAGCATGCACCTCACTGTCCTTGGTTAATGGGCCAGGTGCACAAACATCACATATTACTTGTTTGGCAGTGGTGGGATATCCACTGCAAATATTAATTGTTTGATAGTGGTGAGTTAGGCACATCACATACTAATTGGCTTGTAGTGCTGTGAATAGTGAATTCCTGTAGCTTGTGTACAGTGATCACTGAAGGTGTTTTTGCACTCTAAATCAGCCACACAGTGAATATTCAGAGTTCAGATCACAATCATTTTATTTATTTTGTCAGCTTAGTTAGTCAGGGAGAGCAGGCAAGCATATCAGCAGAGGAGTACATCAAGCTGACAAGGAGCCAGTTGGCTGAGATGTCCCAGGCTAAAGGACTAGTGTATGGGAACCTGACTAAAGCAGACATGATTGCAGCTTTGGTCACTGCTGCAGCAGAAAATAGCAACTGAGAGGATGATCAGATTGACTGTGGAGATGTACAACACTCAGAGAATGGACAGTTCAACCTTTCTGCAGAGAACTTAAAAATCCATCTGGAGCTAAAGAGATTTGAGTTAGAGGCCGGGCATTTGGAAACATAAACAGCAGAGAGACTGAGATGTCTACAGGCTGAGGAGAATGAGAATCTGCAACGTCTGGAAGCTGAGGAGAAGGAGAGGCAGAGGAAGCATGAGAAGGAGATGCTGACTCTTCGCCAGAGTCATGGAGGTAATGGGGAAGGGAGTAACTGGACCCCAAAAGCACAAAAGGTCAGTAAATGACTTCCGCAGTTTACAGAGGAGGATCATTTTGATAGTTTCATTCATATGTTTGAGAGGGGATGTAAATGTATGATGTTGACCAAAGGCTCTGGGTACGGTTCCTGACCCCTTACTCCATGGTAAAGCTGTAAATGTGCTGTCAAAATTATCTGATTGTGAATTTTTTGATTATACTGCTGTTAAGAATTGTCTGCTAGAATTTTTTAAGCTAACACCTGAAGCTTATAGGAAAAAGTTTTGTGAGCATAGACACAAGGCAGATGAAAGTGTGTGTGAATATGTTGCTGAACTAAGCACTTATTTTCATAGGTGAGTGAGTGGATGTCAGGTCACCATTTTTGAAAGGCTGGAAGACCTTTTGGTGAGGGAACAAGCCCTTAACACTTTGCTGAGGACATGAGGATCTGGTTAGCTGATAGACAATGTGCTACTTCAGATGAGTTGGGGAAGAATGGAGAGCTATACCTAGCAAGCAGGGCATTACTGCATTGCTCATGGGTCTAAAGGAACCCATGGTGAGCAGCCTAGACTGCCATAACAGAATCTGACTGTAGCAGGGGAAGCCACTAGTCCAGGTACACATCCAGGACCAAGGCTTAAATGCTTTGAATGCAACCAGTGGGACCATGTGGCATATACATGTCCACAGAGGCAAGGTGAGGAACAAAAATTGAGGGAGCAAGTAAGTGGGAAAAACAAAATACCAACAGTAGGTTGTCTTGAGACAACGGGGTACCAAACTACCATCCTGTATATGTCCTGATAGGGAAGGATTTTGATGAGGCAATACCATGTGTTAATGTAGTTACAAGCAGTCTGGCTTGGAGAGAAGGATGTGAGTCTTGTAGCCAGGCAGACTGCATACTTGCAGCCATGACTGGTGAGGTGGTTACTTCATGGAGTGAGCTACCCTGTAGCAGCGAGACTGAAGGTCATTCACAGCTGCTTGTGGGTACTGATGTTCCCTTGGACAGAGTGACTGCAAAGGTAGAGATGAGTAGTACTACCCAGGTTGACAGTGAGACACCACTGTCAGAGGATTCCTAACTTCCTGTGGAAGGGGAGCTGGGAAGGGTTACAAAGAAACAGTTGAGACAGGCTCAGCTCTCAGGCCCTACATTACAAGGCCTGAGGCAGGTAGCTAGTGAGGCACCTGATTCTCAAGGCAAGGGGGATTCTGTATACTGGGACAAAGGGATACTGTATACAGAGTGGATCCCTGAGGGAGGGCTAGACGGTGAGAGAATACAGCAGTTGGTAGTGCCTACAGCCTACCACCTGGTGCTTCTAGCCATAGCCCATGATATTCCCTTTGCAAGTCATATGGGCATAAAATGTACAAAGAGACATATTATGCAGAACTTCTATTGGCCTGGAATGGAGATGTAACAAGGTACTGCAGGAACTGTGAGCAGTGCCAAAGGGTAGACAATGCAGGAGATAAGGTGAGAGCTCCTTTGATGCTTTGCCTGTGATTGAGGAGCCATTTCAGAGGGTAGCTATTGATATTCTGGTACCTCTGAGTACCCCAAGCTCCACAGTGGAAAAAAGTATATCCTAGTGGTAGTAGATTATGCTATAAGATACCCTTAGGCAGTGGCTTTGTCCTCCATTGAGGCAGAAAAGGTGGGAAATGTTTTGTTAGAGGTTTTCAGCAGGGTAGATTTCCCAAAAGAAATACTGACTGACAGAGGTGCCAATTTCATGTCAGACCTGCTGACTTGTCTGTTGAAGTACTGTGGAGTTAAGCACCTAAAGACCACCCCTACCATCCCCAGACTAATGGTCTTGTTGAGAGTTTAAACTCTACACTCAAGTCCATGCTACAATAATTTGCAGATCAGTTTAAGAGGGATTGGGACAAATATTTGCCCCATCTGTTGTTTTCTTAAAGAGAGGTTCCTCAGGAATCAATCGGGTTTTCACCCTTTGAGTTGCTGCATCGGCATGTGGAGAGAGGGCCTCTAGATTTAATTCTCGATGAGTGGGAGGGTGAGTGTGAATCTCACAAGGAGTCTGTTGTGGCATATGTCCTAAACCTCAGGAAAAGGCTCAGGGAACTCATGGGCTTGTCCCAGGAGAACCTGGCAAAAGCCCAAAAGCAAAAAAAGGTCTGGTATGACAGGAATGCTCAGGGCTAGTGAGTATGCTATAGGGCAGGAAGTAATGTTTCTCATTCTTGTCAAACACAACATGCTGCAAGCAGCTGGTGAGGGACCCTACAAGGTGGTAAGAAAGTTAAGTGATGTTAACTACATGGTGGAACTGCTAGGCAGGACACAGGAGCACAAATTGTGCCATGTTAACATGATAAAACCTTACCATGATAGGGAGTCCCTTGTGCTGAGTATTTGCAGTGGATTGCAGGAAAAGTCTGAGGGAGATCTGGTGACTGATCTCCTCAATGAGGCTCGGACTGACATCTCAGTGGAAGGGGTAGCAATGTCACAGCAGCTATCTCCTACCCAAGTTTGAGAAATGCGAGCAATGTTACAGGGCTTCTCCAGTCGTGCTGGTGCCAAAGATGGAGGACAGCCCTAGGTTGTGTGGACTACAGGAAATTAAATAGTCACACAGAGTGAGAGGCTTACCCCATGTTTCGGACAGATGAAGCCCTAGAGCAGCTGGGTGGGGCTAAGTATCTTACTACCTTTGATCTTACCAAGGGTTACTGGCAGGTGCCCTTGACTCCCAGTGCTAGAGAAAGTTCAGCCATTGTGACTCCCTTTGGCTTGTATGCATTCACAAAGATGCCCTTTGGGATGCCCCTGCGCCTTTCCAGAGGCTGGTATCATATCCTAGCAAGACCAAGAGGGTTTTCCCTTGCTTACCTGGATGATGTTGCCATCTACAGCCATTCCTGGCAAGAGCACCTTCAGCATGTCAGGGAGATGCTGGACAGACTACAGAGGACAGGGTTGACCATTAAGCTCAGCAAATATCAGGTGGATATGGCAGAGGTCTTTTACCTGGGACATACAGTGGGGAGTGGTAGGATCAGGCCAGAATCTGCCAAAGTAGAAGCCATTCAAGCATGGCCTGCACGTTACCAAAAAGCAGGTGAAGGCATTCTTAGGGACAGCAGGGTACTACAGAAAGCTTGTTCCCAGTTATAGTCCCATAGCTGCTTCCCCTCACAGACCTGACAAGGAAAAACAGACCAGATAAGGTAGTGTGGACCACAGCATGTGAACAGGAGTTCCAGAAGCCTAAAGAAGCTTTGGCAGGACCCCCTGTGTTAGCCAGTCCGAATTACAGCAAATAATTTGTTGTGCAGGTGGATGCTTCGAACTATGGGGTGGGGGCTGTACTTAGCCAGATTTCTTCAGTGGGAGAAGAATACCCAGTGGTTTATCTCAATCATAGGCTTCAACCCAGGGAAGATTGCTATGCAGCTGTAGAAAAGGAATGTTTAGCCATTGTGTGGGCACTGCTGAAACTTCATCCTTATCTGTATGGAAGAAAATAAACTGTAGTTACCAATCACAATCCTCTAACATGGTTACACCAAGCCAGCCAGCAAAATGCCAAGTTGCTAAGATGGAGCCTAAAGTTGCAAGCATATGATATGTCAGTGCAGCAGTGCAGTGGAGTTAGCAACACCAATGCAGATGGGCTCTCAAGACAGGGAATGGGGTAAGGTATAGGTTCATAGGTAGGTACTAGGCTATCTGCCCGAAGGCATTTATAAGCCTAGCCAGAATGTGTTGGCTTTCACTGCCCCTTTAGATTAGTTCTCTGTGCCTCTGTCCAGCAGATCCATTGAGGTGATCCCTGTAGTAAACTTTCTGTTTCCCATCCACTCGTCAAGGTTTCTCTTGAAGAGGGTTAGCGAGGAGCTCTGCATTATGTAGATTGGAATCTTGTTCCAGAGCATGGGAAGTCTCTGGGACAGGAATCTATCCATCCAGCACGTCCTATTTATTGTTGTGGTGAGGTTTAGATCCCTGGAGCATGTGGCTCAAGGGGATATGGTTTTCTTTAGGTGGAGCATGTCCATCAATTCTGGGTTGGACATGGCCTTGTATGTCAGGCAGAGATAACCTCTGAGTAGGCGATATGCAACCGAGTACAGATGGAGTTTCTTCAGTCGAGCTGCATAGGGCATCTGCTTGAGGCCAGTGATCCTCTTGGTGAGGTACTTTTGTGGTCTTTCCAGTTGTTGCAGGTGTCTTGTAAGGTACATTCCAAAGGGGGCATTGTACTCTATGATGGGTCTGATGAGTGATACATAGAGGGGCCCAATGACCTCCTTCAATCTGGATGCAAACCTTTTTGCGATTAGGTGGGCCATATAGAAGGATTTTCTAACCACTTTGGCAATGTGATTATCAAAGGAGAGGTTACTATCTACTTGGGTCTCCAGATCCCTTATTACATCTTCCATATTTATGGGGCTACCACCTGTGTTGTAGTTTGTGGATACTTTGTTTTTTCCAAAGGGGATGACTATGCACTTTTTGGCATTTAGCTTGAGGCCATGGTTTTGACACCAGGTATCTGTCTCAGTGAGACACTTTTGGAGGATGCCTGTGTCAGCCAGAGAGTCAGTTATAGCCCCTAGTTTGCAGTTGTCTATGAACTTGGTCGGCCATAGTCCTCCTGTGCTTGCCTGTACCTCTGAGAAGTATATACCGAACAGAAGGGGTCCGAGGACTGAGCCCTGGGGTATGCCACTTGTAACCAGTTTGGAGTCACACCTAGCTCCCGCAACTCTTACCATGTGGGTTCTGTCCATGAGACAGTTGGCAACCCATCTCGTGATGTAGGGGTTTATGTTCAGGCTGGTGAGCTTGTCTATAATACCTGAGTGGGGAATGGTGTTGAAGGCCTTTGCAAGGTCTAGGTAGGCTGCTTGGACGACCTTTCTCTCATCTATAGCCTTGGTAACTGTCTCAAAGAAGTCCACCAAGTTTAGGAGGCATGATCTGCCCTTAACAAAGCCGAACTAGGTAGGGTCCAGTGTTTGGAGGTTTCCAATGTCTCTGTTAATGATATCCATGATGATGCACTCCATAGCTTTGCAGACCAAGCTAGTCAAGCTTATAGGGCAATAGATCCCGGGGTCCGTTGTGGCTCCACCTTTGTGGAGTGGAATAACCATTGCTGTGCACCACTCTGTGGGCACATAGCTTGTGGAGAGGCCAAGTTTAAACAGTGTGTTTAGGTGAGGGGTTAGTTCATCTTTGAGCTCATGTAGGACGCAGCCTGGGACACCATCCTGTCCCATTGATGCTGTGTTTTTGGCTTTGGAGAGGGCTGTTTTAATCTGAGTGTCTGTGATTTCAGGGGCACTACATTCTTCTGGTATAGTTATGGGCCGTTTTGGGGGTGAGAGGGGAGTGAAGTTTGCACTGAACCTATCTGCCAGGATGTTGGCTATAGCAGTTGGTTCAGTGTATTTTGTGCCATTCTGCACTAACTCCGAGCAGATCTGAAAATTGCCACTTAGATTCTTGACATAGCTAAAGAATGCCTTGTGGTTATATTTGGAGTCCATGGCAAATTTTCTTTCAAAGCTAGCCTTGGATGATTTTATGAGGGAATGTAGTTTCTTGCTGATACTGATCAGGGATGTCTTCCTTTCTTGGGATTTTACTCTTTTCTGTATGAGTTTCCTCCTTCTATTGTATATCTTGTTTATGGCAGGGGTCCACCAGACTGGTTTCCTTTTCTTGGAGGAGTGAGTCTTGGTTTTGTTTGGGATAGCATGATCCATGCATTCTTGTAAGTGCCCGTAAAGTGCATTAGTAAAGGATTTTGCAGCTTGGACAGCGTTATGCTTTAGCATGGGGGCTTTGAAACTTCCCACCTTGGTCTAAAGTAATGTGAAGTTTGCTTTTGAAAAGTTTTTCACTGTGTTTTTTTGACTGGGGGTGGTAGCAGAATGTGGATGTCCAGAGTGATTAGTTTATGGTCAGATCTAAACAGTGAGGGGTTGACCTCCGGTGTTGAACACCGGTCGCCCATGTTAGTGATGACCAGGTCCAATATGTTGTCACCTCTGGTGGGGGTATTGACCAGTTGATCCAGGGTGTTTGAGTTTATAAATTCTAGAAAATGTTGGGCAAGGGAGTTTGTACTTGAGTAGTTCTCCCAGCTAATGTTTGGGTAATTGAAATCACCCAATATCAGGGTGTTTGGTAGGACCTTTATGTTTCCCAGTGTTTCCAGGAATGTGGAGTGAGGGTCCTGGGACATGGTGGGTGATCTCTAGCAAGCTATAATTTGAATAGCAGTTTTGCCCATTGTTAGTTGCATGTGGATGATCTCTGAAGCATCGTGCTGTATCACTAACCTGGAGGTGTGGGTATCCTTGATGAATATGGATACTCCCCCGCCTTTTGTATTTCGGTCCGGGTTTTGTGGCTGAAATGTATGGTATGAGTTGTAGCCTGGTAGTGCTGGGGTGCTCTCTGGAGCCTTAAACCAGGTTTCTGTTACTGCACATATATCGATTTTCTCCATACTGAGGAGTGCCTCGAGTGCATGCATTTTGAGGTTTAGACTTCTGGCATTGAGTAGCATTACCCTCAGTTTTTTTTTTACTTGTGCTATTTACAGCAGTGGGTTTGTCTTTTGAGCCTTGCTAAAAAAGGCACTATGGGGGTGGCAAGAGCCTTGGCCGGTATTCGAAAGCCTAAGGGTGACAGGTGCAAGCCATCTCTAGCGAAGTAGCGTGGCTTGTCGAGCATGTCATCCCAGGCTGACAGACACTGGTTCCCCTTTGAATGACACCAGAAGCTTAGCCAATTGTTGAAATTGATAATTTTTTCTCTATACTGTGGTATCATTCTTGGTGTGGGCAAGATGCTACTCAGGGTCAGGGTCATACCGGCTTGGGCTACATGATCAGAGAGCTCCTCCATGTCTCTTTTCATGTAGTCCAGGGAGGTACGGCTCAGGTCATTCACACCAATATGGACAATGACAGAGTCATATTTGTACATATTCTGGAGTGACCTGAGTGCTTGTGTTATGTGGTGGATCATGGCACCCAACAGGCAGCTAACAGTAACCTTCTCCTTGTTCAGCCTAGTGAGTGGGACATCAGTGTGCCTGACTATAGAGTCACCTATTACTAGTGTGTTGGGTACACTTGTTTTGTGAAGTATGTGTCTGTATCTTCTTCCCCTAACTCATCCCTCTATTATCCTCATTTAACCTATATATCCCCCCTCACACCATTCATAGCCTCCATGTGGGAATATATTTACTTATAAATAACTATTGACAGTTGTAATTGACTTGTATATACCTACTTAATGCAAAAGATTTGACTTCTTTTATAGCAATGATAGGAACTATATATTTGTAAACTTTACTAATTGTTATATAATTTCTTTATCTTCTAGTTTGTATTATCAAATGCTTGTTTTTCATGTACGCATCATATGGTTCTGTTTACTATAACATCCTGTTATTTTTTTGTATACTTTGTGTCTATAGAGCTTTTCTCCCCAGGACTCCATTGAAATTGGGTTCTTTTGGCCCAATGGACCATCCTGGCAAACAAACTGCAAATAAATATATAAATAAATATATAAAATAAATAAAGCACAATGCCATAATTTTACCACTGTATCAATGTATCAAAATACAATTATTGCTCATAAAATAAGGGGAAGGATATGCTCTTGAATGTCATATGTTTGTCACCACGGTGAGATGATTTGTTAGGTTAACTGTTGCAAATATCAAAAGCATGCAGATAATTGTGAAATGGCAAAATAAAACTTGATAACATGGAAATATTGTCACAGAAGCATAAGTGGTAAATTGATAAAGCTTGAGTATATGTGCTCCACTATCCTTTCCCTCATAAACCCTTCTTTGTATGTGGCACATTTTGTTAATCTTCACAGTGTTTCATGTTAATACTATGGTTTCAGGGTTCAAATCTAGAGAAGTTGATATCTGTGTTAAAACAGGGATTTTATGTCCACATTTTAGGAAGTCATCACATACACATTTTCCTTGTTTGCTTTCTCTTTTATTGGCTTCTGCATTTGTGCTCTGCCTGGCATTGCACATTGCTGACTGTCAGTGATCATGAGCAGTGAACAATCATTCAAGGCAAAAAATCAGAAATTTAATTTGAAACTCTGACAGTAGCCATTGAGCTTCAATCAACATCATGGATAGTACTGAGTGAAGTAACTTCACTTGTTGATTACCTTTTTATTTGTCTCAAGAGGTCAATGCTGTGAGTGTGGAGAAACAGCAAGATAATGTAGGGTTTGATTTCAGATTTCAGATAGTTTTACTGAATGGGTCAGAATGACGTTTGTCACATACCTTTTATTAATTGAACAACCCATCTCTATGTAATGAATATTAGATACTTTACCTATGAGCTATGTGAACTGGTGTTAAGCATGAAACTGATCATATTTAATTGAAATAAAAAATGTCACTTTCTCTGTGGCTCAACATGTTAATGAGCTAACTAATATGTGACAGTAACAATAATGCAGGATTTTATTCCAGCTTTTGATAATTTCATCATACTATTTACAGCGACAGAAATGTTTGGTTGTTAGAAACTATTCTTAGTAGTAATAAAATGTGATAGGCATGATGTTTAAAATGTTTACCTCACAGACACAAGGTGCAGGGTTTGATTATAACATTTGCAGGAATTTGGTTAGGCTTAAAATGGCCCACAAGGGCAGCTAGCCCAGTTCTTGCTTATGAACCTATATACAAAATATAACATGTCCTGAAGTGTGAGAAAAGAAAATCAGTAACATGATGAATGTGGAAATATTTATAATATAATCTGGATTAATTTTTCCAAATCTCCCAAGTAATAATAACGGCAATAATACATTTCCTTTAAAATATGTAATTATTACTTGTATATGGTGTCTCATAAATGAGTTTATGTAATCTCTTGTCTGGCTCCTTTCTCAAGAATTGTCATTACCTAGAAACCTGATGATGTGTAACAGAAATGTAAGTTATCATGTGACAAACACTGATAAAAGATGAATGTGTCAGGCTAATGCTGTGGTGCTCATTGCTCTCTCTCTCTATATATATATACACACACACACACACACACACACACACACACATATATATATATATATATATATATATATATATATATATATATTTTTTTTTTTGGCATCTGCACTTGTGCACTACTTGGCAGTATGCATTAGTCAGTGAGCAACAGTTCATGTCAGAAGACAAATGATAAGGGCTGCCATCTCAAATGAGACTGGCACCATTGAGTTTCCATCAGAACTCTGGACAGTACTGAGTAATGAAAATACACCTGTTAGCAACTTTTCTCTGCAGCTCAAGGTGTTCATGCAGTAAGTTTAAAAGATCAGGAGGGAGAATTTTGTGTTCAAATCCAGTTTACAGATAATTTTACTGAGGAGGTCAAAATAAGTTGTGTCACAGAATTTTTATTAGGAAAGCTACATTAATTAAAACTGACTTTTACAAACATTTAATTTACAGTATAGATCTGTGTAATGTTTGCTAAATAGTTAAAGTATAATCTGCATAAAGTATAGTAAGCATAACAATGATGACACAATTTAAATTACACTTTCATATGTATAATCTGCACAATACTTATTGGAAAAAATATGACTCATCATATATAATTATTAGTTCTGTAGGACAGTATATCATGCAAAGGAAGTATGGCACCTACCCGAACATATTTTACTCAGGTCATGCAAGTCAATGAATATGAAACTGACTTATATTTTACATATAACTTCAGTACCATGACAAGTGAAATTTGCAAACATACTGGCATGTATTAATTAGAGCTCAACCATGCTGTAATTGTTATATCTCAACTTGCAACTTAAAAATGTTTGGTCTCCTGTGGCATTGGCAGTTAATATGGATTGTAAAACATTTTCACCTTCTATATAGTTATTGGTTCATTTTCCAGGTAGTATTACGCAAAGTTTGTAGTTTTTTATGTTTCATCAACCTAATATGTCCCAAATAATATTTTACTTCGAAACAACATTGATTATAACCAACATCATAAAACATTTTATGATTTTACAGTGGAACATGTGTAAATATGGTGAGCATCACACATGGCCTAGTCTCACTGCCATATTTCATACCACCATTGTATTTTGAATGAATCATTCCCAATTGTACTGCAGGTTATTTTTCTGCTTTCAATTGTGCAAATGCAGCTAGCAAGGTTGTCCGTCATTGTGCACATACTGGTACATGCAAGAGCTGAGTTGGGTGCCATAGAGACATAGATCTAGATGTCCTTCATAAGACATGACAGGTAAAGATGATGGTGGTGCACTATTTAGAGTCCAAAAGTGTTGTGAAGAGTAGCACAAGATCATTGTGGTACTCCTTGAAAAAAAGCTACAGCAATAGGCTTTTGTGGGCAGACTGTACCAGGTCTTAGTAGAAGGGTGAGGCTTGAAATTCTTGGTCAAGGCTGTCTCCGATACAACTGGCATTCTATACACTGAGGAATGATGACATCACTATTATAGTGACATGAAGAGATGCAAGCAGGGCCGCCTGGCAGAATTTTGAACTGCAAACATGCTTGGATTAGATAAGTATAGCGACCCATCACCAGTCAATAATATACTATGGATTGCCCAGGCACTAGAGTTATGCATTATGCTGTTCTTTTTGTCTGTGTTCTATTCTGTACAGCTGCTAAAAAGATAGCTCAGAATAGCGGGGCACATCAGGAAATACTGGTTTACCTCAGAGAGGCATAGTGTAGGTATGGATAAGGTATGAATGCAAGCAAGATCATAATACCATAATCTTATCAAAATTCAGGCCATAAGTCCATATGAGCTTGAACAGGCATGCCTTACCTTTCTATTAAGCATACATGTCTGCTGCAATAGCTCTTGATCATTGCATTAGGCAATGAGGAAATCAACTTAGTGGTGTGTAGGTTCAATTCCCAGCAGCAAATAGCATTTATTACAGGGTATAATATAAAAAAATATTTACTGCAATATTAAATAGCATTAAACATGCCACATTTGTTACTGGATGTACCTACTTGGAATGCATATATCTGATATGCCATAGTCAACTAATTGTTTCCTTTTATCTATGATAGCACTCGTATTGATGTATTTTGTAACACATTAATGTCTTCCCTTCATATATGGCAAAGAGTAACATTGTTATGTGTTATATTTGATTGTATATTGAAATATAATCTGAAATAACATTGTTATTTATTTTTTCTCTCCTCTATCCCTATATCTCTGCTTTTTTTCCTGTATAGAAACATTGCTATTGCAACAGAAATGACCATCAGCACAGTGAGCAAAACTAACCATTGGAATTTGGTCTGACATACCTACATGGGTGGCCACAACAGCGCCACCACAGGCAGCACAAACACCCAGCACATCTAGGTCACAACCTGTCAGCATCACCTCCACAGGTCCTGCACTACCTGCTCCAACTATGTTAGGTCATTCTGCCCAGGCTGCTGACACAATGGTACCCAGTGGGAGTATTACTGGAGGTAGCAATTTTGTCATCTATCAGGAGCTCATGAAGCTGGTTCAGGGCATCATTGAGAGGGGCCTCAATAACCGAACTGGCAGAGCAGAATATGTCCTGAGTCAAATGTCACATCCAGCACTGACCCAGGGATCTGGGACAGGGGAGACTGATGACATTTCTGAGGGTGAGCACTAGATTCTTACTGTGCTCAAACTGCAAGCAGATATACCTCTAATGTCACCTACCTATCTTCAGTCATGGTGTCCTTCAACCATTTGTGTCTATCACTATCCATGTCTGTTTTGTGTATCCTTTATGTCTGTACCTGCTAATTAACCTGTCCTACCTACCTTATCCTTTTATTCCTAAAAAGCTTCCCCAACAGCCCTCTCTCAAAAAAAGAGTACCCGTCCCTTTCATAGCTCTCCACTTCATCTATGTTTCTGTTTAATGCTCCTGATGTGGTCCAATTAACATTACAATATTATTCTGTTGTTGTCATCCAGTCCTGATGTGGTGACTATCCAAAATCATCAAGTTCTTGTCACAAGTATATATTTATTTTGTGAAGAAGTGGATAACTTTGGTGCTGTCCTGCTACAAGCCTGCACATCCCTTTATTCTTCCTCCTGTGCCCTACCCTCTTCTTGCCCTCCCTTTTCTGCACTGTCTCATCAACCCCTCTGCCACATCTTTAATTTATCAAAATAGAATCACACACAGCACACATGGCCAGAGATGGCCCATAAAAAAAGATTTTAGTTTTTGTCCTCAGCTTTTCTGTGATGTTTGGCATCCTGCACCAGTGTCGAGTGATGACAAATCGAATTTCACATCCTACGGCAGAAATGTCTACTGCACTAGTACAGTTATCCTTAAGAAAATCTGCTTAGCCCCACTGAGCTATAGTGAGATATGCTTCACACTTATCAAATGATTTATAAAAATCATTGTGCACCAAGATTATATAGTTCCCATTCTGAGGGAGGTACGGGCTTCCTCAAAATTGATTACATGTAGAGATCTGCAATCATAGGACTACATATGTACCTGTTGACCTCACAAGTCCCAAACACAATGAAAGTTGAAAGTTTTAAAACATGAGGAACAAGTCTAATATGACTTCCCTGCTTAGTTTATCAGAATCATATCAGTGTCAAGTGGGAATGAAAATCAAACCAGAAGCCGACGAAAATTAGTCAGCAACTGAATGTGCCAAATAAACCTCCTGGAACAATCATATGTCAATCAGGATCTGATACAGGAATGGTTAAAAAGTGGTGAATTTAAACTAAAAAACAAAAGGTTAATATTGGCAGCCCAGGATAGTTGACTATCTACATGTTGGTTTACAAAGTTCATTGAACATGTTGGAAAAACAGAAAATGCAGGTTTTGTAAAACCAAGTTGGAAACAGTTGCAGATCTTGTTTCTGGGTATGATACACTAATGGTTGAGGGTCTGTACTGAAAGGTATAATAATTTGGCAAGGCTGTTGCATTGGGGGTTGTGTAAACATTACAATACTGAAGTAGCTGAGAAGCACTGGAAACATGACCCACAAAGAAAGTGATGAAGTTTATATCACATGGAATCACTCATTACCAACAGTTCAAAAACAGAGGCAAGAAAACTAGATGTAGTACTCCATGAAAAAAGAAAAAAGTAGCATTGTTCATTGAAATTGCTACACCTAGTGATTACAGTGTTTTATGCACAGAGAGACACAAAGTCATAGAATACCAGGATGCAGGCCGAAACAAGGTTAGTGTGGAAGAAGGATACCCAGACAGTTGCAATAGTCCTAGGAGTGTCATAAAAAGAATTTACAGGTATATACAGGTATGCTACCAATACTTGTAAACCCATATGAATTGCAGAAGGCGTCAGGTCTGCGCACATAGCAGGTGCTACAACAACACATTTGGCTGCTATCATAGATCGAAGCAATACCAGTTTCATGAACTTTAATCATACTTTGCCTTAGGTATGGGGTCCATTCCTGTCATGGTATTAGAAGCCGAAAAGAACGGGAGAAATTAAACTAAGGCAAACCTACAGAAATTCAGCCTGAAAGCTGTATTGTTAGATAGTTAAAATAACATATTTATTAAGCTGCTGGATGAAATGTACACCATGTGGGATGTTAGAATTGCCATTTCTGTGATGAAGCCTGATGCCTACATTCTGCTTCCTTCAATCTGTTGCCACTGTCTCTTCAAATATGTGAATTTAACTTTATGATGTATGAGTTCTTATGTGGTTTGCTGTGATAATGCTCAGGTCTGCAGATTGCTTTATGCACAGTGTCAAGGGTTTGAATTCATAAATATGTCAAAGAATTAACTTTTTTATATTACTGTTATGTGGACAACTATTGGTTATATATTTTTCTAACCCACCATCATCCTTCTTATGTCTTCATCATGTTTCTACTCTCCTATCCCTGTGTCCTCCCTGTTAGAAACATTTTATTGTACAGACCATGACAGAATTAGTATGATGACAAACCTCAGATTAAAACACCACAACTTGACCAGAAATGGTCCAAAAAGATGACTTTTGCAATGTCACTGCACCTGCCTCCCAAACTTTCTCTCTCCCGCTTTTGTGTCACCAGTCTTTGTCCTCAGCATTTGCACAATGCCTGGCTCTGAGCAGCAATAATAACTGATGGTAATGGTTTGCGTATTATGGCAAAAATGGGTGAGTTTTTGCATTTGGCTGCATTAGTGTTCTACCTCTTGTGCTACTCTGTTAAGCCTGCTGTGCTATGGAAAGACAGGCTGATGCCACTATGAGGAAACAGTTATTATATAGTGAACAAACTGCAGCATACAATATACACCATATGGGATGTTGCAATTGTAACTACTGTTATGAAGTATTCTGCACACAAAATCACTTGCTTTATAGTGTTCCCATAGCCTGGGATTCCACTGGCATTAACAATTTTGGCCCCTTATGTGTTTCAGAATCAGGCCTAAGAGGCTCATGCCTTCCCAGAAATAATTGCAAAGCATTTGGTACAATCAAAGCTTTATGGGATAATGACTATAATACACTAGGCACATCTTAAAGGTATTGCTTGTATACACACATAAGGTAATAGGATGAATTATTTTGCATTTCCATGTATTCTCTGATGCCTTTTAATTATAGCACTTGCATGTATATTAACATGCAGTGAATATAATACAACATGCTTGAAATACATGAACGGTCACCAGATATGAGAGTTAACTAAGTATGCACCTGTGTCATCCATTTAATGAATACTTTACTGCACTTATCATGACAAATGCAAACAGTAAAGTAAACAGTCATTCAGACTGTACACAAGAATTGCACAGCTGAATGAAATTATGTTTATCAAAGCTCACATACACATAATAAGCTTATATGCAACATAAACACAAAAACAAGAAAATGCAAGCACAACAACAGAAGAGTTCAAAACAGACAACTGAAGGCACAAGTACCCTTTTCCATGCACAATTATCTGATCCCTCCACACCACTTCCAACTTCATTCCAACACTGCCAAAATCCAAAATTCCCAGTTGAATTCCTTCCAGTCAACAGAACCTTAGACTCCAGGCCCAGTCAGACCGATACATAAAAAGTCAGGTGTCCACTACCTGTATCCAGCACTACCACCACCACCCGAAGACCTGAACAGCCATATCAGTTCAACGTTTTTTTCAGCAGTTTTACCATCCACGGTCTTTACCAACATCATCTTCATCACCACTTACGACACCAAAAACCAAGTACTTTCCCTCCAACAAACAAAAATTCCATTTCCAATCTGAGAACTCAGCAAACAAAAACCGGGCCTCCACCAATGGCATCCAGCACAGCCCGCCACTCAAAGGCCTCAACAGCCACAGCCATCATAATATTTCCAAAAAAAAGTGTAACAGATCTCAACAACAGACAAGAACCACAGCAGCAGACAGCTGCACATCTAACTAAGTCAAAAAGGACTCCACAGACAGATGACAGTTCAACAACACACATGAATTTAGTACAAACACACATAACATGTAGGAAGCCAGAGAAGCCACTGCCACACAAGGTGCCACCATCTTTGTTGTTAAATGTTAAATGTGTTAATCTGGACATATAAAACTTTAACATAACATACATCTGTTCTGGGTTGTATCAGAATCAGAACTCTGTACACCTTATTTACATGAAGGTTGACATGGAGCACCACAGACTACTGTTATTTCCTGTTCTAAGTTCAAAACTTCAAAATATAATTTTACATGTGCTAATACTTTGCCAAAAATCATGCAATTCATTTAAAACTATACTTCTCCATTGGCACTTGCAATTGATACAATCTATCCTAGATTATGTAATTAGATAAGCAGGTGTTCAAATGCAGCAGTGACTGACTAGCATGTGTGTGTGTGTGTGTGTGTGTGTGTGTGTGTGTGTGTGTGTGTGTGTGTGTGTGTGTGTGTGTGTGTGTGTGTGTGTGTGTGTGTGTGCTAGGGAGGACTGGCTTCACCCACACATCACTTCTGCACTATGTCACTGTTATAATCAGATGTCTACTTTAGCACTTGTGGTTGATGTGTATCTAGACTGTGTAACTATTCAGGTAGGTAATTTGCATCCAGCAGTGTTGAACTATGTGTGCATGTGTGTTTCTACTGAGGAGTCTGTGACTGCTGCTGCATACTGTACATTATGTAACTAGACAGGTAGATGATTCAAATCCAGCTTTGCATACATATTGTGAGTATGTCTGTAGTGTCAGAATTGGCTTCATAAAAAAAGATCCATTATGCACCCTTCCACTTAGGAGACATATTTATACTGGGAGAGGGCTCCTTAATCAATCTGATGCATTTTTAGTCAAAACATATTCTGTTCAACACACTGATGAGGTTGTCATTTCAAATTTGCACTATTAAAGTGCTGTAAAAAGACTTTTCTTGTGGTTCTTGTGGTTGGTAGAGTACTGTCGACTGTGTAATGATATAGGAGGTGGTTTGAAGCCAGTCATTTTGAGCTGGTATGAATGTGTGTGTCTAGTATCAGGTAAATATGGTTTCAACAACAGATCTGATGTGTACCCTTTCATTCAGTAGAAAAAACATTTACAGTTGGAGAGTGCTGTCACATCAGTTTCTAACACAAACAATTGTGCTACACACTGATGAGGTCATCCTTTCAAATTTGCTCTATTTCACACTTACATTAAGCCTTCTCCTGTGGTGCTTGCAGCTGATACTCTGTAGTCTAGATTGTGTAACAAGATTGTTGGTGATTTGAATCCATCAATGACTGACTACTATGAGAGTGTGCATGTCTCTCTCCAGCTAGGTAGGAATGGCATCACCCACAGATAAGATGTCTAGGTTTAAAATGGAAATGGGCTTTCCCACCACATTCAGTCCTTTTAGCACACACATCACCCTAGCAAAGCAATGGTGATGTCACACTTTCACATGTACACTCTCTTACACTTGTAAGAAAACATCTTGTGTGGTGCTTCTAATTCATGCAATTTCCACCAGCTTGTGATCTTAAGTAGTCAGTTTGAAGCCAGATAATCACTGCATAGGCTCAGCTGTGTCAGTGTGTGTGTGTGTCTGGGTGCGAATACAAGAATAGTGTCAACCTCAAATTTAATGTGTACATATATAGCTGTTGAGGGCTCTTTCACTACTTTCTGTCCATTTAGCACATACAATTGCTTGCTTAAACAATGATGAGTCCACTTGTTGAAATGTGATTTATCTCATCTTAGTAATAAACCTTCATCTGTGGCATGCAGAAATGATACAGTGTTCTGTAGATTCTTGGCTTAGTAAGCCATGAGTTCAAATCTGACATTATCTTCATATTGTGGATGATTGTGGTCCAAGAGTCACAGGGATGACTGCATTATGAAACATGGTTGGCTGAGTACACCTACCATCATGCAATATTTATGACAAATAATATATAACAGCACTCTTTTAATCAATTTAAAGGCACATATATGCCTTACAAAACTAAGATGATGTAATGCCTCCAAATAGACCCTGTCTCACATTTGTAACAACACTACTCCTGTGGTGCTTGCAGTGGAGACAATATTTTGTTGTTTGTGTAGTTAGGTAGTTGTTCAAAACCCGTAGTGACTGAATAGTATGAGAGTGTGTGTCTGTGTAATGCATGGATTATATCCAGCACAATTTTAATGTGAACAGTTATAGTGGAAGAAGGAAGTTCCACCATTACTTTTAGCTCAAATAACTGCTTTGTACCACAGTGATGATGTCATGGCTTCAAATGTGTTCTGTCTCACAGTTCTGCTATGGCTTTGCCCATGGCACATGCAGTTAATACACAGTTCTGTATATTGCAAACTTACATAGGCAGCTGTTTGACTCTAACTAAGAATAACATAATGTGAGTGTACTGATGTGATGGAGTGACACATAACATTGTATCAATTTATTTCTATACACTTTATTTTTGGTGATGTGTATGTTGAGATTTCTCCTCTGGCACAAGCACATAATACTGACTTGTACAGCATGTGTAGCCAGATAGGCAGTGGTTCAGATCTGGTAATGTATGTGTGCCAAATAATATTAACAGAGAAGACTGGCCTACCTAACAACCAATGATTTTGCTAAATCACAGTTGCATGAACAGTAAAATTTCTAAATCCTTTTGATCCCTAAGAATAATTTGTATTGCATAAATGAACATCAAAAACATATTTTACTTTACACATTGAAATGTGTTATTTGTGACACCCTTCATTCCTATCTCCTGTGAAAGATCCAGTTCCCACACACCTCTGTAGAGCATGGAGCATGACTGGATGGAGCTTGAATCCTAGAAAGGTGTCTCTGTCAGACAACTGTCAAAAGAGTGGAGATATGGCAGATTAAGTGGGACACTTGTTGTAGGTCTCACTCTCCATGTTAGGGGAGACATTACCATTACAATAGGGTACAGATGTCATCCCTTCAAGTGTATAACCATTACAATAGGAAATGAAAGTGATCCTTTCAACTGCATAATCATTACAATAGGATACTGATGTGATCCTTTGAAGTGTATAATCATTGCAACAGGATACTGATCTGATCCCTTCAAGTGCATAACAATTACAGTAGGATAGTGATGTCATCCCTTCAAGTGTATAACCATTACAATAGGATAATGATGTGGTCCCTTCAAGTGAATAACCATCACAGTCGGATACTGATGTGATTCCTTCAAGTGAATAACCATTACAATTGGATACGGATGTGATCCCTTCAAGTGCATAACCATTACAATAGGATACTGATGTGACCCCTTCAAGTGTATAACCATTACAGTAAGATACTGATATGATTCTTTCAAGTGTATAACCATTACAATAGGATATTGGTGTGATCCCTTCAAGTGTATAACTGTTACAACAGTATACTGATGTGATCCCTTCAAGTGTATAACCATTACAATAGGATACTGATGTGATCCCTTCAAGTGATTAACCATTACAATAAGATACTGATGTGATCCCTTCAAGTATCTAACCATTACAGTAGGATACTGATGTGATCCCTTCAAGTGTATAACCATTAAAATAGGATACTGATGTGATCCCTTCAAGTATCTTACAATTACAGTAGGATACTGATGTGATCCCTTCAAGTGTATAACCATTAAAATAGCATACTGATGTGATCCCTTCAAGTGTATAACTATTACAGTAATATACTGATGTGATCCCTTCAAGTGTATAACCATTAAAATATGATACTGATGTGATCCCTTCAAGTGTATAACCATTACAGTAATATACTGATGTGATCCCTTCAAGTGTATAACCATTACAATAGGATACTGATGTGGTCCATTCAAGTGAATAACCATTACAGTAGGATACTGATATGATCCCTTCAAGTGTATAACTATTACAATAGGATACTGATATGATCCATTCAAGTGTGTAACCATTACAATATGATACTAATATGATCCCTTCAAATGTATAACCATTACAATAGGATAGTGATGTAATTCCTTCAAGTGTATAACCATTACAAGAGGACACGGATGTGATCTCTTCAAGTGTATAACCATTACAGCAAGATACTGATGTGATCCCTTCAAGTGTACAACCATAACAATAGCATACTGATGTGATCCCTTCAAGTGTATAACCATAACAATAGGACACTGATGTGATCCCTTTAAGTGTATGACCATTACAACAGGAAGCTGATGTGATCCCTTCAAGTGTAAAACCATTGCAACAGGATACTGATGTGATCCCTTCAGGTGTATAACCATTACGATAGGAGGCTGATGTGATCGCTTCAAGTGATTACCCATTACAATAAGATACTGATGTGATTCCTTCAAGTATCTAACCATTACAGTAGGATACTGATGTGATCCCTTCAAGTGTTTAACCCTTGCAAAAGGATACTGATATGATCTTTTCAAGTGAATAAACATAAGAATAGGATAATAATGTGGTCCCTTCAAGTGAATAACCATTACAATCGGATACGGATGTGATCCCTTCAAGTGTATAACCATAAGAATAGGATAATGATGTGGTCCCTTCAAGTGAATAACCATTACAATTGGATACGGATGCAATCCCTTCAAGTGCATAACCATTGCAACAGGATACTGATGTGATCCCTTCAAGTGTATAACCATAACAATAGGATAGTGATGTGATCCTTTCAAGTGTATAACAATTACAATAGGATAGAGATGTGATCCCTTCAAGTGTATAACCATTACAAGAGGATACTGATGTGATCCCTTCAAGTGTATGACCATTACAGTAGAATACTGATATGATCCCTTCAAGTGTATAACCATTACAGTAGGACACTGATGTGATCCCTTCAAGTGTATAACCATTATAATAGGATGCTGATGTGATCCCTTCAAGTGATTAACCATTACAGTAAGATACTGATTTGATCCCTTCAAGTGTATAACTATAACAGTAGGATACTGATGTGATCCCTTCAAGTGTATAACCATTACAATAGGATACTGATGTGATCCCTTCAAGTGAATAACCATTACAATCAGATACAGATGTGATACTTCAAGTGCTTAACCATTACAATAGGATACCAATGTGATCCTTTCAAGTGCATAACTGTTACAACAGGATACAGATGTGGTCCCTTCAAGTGTATAACCATTACAATAGGATACTGATGTGATTCCTTCAAGTGTATAACCATTACAGTAGGACACTGATGTGATCCCTTCAAGTGAATAACCATTAAAATTGGATACGGATGTGATCGCTGCCAGTGCATAACCATTACAATAGGATTTTGATGTGATCCTGTCAAGTGTATAACGATTACAATAGGATACTGATGTGATCCCTTCAAGTGATTAACCATTACAATAAGATACTGATGTGATCCCTTCAAGTATCTAACCATTACAATAGGATACTGATGTGATCCCTTCAAGTGTATAACCATTAAAATATGATACTGATGTGATCCCTTCAAGTGTATAACCGTTACAGTAATATACTGATGTGATCCCTTCAAGTGTATAACCATTACAATAGGATACTGATGTGGTCCCTTCAAGTGAATAACCATTACAGTAGGATACTGATATGATCCCTTCAAGTGTATAACCATTATAATAGGATGCTGATGTGATCCCTTCAAGTGATTAACCATTACAGTAAGATACTGATTTGATCCCTTCAAGTGTATAACTATAACAGTAGGATACTGATGTGATCCCTTCAAGTGTATAACCATTACAATAGGATACTGATGTGATCCCTTCAAGTGAATAACCATTACAATCAGATACAGATGTGATACTTCAAGTGCTTAACCATTACAATAGGATACCAATGTGATCCCTTCAAGTGCATAACTGTTAGAACAGGATACTGATGTGGTCCCTTCAAGTGAATAACCATTACAATTGGATACAGATGTGGTCCCTTCAAGTGTATAACCATTACAATAGCATACTGATGTGATTCCTTCAAGTGTATAACCATTACAGTAGGACACTGATGTGATCCCTTCAAGTGTATAACCATTAAAATATGATACTGATGTGATCCCTTTAAGTGTATAACCGTTACAGTAATATACTGATTTGATCCCTTCAAGTGTATAACTATAACAGTAGGATACTGATGTGATCCCTTCAAGTGTATAACCATTACAATAGGATACTGATATGATCCATTCAAGTGTATAACCATTACAATAGGATACTAATACGATCCCTTCAAATGTATAACCATTACAATAGGATACAGATGTGATCCCTTCAAGTGTATAACTAATACAGCAAGATACTGATGTGATCCCTTTAGGTGTATAACCATAACAAAAGGATACTGATGTGATCCCATCAAGTGTATAACCATAACAATAGGACACTGATGCGATCCCTTCAAGTGTATGACCATTACAACAGGAAGCTGATGTGATCCCTTCAAGTGTATAACCATTGCAACAGGATACTGATGTGATCCATCCAGGTGTATAACCATTACAATAGGATGCTGATGTGATCCCTTCAAGTGATTAACCATTACAATAAGATGCTGATGTGATTCCTTCAAGTATCTAACCATTACAGTAGGATACTGATGTGATCCCTTCAAGTGTATAACCCTTGCAACAGGATACTGACATGATCTTTACAAGTGAATAACCATAAGAATAGGATAATGATGTGGTCCCTTCAAGTGAATAACCATTACAGTAGGACACTGTTGTGATCCCTTCAAGTTTATAACCATTATAATAGGATGCTGATGTGATCCCTTCAAGTGATTAACCATTACAATAAGATACTGATTTGATCCCTTCAAGTGTATAACCATAACAGTAGGATACTGATGTGATCCCTTCAAGTGTATAACCATTACAATAGGATACTGATGTGATTCCTTCAAGTGAATAACCATTACAATCAGATACAGATGTGATACTTCAAGTGCATAACCATTACAATAGGATACCAATGTGATCCCTTCAAGTGCATAACTGTTACAGCAGGATACTGATGTGGTCCCTTCAAGTGAATATCCATTACAATTGGATACAGATGTGGTCCCTTCAAGTGTATAACCATTACAATAGGATACTGATGTGATTCCTTCAAGTGTATAACCATTACACTAGGACACTGATGTGATCTCTTCAAGTGAATAACCATTAGAATTGGATACGGATGTGATCCCTGCCAGTGTATAACCACTACAATAGGATACTGATGTGATCCCTTCAAGTGTATATCCATTACAGTAAGATACTGATATGATCCTTTCAAGTGTATAACCATTACAATGGGATACTGATGTGATCCCTTCAAGTGTATAACTATTACAGTAATATACTGATGTGATCCCTTCAAGTGTATAACCATTACACTAGGATACTGATGTGGTCCATTCAAGTGAATAACCATTACAGTAGGATACTGATATGATCCCTTCAAGTGTATAATCATTACAATAGGATACTGATGTGGTCCCTTCAAGTGAATAACCATTACAGAAGGATACTGATATGATCCCTTCAAGTGTATAACTATTACAATAGGATACTGATATGATCCATTCAAGTGTGTAACCATTACAATATGATACTAATATGATCCCTTCAAATGTATAACCATTACAATAGGATAGTGATGTAATTCCTTCAAGTGTATAACCATTACAAGAGGATACGGATGTGATCTCTTAAAGTGTATAACCATTACAGCAAGATACTGATGTGATCCCTTCAAGTGTATAACCATAACAATAGGATACTGATGTGATCCCTTCAAGTGTATAACCATAACAATAGGACACTGATGTGATCCCTTCAAGTGTATGACCATTACAACAGGAAGCTGATGTGATCCCTTCAAGTGTATAACCATTGCAACAGGATACTGATGTGATCCCTTCAGGTGTATAACCATTACAATAGGAGGCTGACGTGATCACTTCAAGTGATTAACCATTACAATAAGATACTAATGTGATTCCTTGAAGTATCTAACCATTACAGTAGGATACTGATGTGATCCTTCAAGTGTTTAACCCTTGCAAAAGGATACTGATATGATCTTTTCAAATGAATAAACATAAGAATAGGATAATAATGTGGTCCCTTCAAGTTAATAACCATTACAATCGATACGGATGTGATCCCTTCAAGTGTATAACCATAAGAATGGGATAATGATGTGGTCCCTTCAAGTGAATAACCATTACAATTGGATACGGATGCAATCCCTTCAAGTGCATAACCATTGCAACAGGATACTGATGTGATCCCTTCAAGTGTATAACCCTTGCAACAGGATACTGACATGATCTTTTCAAGTGAATAACCATAAGAATAGGATAATGATGTGGTCCCTTCAAGTGAATAACCATTAAAGTAGGATACTGTTGTGATCCCTTCAAGTGTATAACCATTATAATAGGATGCTTATGTGATCCCTTCAAGTGATTAACCATTACAACAAGATACTGATTTGATCCCTTCAAGTGTATAACCATAACAGTAGGATACTGATGTGATCCCTTCAAGTGTATAACCATTACAATAGGATACTGATGTGATCCCTTCAAGTGAATAATCATTACAATCAGATACAGATGTGATACTTCAAGTGCATAACCATTACAATAGGACACCAATGTGATCCTTTCAAGTGCATAACTGTTACAGCAGGATACTGATGTGATCCCTTCAAGTCAATATCCATTACAATTGGATACAGATGTGGTCCCTTCAAGTGTATAACCATTACAATAGGATACTGATGTGATTCCTTCAAGTGTATAACCATTACAGTAGGACACTGATGTGATCCCTTCAAGTGAATAACCATTAGAATTGGATACGGATGTGATCCCTGCCAGTGCATAACCATTACAATAGGATACTGATGTGATCCCTTCAAGTGTATAACCACTACAGTAAGATACTGATATGTTCCTTTCAAGTGTATAACCATTACAATGGGATACTGATGTGATCCCTTCAAGTGTATAACAATTACAGTAATATACTGATGTGATCCCCTCAAGTGTATAACCATTACACTAGGATACTGATGTGGTCCATTCAAGTGAATAACCATTACAGTAGGATACTGATATGATCCCTTCAAGTGTATAACCATTACAGTAGGACACTGATGTGATCCCTTCAAGTGTATAACCATTATAATAGGATGCTGATGTGATCCCTTCAAGTGATTAACCATTACAGTAAGATACTGATTTGATCCCATCAAGTGTATAACCATAACAGTAGGATACTGACGTGATCCCTTCAAGTGTATAACCATTACAATAGGATACTGATGTGATCCCTTCAAGTGAATAACCATTACAATCAGATACAGATGTGATACTTCAAGTGCATAACCATTACAATAGGATACCAATGTGATCCCTTCAAGTGCATAACTGTTACAACAGGATACTGATGGGGTCCCTTCAAGTGAATTACCATTACAATTGGATACAGATGTGGTCCCTTCAAGTGTATAACCATTACAATAGGATACTGATGTGATTCCTTCAAGTGTATAACCATTACAGTAGGACACTGATGTGATCCCTTCAAGTGAATAACCATTAGAATTAGATACGGATGTGATCCCTGCCAGTGCATAACCATTACAATAGGATTTTGATGTGATCCTGTCAAGTGTATAACGATTACAATAGGATAATGATGTGATCCCTTCAAGTGATTAACCATTACAATAAGATACTGATGTGATCCCTTCAAGTATCTAACCATTAAAATAGGACACTGATGTGATCCCTTCAAGTGTATAACCATTAAAATATGATACTGATGTGATCCCTTCAAGTGTATAACCGTTACAGTAATATACTGATATGATCCCTTCAAGTGTATAACCATTGCAATAGGATACTGATGTGGTCCATTCAAGTGAATAACCATTACAGTAGGATATTGATATGATCCCTTCAAGTGTATAATCATTACAATAGGATACTGATGTGATCCCTTCAAGTGAATAACCATTACAGTAGGATACTGACATGATCCCTTCAAGTGTATAACCATTACAATAGGATACTGATATGATCCATTCAAGTGTATAACCATTACAATGGGATACTAATATGATCCCTTCAAATGTATAACCATTACAATAGGATACAGATGTGATCCCTTCAAGTGTATAATCAATACAGCAAGATACTGATGTGATCCCTTTAGGTGTATAACCATAACAAAAGGATACTGATGTGATCCCATCAAGTGTATAACCATAACAATAGGACACTGATGTGATCCCTTCAAGTGTATGACCATTACAACAGGAAGCTGATGTGATCCCTTCAAGTGTATAACCATTGCAACAGGATACTGATGTGATCCATCCAGGTGTATAACCATTACAATAGGATGCTGATGTGATCCTTCAAGTGATTAACCATTACAATAAGATGCTGATGTGATTCCTTCAAGTATCTAACCATTACAGTAGGATACTGATGTGATCCCTTCAAGTGTATAACCCTTGCAACAGGATACTGACATGATCTTTTCAAGTGAATAACCATAAGAATAGGATAATGATGTGGTCCCTTCAAGTGAATAACCATTACAGTAGGACACTGTTGTGATCCCTTCAAGTGTATAACCATTATAATAGGATGCTTATGTGATCCCTTCAAGTGATTAACCATTACAATAAAATACTGATTTGATCCCTTCAAGTGTATAACCATAACAGTAGGATACTGATGTGATCCCTTCAAGTGTATAACCATTACAATAGGATACTGATGTGATCCCTTCAAGTGAATAACCATTACAATCAGATACAGATGTGATACTTCAAGTGCATAACCATTACAATAGGATACCAATGTGATCCTTTCAAGTGCATAACTGTTACAGCAGGATACTGATGTGATCCCTTCAAGTGAATATCCATTACAATTGGATACAGATGTGGTCCCTTCAAGTGTATAACCATTACAATAGGATACTGATGTGATTCCTTCAAGTGTTTAACCATTACAGTAGGACACTGATGTGATCCCTTCAAGTGAATAACCATTAGAATTGGATACGGATGTGATCCCTGCCAGTGCATAACCATTACAATAGGATACTGATGTGATCCCTTCAAGTGTATAACCATTACAGTAGGATACTGATATGACACTTTCAAGTGTATAACCATTACAATGGGATACTGATGTGATCCCTTCAAGTGTATAACTATTACAGTAATATACTGATGTGATCCCTCAAGTGTATAACCATTACACTAGGATACTGATGTGGTCCATTCAAGTGAATAACCATTACAGTAGGATACTGATATGATCCCTCAAGTGTATAACCATTACAGTAGGACACTGATGTGATCCCTTCAAGTGTATAACCATTATAATAGGATGCTGATGTGATCCCTTCAAGTGATTAACCATTACAGTAAGCTACTGATTTGATCCCTTCAAGTGTATAACCATAACAGTAGGATACTGACGTGATCCCTTCAAGTGTATAACCATTACAATAGGATACTGATGTGATCCCTTCAAGTGAATAACCATTACAATCAGATACAGATGTGATACTTCAAGTGCATAACCATTACAATAGAATACCAATGTGATCCCTTCAAGTGCATAACTGTTACAACAGGATACTGATGGGGTCCCTTCAAGTGAATAACCATTACAATTGGATACAGATGTGGTCCCTTCAAGTGTATAACCATTACAATAGGATACTGATGTGATTCCTTCAAGTGTATAACCATTACAGTAGGACACTGATGTGATCCCTTCAAGTGAATAACCATTAGAATTGGATACGGATGTGATCCCTGCCAGTGCATAACCATTACAATAGGATTTTGATGTGATCCTGTCAAGTGTATAACGATTACAATAGGATAATGATGTGATCCCTTCAAGTGATTAACCATTACAATAAGATACTGATGTGATCTCTTCAAGTATCTAACCATTAAAATAGGATACTGATGTGATCCCTTCAAGTGTATAACCATTAAAATATGATACTGATGTGATCCCTTCAAGTGTATAACCGTTACAGTAATATACTGATATGATCCCTTCAAGTGTATAACCATTACAATAGGATACTGATGTGGTCCATTCAAGTGAATAACCATTACAGTAGGATATTGATATGATCCCTTCAAGTGTATAATCATTACAATAGGATACTGATGTGGTCCTTCAAGTGAATAACCATTACAGTAGGATACTGATATGATCCCTTCAAGTGTATAACCATTACAATAGGATACTGATATGATCCATTCAAGTGTATAACCATTACAATAGGATACTAATATGATCCCTTCAAATGTATAACCATTACAATAGGATACAGATGTGATCCCTACAAGTGTATAACCAATACAGCAAGATACTGATGTGATCCCTTTAGGTGTATAACCATAACAAAAGGATACTGATGTGATCCCATCAAGTGTATAACCATAACAATAGGACACTGATGTGATCCCTTCAAGTGTATGACCATTACAACAGGAAGCTGATGTGATCCCTTCAAGTGTATAACCATTGCAACAGGATACTGATGCGATCCATCCAGGTGTATAACCATTACAATAGGATGCTGATGTGATCCCTTCAAGTGATTAACCATTACAATAAGATGCTGATGTGATTCCTTCAAGTATCTAAGCATTACAGTAGGATACTGAAGTGATCCCTTCAAGTGTATAACCCTTGCAACAGGATACTGACATGATCTTTTCAAGTGAATAACCATAAGAATAGGATAATGATGTGGTCCCTTCAAGTGAATAACCATTACAGTAGGACACTGTTGTGATCCCTTCAAGTGTATAACCATTATAATAGGATGCTGATGTGATCCCTTCAAGTGATTAACCATGACAATAAGATACTGATTTGATCCCTTCAAGTGTATAACCATAACAGTAGGATACTGATGTGATCCCTTCAAGTGTATAACCATTACAATAGGATACTGATGTGATCCTTCAAGTGAATAACCATTACAATCAGATACAGATGTGATACTTCAAGTGCATAACCATTACAATAGGATACCAATGTGATCCCTTCAAGTGCATAACTGTTACAGCAGGATACTGATGTGGTCCCTTCAAGTGAATATCCATTACAATTGGATACAGATGTGGTCCCTTCAAGTGTATAACCATTACAATAGGATACTGATGTGATTCCTTCAAGTGTATAACCATTACAGTAGGACACTGATGTGATCCCTTCAAGTGAATAACCATTAGAATTGGATACGGATGTGATCCCTGCCAGTGCATAACCATTACAATAGGATACTGATGTGATCCCTTCAAGTGTATAACCATTATAGTAGGATACTGATATGACACTTTCAAGTGTATAACCATTACAATGGGACACTGATGTGATCCCTTCAAGTGTATAACCATTACAGTAAGATACTGATATGATCCTTTCAAGTGTATAACCATTACAATGGGATACTGATGTGATCCCTACAAGTGTATAACTATTACAGTAATATACTGATGTGATCCCTTCAAGTGTATAACCATTACACTAGGATACTGATGTGGTCCATTCAAGTGAATAACCATTACAGTAGGATACTGATATGATCCCTTCAAGTGTATAACCATTACAGTAGGACACTGATGTGATCCCTTCAAGTGTATAACCATTATAATAGGATGCTGATGTGATCCCTTCAAGTGATTAACCATTACAGTAAGATACTGATTTGATCCCTTCAAGTGTATAACCATAACAGTAGGATACTGACGTGATCCCTTCAAGTGTATAACCATTACAATAGGATACTGATGTGATCCCTTCAAGTGAATAACCATTACAATCAGATACAGATGTGATACTTCAAGTGCATAACCATTACAATAGGACACCAATGTGATCCCTTCAAGTGCATAACTGTTACAACAGGATACTGATGGGGTCCCTTCAAGTGAATTACCATTACAATTGGATACAGATGTGGTCCCTTCAAGTGTATAACCATTACAATAGGATACTGATGTGATTCCTTCAAGTGTATAACCATTACAGTAGGACACTGATGTGATCCCTTCAAGTGAATAACCATTAGAATTGGATATGGATGTGATCCCTGCCAGTGCATAACCATTACAATAGGATTTTGATGTGATTCGGTCAAGTGTATAACGATTACAATAGGATAATGATGTGATCCCTTCAAGTGATTGACCATTACAATAAGATACTGATGTGATCCCTTCAAGTATCTAACCATTAAAATAGGACACTGATGTGATCCCTTCAAGTGTATAACCATTAAAATATGATACTGATGTGATCCCTTCAAGTGTATAACCGTTACAGTAATATACTGATATGATCCCTTCAAGTGTATAACCATTGCAATAGGATACTGATGTGGTCCATTCAAGTGAATAACCATTACAGTAGGATATTGATATGATCCCTTCAAGTGTATAATCATTACAATAGGATACTGATGTGATCCCTTCAAGTGAATAACCATTACAGTAGGATACTGACATGATCCCTTCAAGTGTATAACCATTACAATAGGATACTGATATGATCCATTCAAGTGTATAACCATTACAATGGGATACTAATATGATCCCTTCAAATGTATAACCATTACAATAGGATACAGATGTGATCCCTTCAAGTGTATAACCAATACAGCAAGATACTGATGTGATCCCTTTAGGTGTATAACCATAACAAAAGGATACTGATGTGATCCCATCAAGTGTATAACCATAACAATAGGACACTGATGTGATCCCTTCAAGTGTATGACCATTACAACAGGAAGCTGATGTGATCCCTTCAAGTGTATAACCATTGCAACAGGATACTGATGTGATCCATCCAGGTGTATAACCATTACAATAGGATGCTGATGTGATCCCTTCAAGTGATTAACCATTACAATAAGATGCTGATGTGATTCCTTCAAGTATCTAACCATTACAGTAGGATACTGATGTGATCCCTTCAAGTGTATAACCCTTGCAACAGGACACTGACATGATCTTTTCAAGTGAATAACCATAAGAATAGGATAATGATGTGGTCCCTTCAAGTGAATAACCATTACAGTAGGACACTGTTGTGATCCCTTCAAGTGTATAACCATTATAATAGGATGCTTATGTGATCCCTTCAAGTGATTAACCATTACAATAAAATACTGATTTGATCCCTTCAAGTGTATAACCATAACAGTAGGATACTGATGTGATCCCTTCAAGTGTATAACCATTACAATAGGATACTGATGTGATCCCTTCAAGTGAATAACCATTACAATCAGATACAGATGTGATACTTCAAGTGCATAACCATTACAATAGGATACCAATGTGATCCTTTCAAGTGCATAACTGTTACAGCAGGATACTGATGTGATCCCTTCAAGTGAATATCCATTACAATTGGATACAGATGTGGTCCCTTCAAGTGTATAACCATTACAATAGGATACTGATGTGATTCCTTCAAGTGTATAACCATTACAGTAGGACACTGATGTGATCCCTTCAAGTGAATAACCATTAGAATTGGATACGGATGTGATCCCTGCCAGTGCATAACCATTACAATAGGATACTGATGTGATCCCTTCAAGTGTATAACCATTACAGTAGGATACTGATATGACACTTTCAAGTGTATAACCATTACAATGGGATACTGATGTGATCCCTTCAAGTGTATAACTATTACAGTAATATACTGATGTGATCCCCTCAAGTGTATAACCATTACACTAGGATACTGATGTGGTCCATTCAAGTGAATAACCATTACAGTAGGATACTGATATGATCCCTTCAAGTGTATAACCATTACAGTAGGACACTGATGTGATCCCTTCAAGTGTATAACCATTATAATAGGATGCTGATGTGATCCCTTCAAGTGATTAACCATTACAGTAAGATACTGATTTGATCCCTTCAAGTGTATAACCATAACAGTAGGATACTGACGTGATCCCTTCAAGTGTATAACCATTACAATAGGATACTGATGTGATCCCTTCAAGTGAATAACCATTACAATCAGATACAGATGTGATACTTCAAGTGCATAACCATTACAATAGGATACCAATGTGATCCCTTCAAGTGCATAACTGTTACAACAGGATACTGATGGGGTCCCTTCAAGCGAATAACCATTACAATTGGATACAGATGTGGTCCCTTCAAGTGTATAACCATTACAATAGGATACTGATGTGATTCCTTCAAGTGTATAACCATTACAGTAGGACACTGATGTGATCCCTTCAAGTGAATAACCATTAGAATTGGATACGGATGTGATCCCTGCCAGTGCATAACCATTACAATAGGATTTTGATGTGATCCTGTCAAGTGTATAACGATTACAATAGGATAATGATGTGATCCCCTCAAGTGATTAACCATTACAATAAGATACTGATGTGATCTCTTCAAGTATCTAACCATTAAAATAGGATACTGATGTGATCCCTTCAAGTGTATAACCATTAAAATATGATACTGATGTGATCCCTTCAAGTGTATAACCGTTACAGTAATATACTGATATGATCCCTTCAAGTGTATAACCATTACAATAGGATACTGATGTGGTCCATTCAAGTGAATAACCATTACAGTAGGATATTGATATGATCCCTTCAAGTGTATAATCATTACAATAGGATACTGATGTGGTCCCTTCAAGTGAATAACCATTACAGTAGGATACTGATATGATCCCTTCAAGTGTATAACCATTACAATAGGATACTGATATGATCCATTCAAGTGTATAACCATTACAATAGGATACTAATATGATCCCTTCAAATGTATAACCATTACAATAGGATACAGATGTGATCCCTACAAGTGTATAACCAATACAGCAAGATACTGATGTGATCCCTTTAGGTGTATAACCATAACAAAAGGATACTGATGTGATCCCATCAAGTGTATAACCATAACAATAGGACACTGATGTGATCCCTTCAAGTGTATGACCATTACAACAGGAAGCTGATGTGATCCCTTCAAGTGTATAACCATTGCAACAGGATACTGATGCGATCCATCCAGGTGTATAACTATTACAATAGGATGCTGATGTGATCCCTTCAAGTGATTAACCATTACAATAAGATGCTGATGTGATTCCTTCAAGTATCTAAGCATTACAGTAGGATACTGAAGTGATCCCTTCAAGTGTATAACCCTTGCAACAGGATACTGACATGATCTTTTCAAGTGAATAACCATAAGAATAGGATAATGATGTGGTCCCTTCAAGTGAATAACCATTACAGTAGGACACTGTTGTGATCCCTTCAAGTGTATAACCATTATAATAGGATGCTGATGTGATCCCTTCAAGTGATTAACCATGACAATAAGATACTGATTTGATCCCTTCAAGTGTATAACCATAACAGTAGGATACTGATGTGATCCCTTCAAGTGTATAACCATTACAATAGGATACTGATGTGATCCCTTCAAGTGAATAACCATTACAATCAGATACAGATGTGATACTTCAAGTGCATAACCATTACAATAGGATACCAATGTGATCCCTTCAAGTGCATAACTGTTACAGCAGGATACTGATGTGGTCCCTTCAAGTGAATATCCATTACAATTGGATACAGATGTGGTCCCTTCAAGTGTATAACCATTACAATAGGATACTGATGTGATTCCTTCAAGTGTATAACCATTACAGTAGGACACTGATGTGAGCCCTTCAAGTGAATAACCATTAGAATTGGATACGGATGTGATCCCTGCCAGTGCATAACCATTACAATAGGATACTGATGTGATCCCTTCAAGTGTATAACCATTACAGTAGGATACTGATATGACACTTTCAAGTGTATAACCATTACAATGGGACACTGATGTGATCCCTTCAAGTGTATAACCATTACAGTAAGATACTGATATGATCCTTTCAAGTGTATAACCATTACAATGGGATACTGATGTGATCCCTATAAGTGTATAACTATTACAGTAATATACTGATGTGATCCCTTCAAGTGTATAACCATTACACTAGGATACTGATGTGGTCCATTCAAGTGAATAACCATTACAGTAGGATACTGATATGATCCCTTCAAGTGTATAATCATTATAATAGGATACTGATGTGGTCCCTTCAAGTGAATAACCATTACAGTAGGATACTGATATGATCCCTTCAAGTGTATAACTATTACAATAGGATACTGATATGATCCATTCAAGTGTGTAACCATTACAATAGGATACTAATATGATCCCTTCAAATGTATAACCATTACAATAGGATAGTAAGTGTATAACCATTACAAGAGGATACGGATGTGATCTCTTAAAGTGTATAACCATTACAGCAAGATACTGATGTGATCCCTTCAAGTGTATAACCATAACAATAGGATATTGATGTGATCCCTTCCAGTGTATAACCATAACAATAGGACACTGATGTGATCCCTTCAAGTGTATGACCATTACAACAGGAAGCTGATGTGATCCCTTCAAGTGTATAACCATTGCAACAGGATACTGATGTGATCCCTTCAGGTGTATAACCATTACAATAGGAGGCTGACGTGTTCGCTTCAAGTGATTAACCATTACAATAAGATACTGATGTGATTCCTTCAAGTATCTAACCATTACAGTAGGATACTGATGTGATCCTTCAAGTGTTTAACCCTTGCAAAAGGATACTGATATGATCTTTTCAAATGAATAAACATAAGAATAGGATAATAATGTGGTCCCTTCAAGTGAATAACCATTACAATCGGATACAGATGTGATCCCTTCAAGTGTATAACCATAAGAATGGGATAATGATGTGGTCCCTTCAAGTGAATAACAATTACAATTGGATACGGATGCAATCCCTTCAAGTGCATAACCATTGCAACAGGATACTGATATGATCCCTTCAAGTGTATAACTATTACAATAGGATACTGATATGATCCATTCAAGTGTGTAACCATTACAATAGGATACTAATATGATCCCTTCAAATGTATAACCATTACAATAGGATAGTGATGTAATTCCTTCAAGTGTATAACCATTACAAGAGGATACGGATGTGATCTCTTAAAGTGTATAACCATTACAGCAAGATACTGATGTGATCCCTTCAAGTGTATAACCATAACAATAGGATACTGATGTGATCCCTTCAAGTGTATAACCATAACATTAGGATACTGATGTGATCCCTTCCAGTGTATAACCATAACAATAGGACACTGATGTGATCCCTTCAAGTGTATGACCATTACAACAGGAAGCTGATGTGATCCCTTCAAGTGTATAACCATTGCAACAGGATACTGATGTGATCCCTTCAGGTGTATAACCATTACAATAGGAGGCTGACGTGATCGCTTCAAGTGATTAACCATTACAATAAGATACTGATGTGATTCCTTCAAGTATCTAACCATTACAGTAGGATACTGATGTGATCCTTCAAGTGTTTAACCCTTGCAAAAGGATACTGATATGATCTTTTCAAATGAATAAACATAAGAATAGGATAATAATGTGGTCCCTTCAAGTGAATAACCATTACAATCGGATACGGCTGTGATCCCTTCAAGTGTATAACTATAAGAATGTGATAATGATGGGGTCCCTTCAAGTGAATAACCATTACAATTGGATACGGATGCAATCCCTTCAAGTGCATAACCATTGCAACAGGATACTGATGTGATCCCTTCAAGTGTATAACCCTTGCAACAGGATACTGACATGATCTTTTCAAGTGAATAACCATAAGAATAGGATAATGATGTGGTCCCTTCAAGTGAATAACCATTACAGTAGGACACTGTTGTGATCCCTTCAAGTGTATAACCATTATAATAGGATGCTGATGTGATCCCTTCAAGTGATTAACCATTACAATAAGATACTGATTTGATCCCTTCAAGTGTACAACCATAACAGTAGGTTACAGATGTGATCCCTTCAAGTGTATAACCATTACAATAGGATACTGATGTGATCCCTTCAAGTGAATAACCATTACAATCAGATACAGATGTGATACTTCAAGTGCATAACCATTACAATAGGATACCAATGTGATCCTTTCAAGTGCATAACTGTTACAGCAGGATACTGATGTGGTCCCTTCAAGTGAATATCCATTACAATTGGATACAGATGTGGTCCCTTCAAGTGTATAACCATTACAATAGGATACTGATGTGATTCCTTCAAGTGTATAACCATTACAGTAGGACACTGATGTGATCCCTTCAAGTGAATAACCATTAGAATTGGATACGGATGTGATCCCTGCCAGTGCATAACCATTACAATAGGATTTATTTATTTATTTATTTATTTTACATTTGTTAACCGGGCTAGTCTGGCTGGATACATGTCCATTTTCAGCAGAGGCCCGAGGAGAAAAGCTCCACTAATAGACTACGGCGTACATGAAGACTACTTAACTAAGTAGCTCAAACTTTTTAACAGAGAACAAAACATAAAACAAATCAAATCATACAGTCTCAACAGAATACAGATTGACTTAACTAACTTAAGTATGTTACAGTAAGATTAAGATAACAGTTCACGCTATGTGGTTGAGGAAATAAATTCAGGCACAAGAAAATACAGTTGAGTAAAGGATAACTGTAGTGGAGGTATATAAAAATTAATCAATGGTCAGAGGTAGAGAAGAGTGATGATATTACACAGAGTGAAGAGAAGGCTAGTAGTTAGGCAAGCTAAAAAAAAGCAAGTTAGAAGGTAAGGAGAAAAGTTGGTAGTAAAGTTAAGGGAGAAAGGGTTAAGTGGAAAAAGACAAGTGAGGGTAGAGTAAGTTTAGATAGGGTAGTGGTGTTTAATCAAGTAAACTGTTAGGAAGGGAAAGTTAAACAGGAGAGTGAGGTAGATAGGCAGAGAGACAAGGTGAAAGGGTGAGGGACCAGAAGGGGGTTCAGAATGATAGTTTAGGTAAGAATGGGAGAGTAAAGAAAGAAATATGCAGACTGTTCAGAGTAATGCTTAGTCAGGGTTAGAGCAGGGGCAGAGCCAGTGGATTTGTAGGTGGTTTTTTATCTGTTTTTTGAAAAGGTGGTATGATGTTAGGGAGGTCAGTTCAGTGGGAAGTTTATTCCAGTAAGAACCGATAGTGTTTGCAAATAGGGAATCACCTGATTTATTATGAGATTTCAAGGTGGTCACTAATAGTTTGTTGGCTGATCTGAGTGTCTTGAGGTTTTTATAAGGTGTAATGACATTGTTTAGAATAGGGATGTTGGAAGGGTAATGGAGAATTTTGAAGGTGATGACTAGTTGTTGTAGAAGTATAAGGTTAGGGAGTTCAAGCCAGTTGAGTTTCTTTAAGTTTAGACAGTGGTGAGTTTGGAAGGGTGAGCCAGTGGCAAATCTGGCTATACTGTGGTAGGCAGTATTTAGTTTCTGAAGATTACTCTTTGATAAGTTGACAAAGGAGGGGGAGGCATAGGTTAGTGTTGAGATAAGGTGAGTTTGGGCAAGGGCTACTCGGGAAGAGGCAGTGAGATAGGGCTTTAGTCTGTAAAGGGCACCAATCTTTTTGTTAACAGTTTTGATAGTTAAATCAATATGATGGTCGAAGTTAAGCTGGTTATCTATGGTGACGCCTAGGAGTTTGGTGCAGTTGTCAGGTTGGATGATAGTGCCATTACAGGATGTTATAGAGAAAGAGATAGGGGTGGATTTAGAGGTAGGGGTAAAAAGTAATAGTTTGGTTTTTTTGGGATTCAGGAGGAGGCAGATATGTTGAAAAAAATTTTCTGCTGCAGTGAAGACTGCTTGGGTGGTGGAGTGGAGTTCTTCTGGGGTAGGGGCAGAGCAGATGAGAGTAGAATCATCTGCATATTGTATGCATGTGGATGTAGGTAGCGAGTTGGGCAAATTGTTAATGAAAGTGGAGAAAAGTAGGGGGCCTAGGATGGATCCTTGTGGGACACCAAGAGTGACAGGGAGTCGAGTGGATAGATGGCTATCCCACAGTACAGCTTGTTTCCTATTAGTTAAATAGGAATTGAACCACTGTAAGGCTAGAGAGTCTAGAGAGAGAGATTTTAAGGTATCAAGGAGAAGTTGATGGTTAACCATGTCAAATGCCTTTGAGAGGTCTAGAAACAGTGCGGAAGAGAATAGGTTATTATTTCGATTTTTATTTATGGTATCAGAGAAGGAAAGAAGGGCAGTAGTAGTGCTGTGGTAGGGCCTGAAGCCATGTTGAGAGTCTACAAGCAAGTTGTTATTTAAGAGATAGTTTAGGAGTTGGTGGTGAATACAGCGTTCCATTATTTTCGATAAAGGTGATAGGAGGGCGATAGGTCTAAAATTGGATAGTTCATTAGAGTTTCCACCTTTGTGGAGTGGAATGATGTGGGAGATTTTCCAGCAGGATGGAATTTTGGATTCTGTTATGGTTCTGTTTATTAGGATGGATACTGGGTATGCTATTTCTTTTGCAGCTAATTGAAGGAATTCAGCAGGAAGTTTGTCAGCTGAAGGTGTACAGGGTTTTAGTTTAGATAGTAGTTTCTGTATATAGGTAGTTGAGACGGTTTCCAGTTTTAGTGTATAGGTATTGCTGGGGATGGGAGTAGTTTGGAGGGGGGGGGGTGGAGTCATAGAGCTTGCAAGTGAGTTAACAGTTTGAGAGAAGAAATTGTTAAAGGTGTTGGCTATAATGTTAGGTTGTTCTTGTGCTAAGCTAGCTGGGGTAGGTGTTTTGGTATTGCCTGGATGGAGAAGTTTATTAATTCCTGACCAGAATCTTTTTGGGTTTTGGTTGTGGTTTTGTTGGTATTGGAAGTTATAGTTTTTTTTATCTAGGATGACAAGTTTCTTTGTTTTGTTTCTTAGATGTTTGAAGGTCTGATGGTCAGTGGGGTTTTTAGTGGATCTCCATAATGACCATGATTTATTTCTCATTCTCATTGTTTGTTTAGTAGTAGCAGAGAGCCAAGGAGCTGCTTTGGATCTGATTTTAACTAGTCGGGATGGTGCATGTTGGTTTAGAATTTGTAAGAAGGTATTGTTGAAATGCATAACTGCATCATCTATTGGGAGGTATTTAAGTGTAGACCAGTTATATTGTTTGAGTTCAGTTTGAAAGGATGACAGATTGAATGCTGTTCTATTATATTTTGTCCGATAAGTAGGTTGTTTAGGGATGTTGCATTTTTTTTTAGTAATAAAGGTGAGGAGGTGGTCACTAATATTGTCTGGGAGTATGCCTGTATTATAGGAGAGGGGATTGTTGTTGGTTAGTATCCAGTCTAGGATAGTTTGTTTTTGGGTGGATTTGTTTATTCTAGTAGGAGAGTTAATGGTTTGGTGAAAGTTAAAGAGGTTAAGGTGTATGGTGGGTTTGGGGGATATGCAGGAGTTCCAGTCGATATTAAAGTCACCTAGGATAATGGTTTCCTGGGGGAAGGTGCTAGAGATCCAGCAAAGGATATTTTCTAGGGTGTGGATGTTCTTGCCTGGGGGGATGTAGGAACATATTATGTTTATAGATTTGGTTGTGTTGATTTGGAGTTTGGTGCATAGCATTTCAGCATTTCCTGGTGTGGGGGGGAAGGAGTTAATTAAAGTTATTTGAAGTTGGGATTTAAACAAGAGGGCCACCCCTCCGCCTTTTTTGTTAGTGCGGTCTAGTCTTAAGGTACTATATCCTGGGGGGGTGAATTCATTGTCTTTTGTAGTAGGTTTAAGCCAGGTTTCTGTGAGGCATAGGATATCAAAGGCATAGAAATCAATTAAGGCATGGAGTTGAGTGATTTTGTTGTTAATGCTACGGATATTAAGATGAGCAATTGAGAGGGAGTCTGAGGAAGAGTGTGGGTTAGTGTAGGTGGTAGTTTGTATTAGAGGGCTTGGGATTTGGGGGGTGTTGGGGCCAGGGTTGGGGTGGATATCTCCATCTATAAGTAAAGGAGTTTGTGGTGGTTGAAGAGGTTTTGTATGTTTGAGTGATATTGGAATGAATCTCTTAGAGGTAGTCAGTTGGTAGCGGTGGGTTTTATGGAAGAGAGGGGGGAGATAGGGGCAGGTTGTTAGTATGTTAATGTGTACTAGTTTTGGTAGGGGAAGTGTAGTGGTAGTATCTTTGTTTGAAGATGGAGTTTGAAGTAGTATGAGATTTTCATAGGAGGTAAGGGTGTAGAAGAAGAGTAGAATGTTTAGGAGAAGGAGAGGTGAGAGAAACTTTAGGGTAGAGGGCATAGTTATATAGAGTAGGAGGTTAGAGTAAATAGGGTAGTAGGGAAATAGGAGGAGAGGTATTAGGAGAGGGTGTGGTGTAGGAAGTGAGGTATAAGATGGTGGATAAAATGGAGAAAATGTTATAGGTTGGTGAGTAATTAGGGGGTGTGTCTAGGGAAGTATAAATGTAGGACCCCTGGGGGTGGGTGGGAATTGGGGGTAGGGAGGGGAGCGGAGTGAGCGAAGCGAACGGAGCGGGGATGAACAAGCCAACCAGTAGCAGAAAACAATCAGTCAGGAGGTAGAGAATAGGTGGAAGAGTAAAGGTGGGTTAGAAAGGTAGGGAAGACTTGTGTGGAGTTAGTAGTAAAATGCTGTAAAGTGTAGAAAAAGATGGGTACACAAAAGAAAGAAAGAGAAACAAGATGGAAATCAGGTTGAACATTAAGAAGAGCAGTATGAATTGCTAATAATAGTGAGAGTAGGAGAAAGAGATGACAAGAGCGCCACCTAGTGGCCAGGTAAAAGAGGGAAATAAAACAGATAAGTGAAACTGGAGGAAAAGTAAGTATGAATAGCAGGATGGAGGGAGGTCAGGGTAAAGGCAGTAGAGAGATATGACCAAGAGGGGAAGGAGGCAAAAACTAAAACTAAAGAATAGGGGGGGGGCTGCTGGTTTGCCTGGGTAGGGTAAAACAAATGTCCCAGTGAGTAGTATTAAGTTAATCTAGTAATAGGACATACTTTCAACAATTATCAGGGAGGACAGTCCTTGCTTTTAGGGATGCAGCGTCCTATTCAGGATACTGGAGAATGTTGAGATGTCCACAGGGCCTCTTAGATTAAATTATGGATGGGAACCCTGGTGCACAATCTGTATAGTGAGCTATAGGTAAAGGATACTGATGTGATCCCTTCAAGTGTATAACCATTACAGTAGGATACTGATATGACACTTTCAAGTGTATAACCATTACAATAGGATACTGATGTGATCCCTTCAAGTGTATAACCATTACAGTAAGATACTGATATGATCCTTTCAAGTGTATAACCATTACAATGGGATACTGATGTGATCCCTTCAAGTGTATAACTATTACAGTAATATACTGATGTGATCCCCTCAAGTGTATAACCATTACACTAGGATACTGATGTGGTCCATTCAAGTGAATAACCATTACAGTAGGATACTGATATGATCCCTTCAAGTGTATAATCATTACAATAGCATACTGATGTGGTCCCTTCAAGTGAATAACCATTACAGTAGGATACTGATATGATCCCTTCAAGTGTATAACTATTACAATAGGATACTTATATGATCCATTCAAGTGTGTAACCATTACAATAGGATACTAAGATGATCCCTTCAAATGTATAACCATTACAATAGGATAGTGATGTAATTCCTTCAAGTGTATAACCATTACAAGAGGATATGGATGTGATCTCTTAAAGTGTATAACCATTACAGCAAGATACTGATGTGATCCCTTCAAGTTTATGACCATAACAATAGGATACTGATGTGATCCCTTCAAGTGTATAACCATAACAATAGGACACTGATGTGATCCCTTCAAGTGTATGACCATTACAACAGGAAGCTGATGTGATCCCTTCAAGTGTATAACCATTGCAACAGGATACTGATGTGATCCCTTCAGGTGTATAACAATTACAATTGGAGGCTGACGTGATTGCTTCAAGTGATTAACCATAACAATAAGATACTGATGTGATTCCTTCAAGTATCTAACCATTACAGTAGGATACTGATGTGATCCCTTCAAGTGTCTAACCCTTGAAAAAGGATACTGATATGATCTTTTCAAGTGAATAAACATAAGAATAGGATAATAATGTGGTCCCTTCAAGTGAATAACCATTACAATCGGATACGCATGTGATCCCTTCAAGTGTATAACCATAAGAATAGGATAATGATGTGGTCCCTTCAAGTGAATAACCATTACAATTGGATATGGATGCAATCCCTTCAAGTGCATAACCATTGCAACAGGATACTGATGTGATCCCTTCAAGTGTATAACCATAACAATAGGATAGTGATGTGATCCCTTCAAGTGTATAACCATTACACTAGGATACCGATGTGATCCTTTCAAGTGTATAACAATTACAATAGGATACAGATGTGATCCTTTCAAGTGTATAACCATTACAAGAGGATACTGATGTGATCCCTTCAAGTGTATGACCATTACAGTAGAATACTGATATGATCCCTTCATGTGTATAACCATTATAGTAGGACACTGATGTGATCCCTTCAAGTGTATAACCATTATAATAGGATGCTGATGTGATCCCTTCAAGTGATTGACCATTACAGTAAGATACTGATTTGATCCCTTCAAGTGTATAACCATAACAGTAGGATACTGATGTGATCCCTTCAAGTGTAAAACCATTACAATAGGATTCTGATGTGATCCCTTCAAGTGAATAACTATTACAATCAGATACAGATGTGATACTTCAAGTGCATAACCATTACAATAGGATACCAATGTGATCCCTTCAAGTGCATAACTGTTACAACAGGATACTGATGTGGTCCCTTCAAGTGAATAACCATTACAATTGGATACAGATGTGGTCCCTTCAAGTGTATAACCATTACAATAGGATACTGATGTGATTCCTTCAAGTGTATAACCATTGCAGTAGGACACTGATGTGATTCCTTCAAGTGAATAACCATTAGAATTGGATACGGATGTGATCCCTGCCAGTGCATAACCATTACAATAGGATACTGATGTGATCCTGTCAAGTGTATAACGATTACAACAGGATACTGATGTGATCCCTTCAAGTGATTAACCATTACAATAAGATACTGATGTGATCCCTTCAAGTATCTAACCATTACAATAGGATACTGATGTGATCCTTTCAAATGTATAACTATTAAAATATGATACTGATGTGATCCCTTCAAGTGTATAACCGTTACAGTAATATACTGATGTGATCCCTTCAAGTGTATAACCATTACAATAGGATACTGATGTGGTCCCTTCAAGTGATTAACCATTACAATAAGATACTGATGTGATCCCTTCAAGTGTATAACCATTACAGTAAGATACTGATATGATCCTTTCAAGTGTATAACCATTACAATAGGATACTGATGTGATCCCTTCAAGTGTATAACCATTACAGTAAGATACTGATATGGTCCTTTCAAGTGTATAACCATTACAATGGGATACTGATGTGATCCCTTCAAGTGTATAACCATTACAATAGGATACTGATGTTGTCCATTCAAGTGAATAACCATTACAGTAGGATATTGATATTATCCCTTCAAGTATATAATCGTTACAATAGGATACTAATATGGTCCCTTCAAGTGAATAACCATTACAGTAGGACACTGATGTGATCCCTTCAAGTGAATAACCATTAGAATTGGATACGGATGTGATCCCTGCCAGTGCATAACCATTACAATAGGATACTGATGTGATCCATTCAAGTGTATAACCATTACAGTAACATACTGATATGATCCTTTCAAGTGTATAACCATTACAATAGGATACTGATGTGATCCCTTCAAGTGTATAACCATTACAGTAAGATACTGATATGATCCTTTCAAGTGTATAACCATTACAATGGGATACTGATGTGATCCCTTTGAAGTGATTAACCATTACAATAAGATACTGATGTGATCCCTTCAAGTATCTAACCATTACAGTAGGATACTGATGTGATCCCTTCAAGTGTATAACCATTACAGTAATATACTGATGTGATCCCTTCAAGTGTATAATCATTACAATAGGATACTGATGCGGTCCCTTCAAGTGAATAACCATTACAGTAGGATACTGATATGATCCCTTCAAGTGTATAACCATTACAATAGGATACTGATATGATCCATTCAAGTGTATAACCATTACAATAGGATACTAATATGATCCCTTCAAATGTATAACCATTACAATAGGATACGGATGTGATCCCTTCAAGTGTATAACCATTATAGCATGATACTGATGTGATCCCTTCAAGTGTATAACCATAACAAAAGGATACTGATGTGATCCCATCAAGTGTATAACCATAACAATAGGACACTGATGTGATCCGTTCAAGTGTATGATCATTACAACAGGAAGCTGATGTGATCCCTTCAAGTGTATAACCATTGCAACAGGATACTGATGTGATCCCTCCAGGTGTATAACCATTACAATAGGATGCTGATGTGATCCCTTCAAGTGATTAACCATTACAATAAGATACTGATGTGATTCCTTCAAGTATCTAACCATTACAGTAGGATACTGATGTGATCCCTTCAAGTGTATAACCATTGAAACAGGATACTGATGTGATCCCTCCAGGTGTATAACCATTACAATAGGATGCTGATGTGATCCCTTCAAGTGATTAACCATTACAATAAGATACTGATGTGATTCCTTCAAGTATCTAACCATTACAGTAGGATACTGATGTGATCCCTTCAAGTGTATAACCCTTGCAACAGGATACTGACATGATCTTTTCAAGTAAATAACCATAAGAATAGGATAATGTTGTGGTCCCTTCAAGTGAATAACCATTACAATCGGAAACGGATGTGATCCCTTCAAGTGCATAACCATTACAATAGGATACTGATGTGATCCCTTCAAGTGTATAACCATAAGAATAGGATAATGATGTGGTCCCTTCAAGTGAATAACCATTACAATTGGATAAGGATGTGATCCCTTCAAGGGCATAACCATTGCAACAGGATACTGATATGATCCCTTCAAGTTTATAACCATAAGAATAGGATAATGATGTGGTCCCATCAAGTGAATAAACATTACAATTAGATACTGATGTGATCCCTTCAAGTGCATAACCATTACAATAGGATACTGATGAGATCCCTTCAAGTGTATAACCATAACAATAGGATAGTGATGTGATCACTTCAAGTGTATAACCATAGCAACAGGATACTGATGTGATCCCTTCAAGTGTATAACCATTACAATAGGATACAGATGTGATCCCTTCAAGTGTATAACCATTGCAACGGGATAAGTGTATAACCATTACAGTAGAATACTGATATGATCCCTTCAAGTGTATAATCATTACAGTAGGACACTGATGTGATCCCTTCAAGTGTATAACCATTACAATAGGATAGTGATGTGATCCATTCAATTGAGTAACCATTACAATCGGGTAAAGATGTGATCCCTTCAAGTGCATAACCATTACAATAGGATACCGATGTGATCCCTTCAAGTGCATAACCATTACAATAGGATACTGATGTGATCCTTTCAAGTGTATAACCATTACAATAGGATAATGATGTGGCCCCTTCAAGTGTATAACAATTACAATAGGATACTGATGTGATTCCTTTAAGTGCATAACCATTACAATAGGATACTGATGTGATTCCTTTAAGTGTATAACCATTACAATAGGATACTGATGTGATCCCTTCAAGTGTATAAGCATTACAATAGGATGTTGATGTCATCCCTTCAAGTGTATAACCATTACAGTAGGATACTGATATGACACTTTCAAGTGTATAACCATTACAATAGGATACTGATGTGATCCCTTCAAGTGTATAACCACTACAGTAAGATACTGATATGATCCTTTCAAGTGTATAACCATTACAATGGGATACTGATGTGATCCCTTCAAGTGTATAACTATTACAGTAATATACTGATGTGATCCCCTCAAGTGTATAACCATTACACTAGGATACTGATGTGGTCCATTCAAGTGAATAACCATTACAGTAGGATACTGATATGATCCCTTCAAGTGTATAACCATTATAGTAGGACACTGATGTGATCCCTTCAAGTGTATAACCATTATAATAGGATGCTAATGTGATCCCTTCAAGTGATTAACCATTACAGTAAGATACTGATTTGATCCCTTCAAGTGTATAACCATAACAGTAGGATACTGACGTGATCCCTTCAAGTGTATAACCATTACAATAGGATACTGATGTGATCCCTTCAAGTGAATAACCATTACAATCAGATACAGATGTGATACTTCAAGTGCATAACCATTACAATAGGATACCAATGTGATCCCTTCAAGTGCATAACTGTTACAACAGGATACTGATGGGGTCCCTTCAAGTGAATAACCATTACAATTGGATACAGATGTGGTCCCTTCAAGTGTATAACCATTACAATAGGATACTGATGTGATTCCTTCAAGTGTATAACCATTACAGTAGGACACTGATGTGATCCCTTCAAGTGAATAACCATTAGAATTGGATACGGATGTGATCCCTGCCAGTGCATAACCATTACAATAGGATTTTGATGTGATCCTGTCAAGTGTATAACGATTACAATAGGATAATGATGTGATCCCTTCAAGTGATTAACCATTACAATAAGATACTGATGTGATCCCTTCAAGTATCTAACCATTAAAATAGGATACTGATGTGATCCCTTCAAGTGTATAACCATTAAAATAGGATACTGATGTGATCCCTTCAAGTGTATAACCGTTACAGTAATATACTGATATGATCCCTTCAAGTGTATAACCATTACAATAGGATACTGATGTGGTCCATTCAAGTGAATAACCATTACAGTAGGATATTGATATGATCCCTTCAAGTGTATAATCATTACAATAGGATACTGATGTGATCCCTTCAAGTGAATAACCATTACAGTAGGATACTGATATGATCCCTTCAAGTGTATAACCATTACAATAGGATACTGATATGATCCATTCAAGTGTATAACCATTACAATAGGATACTAATATGATCCCTTCAAATGTATAACCATTACAATAGGATACAGATGTGATCCCTTCAAGTGTATAACCAATACAGCAAGATACTGATGTGATCCCTTTAGGTGTATAACCATAACAAAAGGATACTGATGTGATCCCATCAAGTGTATAACCATAACAATAGGACACTGATGTGATCCCTTCAAGTGTATGACCATTACAACAGGAAGCTGATGTGATCCCTTCAAGTGTATAACCATTGCAACAGGATACTGATGTGATCCATCCAGGTGTATAACCATTACAATAGGATGCTGATGTGATCCCTTCAAGTGATTAACCATTATAATAAGATGCTGATGTGATTCCTTCAAGTATCTAACCATTACAGTAGGATACTGATGTGATCCCTTCAAGTGTATAACCCTTGCAACAGGATACTGACATGCTCTTTTCAAGTGAATAACCATAAGAATAGGATAATGATGTGGTCCCTTCAAGTGAATAACCATTACAGTAGGACACTGTTGTGATCCCTTCAAGTGTATAACCATTATAATAGGATGCTTATGTGATCCCTTCAAGTGATTAACCATTACAATAAGATACTGATTTGATCCCTTCAAGTGTATAACCATAACAGTAGGATACCGATGTGATCCCTTCAAGTGTATAACCATTACAATAGGATACTGATGTGATCCCTTCAAGTGAATAACCATTACAATCAGATACAGATGTGATACTTCAAGTGCATAACCATTACAATAGGATACCAATGTGATCCTTTCAAGTGCATAACTGTTACAGCAGGATACTGATGTGATCCCTTCAAGTGAATATCCATTACAATTGGATACAGATGTGGTCCCTTCAAGTGTATAACCATTACAATAGCATACTGATGTGATTCCTTCAAGTGTATAACCATTACAGTAGGACACTGATGTGATCCCTTCAAGTGAATAACCATTAGAATTGGATACGGATGTGATCCCTGCCAGTGCATAACCATTACAATAGGATACTGATGTGATCCCTTTAAGTGTATAACCATTACAGTAGGATACTGATATGACACTTTCAAGTGTATAACCATTACAATGGGATACTGATGTGATCCCTTCAAGTGTATAACTATTACAGTAATATACTGATGTGATCCCCTCAAGTGTATAACCATTACACTAGGATACTGATGTGGTCCATTCAAGTGAATAACCATTACAGTACCATACTGATATGATCCCTTCAAGTGTATAACCATTACAGTAGGACACTGATGTGATCCCTTCAAGTGTATAACCATTATAATAGGATGCTGATGTGATCCCTTCAAGTGATTAACCATTACAGTAAGATACTGATTTGATCCCTTCAAGTGAATAACCATTAGAATTGGATACGGATGTGATCCCTGCCAGTGCATAACCATTACAATAGGATTTTGATGTGATCCTGTCAAGTGTATAACGATTACAATAGGATAATGATGTGATCCCTTCAAGTGATTAACCATTACAATAAGATACTGATGTGATCTCTTCAAGTATCTAACCATTAAAATAGGATACTGATATGATCCCTTCAAGTGTATAACCATTACAATATGATACTGATGTGATCCCTTCAAGTGTATAACCGTTACAGTACAATACTGATATGATCCCTTCAAGTGTATAACCATTACAATAGGATACTGATGTGGTCCATTCAAGTGAATAACCATTACAGTAGGATATTGATATGATCCCTTCAAGTGTATAATCATTACAATAGGATACTGATGTGGTCCCTTCAAGTGAATAACCATTACAGTAGGATACTGATATGATCCCTTCAAGTGTATAACCATTACAATAGGATACTGATATGATCCATTCAAGTGTATAACCATTGCAATAGGATACTAATATGATCCCTTCAAATGTATAACCATTACAATAGGATACAGATGTGATCCCTTCAAGTGTATAACCAATACAGCAAGATACTGATGTGATCCCTTTAGGTGTATAACCATAACAAAAGGATACTGATGTGATCCCATCAAGTGTATAACCATAACAATAGGACACTGATGTGATCCCTTCAAGTGTATGACCATTACAACAGGAAGCTGATGTGATCCCTTCAAGCGTATAACCATTGCAACAGGATACTGATGTGATCCATCCAGGTGTATAACCATTACAATAGGATGCTGATGTGATCCCTTCAAGTGATTAACCATTACAATAAGATGCTGATGTGATTCCTTCAAGTATCTAACCATTACAGTAGGATACTGATGTGATCCCTTCAAGTGTATAACCCTTGCAACAGGATACTGACATGATCTTTTCAAGTGAATAACCATAAGAATAGGATAATGATGTGGTCCCTTCAAGTGAATAACCATTACAGTAGGACACTGTTGTGATCCCTTCTAGTGTATAACCATTATAATAGGATGCTGATGTGATCCCTTCAAGTGATTAACCATGACAATAAGATACTGATTTGATCCCTTCAAGTGTATAACCATAACAGTAGGATACTGATGTGATCCCTTCAAGTGTACAACCATTACAATAGGATACTGATGTGATCCCTTCAAGTGAATAACCATTACAATCAGATACAGATGTGATACTTCAAGTGCATAACCATTACAATAGGATACCAATGTGATCCCTTCAAGTGCATAACTGTTACAGCAGGATACTGATGTGGTCCCTTCAAGTGAATATCCATTACAATTGGATACAGATGTGGTCCCTTCAAGTGTATAACCATTACAATAGGATACTGATGTGATTCCTTCAAGTGTATAACCATTACAGTAGGACACTGATGTGATCCCTTCAAGTGAATAACCATTAGAATTAGATACGGATGTGATCCCTGCCAGTGCATAACCATTACAATAGGATACTGATGTGATCCCTTCAAGTGTATAACCATTACAGTAGGATACTGATATGACACTTTCAAGTGTATAACCATTACAATAGGATACTGATGTGATCCCTTCAAGTGTATAACCATTACAGTAAGATACTGATATGATCCTTTCAAGTGTATAACCATTACAATGGGATACTGATGTGATCCCTACAAGTGTATACCTATTACAGTAATATACTGATGTGATCCCTTCAAGTGTATAACCATTACACTAGGATACTGATGTGGTCCATTCAAGTGAATAACCATTACAGTAGGATACTGATATGATCCCTTCAAGTGAATAACCATTATAGTAGGATACTGATATGATCCCTTCAAGTGTATAACTATTACAATAGGATACTGATATGATCCATTCAAGTGTGTAACCATTACAATAGGATACTAATATGATCCCTTCAAATGTATAACCATTACAATAGGATAGTAATGTAATTCCTTCAAGTGTATAACCATTTCAAGAGGATACGGATGTGATCTCTTAAAGTGTATAACCATTACAGCAAGATACTGATGTGATCCCTTCAAGTGTATAACCATAACAATAGGATACTGATGTGATCCCTTCCAGTGTATAGCCATAACAATAGGACACTGATGTGATCCCTTCAAATGTATGACCATTACAACAGGAAGCTGATGTGATCCCTTCAAGTGTATAACCATTGCAACAGGATACTGATGTGATCCCTTCAGGTGTATAACCATTACAATAGGAGGCTGACGTGATCGCTTCAAGTGATTAACCATTACAATAAGATACTGATGTGATTCCTTCAAGTATCTAACCATTACAGTAGGATACTGATGTGATCCTTCAAGTGTTTAACCCTTGCAAAAGGATACTGATATGATCTTTTCAAATGAATAAACATAAGAATAGGATAATAATGTGGTCCCTTCAAGTGAATAACCATTACAATCGGATACGGATGTGATCCCTTCAAGTGTATAACCATAAGAATGGGATAATGATGTGGTCCCTTCAAGTGAATAACCATTACAATTGGATACGGATGCAATCCCTTCAAGTGCATAACCATTGCAACAGGATACTGATGTGATCCCTTCATGTGTATAACCCTTGCAACAGGATACTGACATGATCTTTTCAAGTGAATAACCATAAGAATAGGATAATGATGTGGTCCCTTCAAGTGAATAACCATTATAGTAGGACACTGTTGTGATCCCTTCAAGTGTATAACCATTACAATGGGATACTGATGTGATCCCTTTGAAGTGATTAACCATTACAATAAGATACTGATGTGATCCCTTCAAGTATCTAACCATTACAGTAGGATACTGATGTGATCCCTTCAAGTGTATAACCATTAAAATAGGACACTGATGTGATCCCTTCAAGTGTATAACCATTACAGTAATATACTGATGTGATCCCTTCAAGTGTATAACCATTACAATAGGATACTGATGTGGTCCATTCAAGTGATTAACCATTACAGTAGGATACTGATATGATCCCTTCAAGTGTATAACCATTACAATAGGATACTGATATGATCCATTCAAGTGTATAACCATTACAATAGGATACTAATATGATCCCTTCAAATGTATAACCATTACAATAGGATACGGATGTGATCCCTTCAAGTGTATAACCATTATAGCATGATACTGATGTGATCCCTTCAAGTGTATAACCATAACAAAAGGATACTGATGTGATCCCATCAAGTGTATAACCATAACAATAGGACACTGATGTGATCCGTTCAAGTGTATGATCATTACAACAGGAAGCTGATGTGATCCCTTCAAGTGTATAACCATTGCAACAGGATACTGATGTGATCCCTCCAGGTGTATAACCATTACAATAGGATGCTGATGTGATCCCTTCAAGTGATTAACCATTACAATAAGATACTGATGTGATTCCTTATCTAACCATTACAGTAGGATACTGATGTGATCCCTTCAAGTGTATAACCCTTGCAACAGGATACTGACATGATCTTTTCAAGTATTCCTTCAAGTATCTAACCATTACAGTAGGATACTGATGTGATCCCTTCAAGTGTATAACCCTTGCAACAGGATACTGACATGATCTTTTCAAGTAAATAACCATAAGAATAGGATAATGTTGTGGTCCCTTCAAGTGAATAACCATTACAATCGGATACGGATGTGATCCCTTCAAGTGCATAACCATTACAATAGGATACTGATGTGATCCCTTCAAGTGTATAACCATAAGAATAGGATAATGATGTGGTCCCTTCAAGTGAATAACCATTACAATTGGATAAGGATGTGATCCCTTCAAGGGCATAACCATTGCAACAGGATACTGATATGATCCCTTCAAGTTTATAACCATAAGAATAGGATAATGATGTGGTCCCATCAAGTGAATAACCATTACAATTAGATACTGATGTGATCCCTTCAAGTGCATAACCATTACAATAGGATACTGATGAGATCCCTTCAAGTGTATAACCATAACAATAGGATAGTGATGTGATCACTTCAAGTGTATAACCATTGCAACAGGATACTGATGTGATCCCTTCAAGTGTATAACCATTACAATAGGATACTGATGTGATCCCTTCAAGTGTATAACCATTGCAACGGGATAAGTGTATAACCATTACAGTAGAATACTGATATGATCCCTTCAAGTGTATAATCATTACAGTAGGACACTGATGTGATCCCTTCAAGTGTATAACCATTACAATAGGATAGTGATGTGATCCCTTCAATTGAATAACCATTACAATCGGGTAAAGATGTGATCCCTTCAAGTGCATAACCATTACAATAGGATACAGATGTGATCCCTTCAAGTGCATAACCATTACAATAGGATACTGATGTGATCCTTTCAAGTGTATAACCATTACAATAGGATAATGATGTGGCCCCTTCAAGTGTATAACCATTACAATAGGATACTGATGTGATTCCTTTAAGTGCATAACCATTACAATAGGATACTGATGTGATTCCTTTAAGTGTATAACCATTACAATAGGATACTGATGTGATCCCTTCAAGTGTATAAGTATTACAATAGGATGTTGATGTCATCCCTTCAAGTGTATAACCATTACAATAGGATAGTGATGTCATCCCTTCAAGGATATAAACATTACAATAGATTACTGATGTACTCCCTTCAAGTCTATTCTTCATGAAACATCAGATATTCTTCTTTCTGTTGTGTCAGTGGTTGATACACCTCTCTCTAAGAACCAGCCTCAGAATGTGTTAGAGTCTGGCAAGATGAAACGGGTCTATATTGCAACATCGAATGCTTAAAACAGCGAACGATGTTACATCAACACATTTTCAGTGAAAGCTGAAAATGTCAAATCTGAAGAACAGCGATTTCTTTCCTAGGGAAAGAAATTGCTGTTCCAACCCCTGCAAAAAAAAAACACATTACACACTTCCAAACACATACACACATACCCAATCCTAATTATACCCCCCCAAAAACCAGTAAACAACTAAATGCACATATGCACATAACCCAAACATACATTTAACAAAAAAAAAATTAACATTTTAAACCATATGCACTTACCTTAACCCGCACCCTAACCCTAAGGTCAGTAACTCTCGCACATTCACATAAACAGCTCCAATCGCATACACACTTACCTTAACCCTAATTCTACCCCCCCAAAACAAAAGTAAACAACTGAAAACACATACACACGGAACTCAACCATACATTTAACATAAAATATACAACAGTAGACACTTTCATACATATGCACTTACCTTAACCCGCACCCTAACCCTAAGGTCAGTAACTGTTGCACAATCACGCTCAGGAGCTATACTGGACAAGGGACCACACTACACTTCAAAACACAGCAAAACAACGAAGCGGTCAAGCGGCTTCTTTCCCAGGGAAAAATTTCGCTGAACAGCCGCTTCACTGTTTTGCATGTTCATTCTACATGTGTCGATGAAAATGCATTCGACATAATGTGTTTTCGTTGAACTCATAGAAACCCGATGAAACTGCTGAGTATGTTAGTGAATCCTCCCAGGTATTACTTATTTCCCCAAAAATAGTGATCTGTATTGCATGACTTCATACAAACATTTGCATATACATTTTATTGTTTTGATCATACTATAGGGCTTTAAAGGAAATGAGGTATTATTAATAATACTTTAATGTGTCCCATGCTGCAAGACCATGACAAAGTGTAAGTGGGCCTGTGTTATGAGACTTTCTTCTGGTTTTGTGTTGAGTAGTTGATATTATTGTAGTCTTTGCTGTATTTCCTTTTGAGCATGCTCGTTATAATGATGGATTAGAGGTACGCCATTGAGCACCAAGTACATAAAGGAATCACTGTCCTGAAAGTTCTTGTCACTTCCTCTTCTTTGTCAAAAATAATAGAATTAGCCTCCAGATTTGTCTTTGCCAGAGTCTGTGCAATTGACTTATTGTGCTATGCACAGAGCATGATAACATTTGTCAGAGGTCAGTGTACAGTTGGTGTATGTGAAATATAAATTGTCAACAGGTCACTTACTAATACACATTAATGTTTCACCTTAGTACGATGTTTGTTACTATAGTGTCATACAGATATTACTATTTTGTTTAATAAGGCTCACATCAAGTAACTATCATTATGGTATACTACATTCACATGTGCACTTTGATACATATTTTTATGTCAACATGTATGGTGTGGCCTTGCAGCCAGAAGGATATAAGTCATTTCACTGATTACACTATGATGAATGCGTCACACTCAGATAATTATAGTCTGACATTTGAAACATTTCCCCAGTAGCTTCTCACGTAATACCAATAGCATAATGCTGGCTTGTAATGTTGTTTAGCTGGGCTACCTATCCATTTCTGTTATACACATACTACATCCTATGCATGGTGATATACAGACTGACATTCTTACACACATAACTCATTTTCAAGGGACTGATTACACGAGTTGTACCTTGATTTATGTGCCTACTTGAATATGTCACATGCCAAAGCCTCATTTTGCATATACTTATGTCCCATTTGCTATAATTAGAAAACTGTTACTATGTATATCAGATCGTTATTCTGTTGATACCCTGGTGAATGTGACACTTCTGTGTATGTGTCATGTCCATCTGGATTTCATTATGTGCATACATAGCATGTATGAACAGTCACAAACTTACTAATGTTCACAACAATCAGGTTGTTTCATTAATTAATTATATTATTGCAATGATTTCGCAGGTGTCTGTGATTCTTCTCATTATTTCTACATTGCCACAGGTATGTACATTGCCATAACCATGTCAGTATTGTTTCCTGCAGACATATAAAGCACTGAAAGGCTCACAGTTCATTACCCTGTATGTATATTCTAACATCAGTCATTTGGATGTAATTTATTACCTTTGATCGCATGCACAACATACATTATAGTATCAAAGTAGTTCCATACACCTGCGACACAGGTGTAGCTAGGCATTCTCAATATAATCATGTGAGTATATCAATTTTTTATGCATGCCCCATGGAGTGTATACTGGAAAGCATACAGATAGATTTTATAACTGTATAAACCATTGTATAATTTGTGGTAATATGCAACATATGCTTTGGTAACAAAATGTTAACTTTAAAATAGCCTTTCTATGGCTACAAGTACAACAAATGACAATAAAAAGTAATTTGCTGATGTGCATAGGAAACAGTGTTAAAATAATTTAAATTCTTTTTCTTGAGAGGTGGGCACTATATCATATAACTTTCTGGCTACACAACCAATGTGCAATACCGGCATGATATGCAATATCCCCTAATGTATCGACTTTCCTTGTTATGTCATCTCTGAAGTTTAAATAAATGTTATGTATACTACATTTACTCCATTTTATACTCTGTAGCTGTGTTCCTCTCACATCCCTTGTCAGCATTTCTTTTTTATTATACATGAGTCCCTAAGTGGGCAAGATTACTTGTATGCATAAAAATAACTGATTACTGTTGTTTGTACACTACTCTACCTATATCTAACTACAGTTTCCTCATTAAGCTTCCTTTGCCTCTTAATTATGTCATTCACGTTGCCCTTGCTTTGTATCATGCTGTCTGACTTTGTTCACTTACTATGGTTGCATTTATATACAACTTGTTTACATTGTGCTCTTGACACTGTACACCAGTCCTTGGCTGCTAGCAGGTGCTCTGGCCTTGAACAGGCGCTGCTGAATATATAGGCTTCTTTAGCAGCTCGCATATTCAGTGAGCACTACTGCTCATTGCACTAATGTTAACGAAATGTGTAAGTTTTAGCACAAGTTTAGCACAATGTATACATGCATGTTAATAAAGGGTCTACTTTAGATCGCCAAAAACTCAACATGTCGATTGCTCACATGAGCGAATAATCAGTAAGTCAATATTGGATTTTTGGGATCGTAGTACAGTGAAGATCAGAATAGTTGCCCTTTCCTCACTGTAGTGCGATCTTGGAGTAGGAATATATATTTAGCGGGGGGTGTGGGGGTGCAGCCCCCCACAATAGCGATTTCGAGTTCCTGATTATTCGCTCATGTGAGTGATCGACATTTTGAGTTTTCATTGTTCTAACATAGACCCTTAATAAATCCCCAGGACTGCTCTGATCCTGTGTTTCTGCATTTTTATTCCCCTCAACAAGGGGTAAATCTGCTAAGAATGCAGGGTGACTCAGTCTTGAAATGACCTCCAGGTGGATAGCCTAGTAAAATTCCTATGATCCTATCATTTTTGAGGCAGAGTCTGACTTTTTCTCAGAAGGTTATACTTATATTGAGCTGCTTGATTTCAGCTGGTAAAGTTTCCCATAGCTTAGAGACATATGTGGAGCAAACAGTCACTAGCATAGTTAATAGATTTGGTTGTTACAAGAGAAAGCCTATCAGCAGAATGAAGGGCTCAGTTGGGAGAACATAGTTGTAAGATGTTTATCTAGGCTAGGACAGCGAATTGGGTTGTAAACAAATTGCAAGATGTGACAAGTTGGGATAGGACTTGGTGGTGTGGAAGCTCAAGCCATAATAGCTGCTTAGAGACTAGCAGTGAGGGATTTTGTAAGGTTTATTGGTGGAAAATTTGCTATCTTGTTGTAGCATTTTCTAGTAAGCTAGCTTAGGATACATGTAAGTAAGACAGAATGTGAATAGCACAGAGCAACGTGGGGAGAAGGAAAGTCAATACGACATGTTTTCTAGTTTAAGTAGTAAATAAGGAAGCAGCTCTATATAGGGTTCTACGTTTCTGGTAACAATTTTTTTTGATAACATAATTTATATATAGGTTGAATTTCAGGTTTTCATCAATTGTTATCCTAATAGGTTTGTGGTTGATAAAAGTTCAGTTGTAGTGTTGTTTGCAGAGCTGATTTTAAATATGATTTTGTCAGAGATGTTTTGCTTGGAGGGGAATTGCATTTTTTTAGGGTTAAGAAAGAGTTTAGAGTTAGTTAACCATGTTTCAGTGCATGAAAATGAGTGTTTTGCTTTCTGTTTTGGTTTGTGAAGGTTGGAGGCAACTACAAATTACTGTGAAATCATCAGAATATTGAACTGGGTTTGCTTGTTTATTTATTTTTTTTGTTTTTTGTTTTTTGCTGTGTAGAAATCATTTATAAAGATTTTGAAGCATAGGGTCCATGTATTAATCCCTGGCATACCCCCACTGTGACAGGAAGCATGGTCATGTAGATATTAAGCTTTTTCATGGCTTGGGAGCTATTGGAGAGGTAGCTGTGGAATCAGGAAAGTGGGGATGTATCAAGTCTTAGCTTAGGATAGGATGGGAAACAACATCAAATACTTTGAAAAGATCTAAGAAAAGAGCAGGAACAAGGCCTCCATCCTTTTTCTTTTGGTTTATGATGGTGATGGAGTTTAAGAGAGCTGTAGTGGTGCCATGGTGGGTAGAAAATCCATGTTGCAAGGGTGTTAGTAGGTTATTGTTAGTTATATATTTAAGGAGCTGAGTTGAATACATTCCTCAAGCCATTTGGCTAGAGGAGACAGGATGATGATGGGCCTATTGTTAGAGAATTCTATGGAATTACCTCCTTTGTGATGTGGGGGGGGGGCATATGATTTGATTCAAAGAGAAGTTAGGCATGGCGGTCTTAGTGCTGGCCTTTAGATTTCTTACCCTTTGCAAGTCCTTAATGGGATTTTCAAGTGAGCTCTCTACTGGAAGTTTCTGCCAGACAATTTTCAACACTGCTAAGTGATGGGCAATGATGTATGCATGTCTTGAGCATTTCTACCAATGTCACCAAGTAGTAGGACTGGGACACGAGAAATAAGGACATCAACATAGCTTGCTCTTCTCCGCAGCAGAACATGCATCTGTTGTTGCTAAGATCATGGCATAATTATGGGAATCACAAATAGGGGATCCTGAAGTCTTAGTCATTACATTTGGGAGCATTGCAGATAATATATGCAATAAAAAGATCTAATCTGAATGAATAGCTAATCATAAATATGGCCATTAGATTGCATATGCCCATTAAGCCGCAGCACAGAGATGCTATGCACAGACAAAGAGACCATGGCAGTGGCGCAGTGGCTCAATGGTTAATGTTGTCACCTCTCAGCAAGATGTTCTCCGGTTTGATTCTTGGCTGGGGTGCCTTCTGTGTGGAGTCCGCATGTCCTCCCTGCATTTGTGTGGGTTTCCTCCAGTTGCTTTTGTTTCCTCCCATATTCCAAAGACATGCATCTGGAACATATCCCCCCCGGGCTTCCACTGAAAATAGGCTGTGTCCTAGTCAGACTTTCCTGGTCAACAAATATTAAATAAAATAAAATAAAAATAAATAAATGTCCCTACAGGTAAGTGGATTTTATTATTAGTGCAGCCATGCAAGATACCGCATCTTGAATGTGGTCATGTACTTTAGCTAGTCTTTTGAAATTATATTTACACTGCAAGAGTAAATGATCTTAATGGGCAACCCTTCAAAACAAATGTAGCAAGGAGGTAGATTGTTACATAGTGCTTCAGGAAGAAGGGCATCTTTACTGATCTCAGACTGGAGTAAATGTATATTTTTTTTGTTTGTAGAAAAGTAGATTAAAGTGTAGCTTGATCATTCTATATGAAGTATTTCTCAAGAAATATGTAAGCAGGATCACAAAGAAGCTCTCAAGAAGGTTTATGGAAAAGCGGACACTTTGTCTTTCCAGTGAAAAAAAGACCTGAAGGAAGAATTTCTGGAAAGTCATGTACACCAAGACAGTCACAGAATAAGAAGGTCTGAATTGTGTCAAACCCTTGGAGGAGAAGTTTACGGTTTGAATTTTTTTTCCCGTATCAAGTACTAGCAATAAAATCATATTAAATTCTTTATTTGGAAGCAGGCATGGCCATGGGGTGACCATAATTACTGAGAGCCAAATTGTTATTTATTATGTCATTCGAGGTTTTCTGTTCAAGGAAAAGTTATGAAGCCATTATCATAATTTTCTTCTGCATTTATATATGTGCAAACGTAAAGCAGATTTTCTGTATAGAATATATAATAAAGTAAGCTGACAGTGTTATAAGAATTAAATAGGAGAAGGAATTCAGGATATAATGAGTGAGATTTCTTGTCTAAAATCTTAGAGTAAATGAAAATCCCATGTATTCCCAATACTCAGTCTGAATTTGATATATATTGGAATCTTCCTGGAAAACTGGAAAATCAGGGTACTACCTTTAATCCATCTGATATACAATTGCCAATGGGCCTTGTCCGTCTCTAGATATAGTAATAATGGTTGTAAAAAAATACATTTAAATCCACCAACAGCATTTATCAAGTTATCTTGCCAAGCATTTCTGAAATAGTGCCAGACTATTTTTGTGAAATCACTCTCCTTCAGCTATTTAAATGTATTAGCCATCCTACTGTATTCCATAGTACCAGAATGCAAAAGTGACCACCCCCTGTCAATCTATCTTGCTGTTTTAAAAATAGTGACTCTCTACTAAAACTTAACTTTTTAGACAGGTAAAACTTAATCTACCTATTTTCACATGTAACTCCTCTGTGCACACTGCAGTGTTTAGGATAAACCTTTGTTTCATCTTATCTTTAAGCATCTATTGCAAGACCACCAGTTATAGGAGAACCCACATTCTGCCTCTCAGTAGTCATCTTGGGATTAGTGCTTCTGTTTTGTCCTGGTGAGAGAAGGAGTGCAGTTACATTATTTCCTGGAGACTGCTGATCACCAGAAAGCTTAATAACTGCTTTATAGGTGACAACTTGGAATCTGTGCTTATATTCTGATCCTGGTGAAAGTAGGAGCAGAGTGCATTGATTCCTGACTCTTTCTGGTTGGAGAGCGTCTGTGCTTAACGTACCTGATTGGTCTTGTTGCTATTCAAGGCATCTACCAGAAAAAGGCTACAAGCCTGCAGACCCTTGCATCATCTGAGACAAGACTGGATCATGAAATAGGCTGTGGCCTGCTTCTCTTCTTGGGATTGCTGCTAATATTTTGCTTCTGCTGAGAGAAGAAGCAAAGGCGTATTGCATCCCAAAAAAGTGAAGCTGTACTGAGACCAGCATTTGTAGCATCCAGGCAGTAGCCATTCATGTGGCTCCCCTCTTTTCATCATTCATGACAAGCTAATTATTTTTCAGTAAGTACTGCTTGATTTCTTCATAACTTCAGAATATCTGCCTAAATACTTCATCCTTAAATTTTCACGATTTGTGTATTACTTTCCCCTCAAGTGTTTGGCAGTGCTCTATACAGACTCAGACACCTTGAGTGGCATTTTTCCTGTAAAAGGAATATATAAGGAAACCGCTCCAGTACTTAATAATAATGACCATCCCTCCTGGCATGTCTAAAGGTCAGTTCTCTGTGCTTTCTCCTATTAACCTAGTGAACTTGGGCATTCTGAGGCAGTGTAGTTAATGCCTCATGTACACAGACAACCCTCTCCTCTTACCTCCCAACACTCAGACTTGTGAGAGATACACTTATATATCCAAATTGAAAGCCATGCACTCTCAAGCCAAGACCGGAATAGCTGGTCAAGAGGAGAAGGTCAACACCTACACCACACCACATGCAACACATAGCACTCCAGAACACCCACCATCACAGCTCTCACATAAAAACACAAACCACGCACCCACCTTTGCAGAGGCTCTCAATAGAAATCTACCCAAACAGTAGAGAGCTCCAAGGCAGAAATGCACTCGATCACCACAACACAGCACAAACCACAAGACACATAGCTCACCTACATATTGTGCCCCTCAACGTAAGCCCCTAAGGTAAAACAGCTTGCCCAATATACTAACCATAGGTGACTCAATAGTGAGGCACATTGATGTCCCACTCACTAGTTTGAAATAGGAGAAGGTAACAGTCAGCTGTCGATCAGGTGCCAGAATCTGACACATAACACATGCACTCAGGTCAGTCCACAAGTACAAGTATGACTCTGTCACTGTCCATGTGGATGTGAATGACCTGAGACACACCTTTCTGGATTACATGAAAAGAGACACGGAGGAGCTCTCGGATTATGTGGCCCAGGCAGTTATGACCCTAGCCCTGAGCAGCATCCTACCATCGCCCAGAATGATACCTCAGTACAAGCAGAAAACGATTGACTTCAAGAATTGTCTAAGTTTCTGGTCATACCTCTTAACTTCTTAGAGCAAAAAATCTGGACAAAGCCTAAAATGATGGGGGGACAAATAGGGACAGATTTTTAAATATTGCTCTTACAAACTTAGAAAGATGATATTGCATTAGCATAAATTTTCTGAAGGATGTGGAGTCTTAAACTCAAATGTTTGTCATTATTTAATGACTTCTATTCTCAGCTATTTGCCAGAAAAGTACAGATTTTAGGAGGAACACACTAAGAATATGAGGCAAAAATCTGGACATTCTCAGAAAATCTGTAAAGTTGAGAGGTATGTTTCTGGTGTCATTCTAAGGGAATCCAGTATCTGTCTGCTTGGGATGACATGATTGACCGACCTTAATGATTTGTCAGAGATGGCCTGCCTCTGTCACCCCTGGGTTTCCGGGTACTGACTAAGGCTCTTACCACCCCTATAGTGCCTTTTTTAGGTGATGTTCCAAAGAGCAAATTACCACTGCAACAGCTATAAAAAAATGCAATCTGAGAGTCATGTTGCTCAATGCTAGAAGTCTAAATCTCAAGACGCACTTGCTCAAAGCACTCGTCAAAATGGAGAACGTCGACATTTGTGGTGTAACAGAGACCTGGTTTAAAGCAGCAGAAAGCACCCCTGCAGTACCAGGCTATACCTCATTCCACACCTTTTGACCCTAGAACATGCACCGAAGCTCCAAAGGTGGTGGCGTCTCCATATTCATAAAAGATATGCACACCTCCAGACTAGTAGCCCATCATAAAACATCTGAGATGTTTCAGGTACAACTAACATTGGGTAAGACAGCGATTCAGTTTGTAGCCTGCTATAGGTCCCCAACCATATCCCAAGACTCTCACTCCATGTTTCTTTCCACCCTGGAAACTATTAGCGTCCAGCCCAACTCTTTCATACTAGGTGACTTCAACTACCCCTCAATCAACTGTGAAAATTACTCATGCCCTAATACACTTGCCCAACACTTCCTGGAATTCATCAATTCCAATGCCCTGGACGAGCTCATTATTACCCCCACTAGAGGAACCAACATCCTTGACCTGGTTATTACTAACATGGCCAACCATTGCTCTACACCAATAGTCAATTCTTCCCTGATTAGATCTGACCACAAACTAATCACCATGGAAATCTACATCTCACCCACATCCCCTGCAAAAGTAGCCACCATGAAAAATGTCTCCAAAGCTGACTTTGGACTCCTAAAAACATAGGTGTCTGACTTTACAGCACCCATGTCAATGGAAAATAAATGCATGACTGCCGATTCATGCACAAATGCACTGTATGAACACGTACATAAATGCATGGAACTAGCCATACCCAACAGAACCAAGACACTCTCCTCCAAAAAAAGGAAGCCAATCTGGTGGTCCCCTGCCATTAATAAACTCTACAACAGAAGGAAGAAACTGTTGCAGAAAAAAGTGAAGTCCCAACACTGGAGAAACTCCCTTATTAGCCTCAACAAAAAGTTGAGATCCCTCATCAAACCTCTAAGGCCAGCTATGAAGGCAGAATTATGGCAGACACTAAAAACAATCACAAAGCCTTTTACAGTTATAGCAAGAATCTCCACAGCAATACCCAGGTTTTCTCTGAGTTACTGCACAATGGTACGTCCTGTACGGAGCCAACAGATATTGCCAACATACTGGCCTGACAGATTAAGTGCCAACTTTACCCTCCAAAGGACCGATCACAATATCTGAGGAATGCCTGGCACCCAGAATTACTGTAGCACAGGTTAACGCTGCATTGTCCAAGGCCATGAATACAGCTTCCATTGGATCCAACAATATCCGTGGATGTGTTCTACATGAACTACAAAGTGAATTGGCACCACATCTGTGTTTCCTGTTCAATCACAGCCTCAACTCAGGCTTTGTCCTTATCAAATGGCACGCTGTTACAGTCATCCCTCTCCATAAAGGGGGAGCAACTACAGACTTTGGGAATTATTGTCTCATTAGCCTGATGAGTCTGATATGTAAGGCTATGGAGGGCATCATCATGGACCTAATTAAAAATGATATAGGGAATCTCCAAACTCTAGATCCCATGCAATTTGGTTTTGTGAAAGGTAGATCATGCCTGCTCAACCTGGTTGACTTCTTTGAGTCTGTCACCAGAACTGTGGATGAGGGCAAGGCAGTTCATACAACCTACCTCAATCTGGCCAAGGCGTTTGATACCATTCCCCACTCAGGAATTATTGGTAAACTCACCAAACTAGGCATCAATCCCTATATCACTAAGTGGGTTGCAAATTGGCTCACAGATAGAACCACAGTGTGAAGGTAGTGGACTCCAAGTCAGACTGCTGACCAGTCATGAGTGGAGTCCCACAGGGATTGTTCCTGGGTCCTCCCATGTTTGACATCTACTTCTCAGAAGTCCAGGCCAACATAGAGGGACTCTGGCAGACTACGTTCACAGATGACTGCAAGCTGGGAGCCATTATTAACTCCCCAAGTGATGTAGATATCCTGCAGAAAGGCCTCGCTGAGACCAATGACTGGTGTCAAAACCATGGTCTTAAGCTTAATGCCAAAAAATGCATTGACAAACCCTTTGGTAAAAATTCAGTTCCCACTAATTACCACATCGATGGGAGCCCAATGAACATTGAAAGCATTATAAGAGATCTGCGGACACCTGTTAACAGCAACCTTTCCTTCGACCACCACATTGCCACTGTGGTCAGAAAGTCCTTCAATGTGGGACATCTCATTACCAAGGGTTTTGCATCCAGGAAGAAAGAGGTCATCATCTCTCTCTACTCTTCCTTCATTAGGCCAATCATCGAGTATAATGCCCCATTTGTCATGCACCTCACTAGACACATGCAATAGCTGGAAAGGCCACAAAATTACCTCACAAAGAGGATCTTAGGCATTAAACAGATGTCATATATGGACAGACTCAAAAAACGCCAACTATTCTCTATCTCATATCATCTACTATGTGGTGATCTCTGCTTGACTTACAAAGCCATGGTTGACCCAACTCTGTTAGAAATGCTACATCTAAAGAAATCCAAATCCCTCCACACTACATGCTCCAGAGACCTCAACCTCATTACCACAATCAACAGAACATGGGGACAGGTTCATAACTCAGAGATAGCCCATGCTCTGGAAAAGACTTCCCATACATGTCAATCAGAGCACCTCACTGGCCCTCTTCAAGAGAAATCTTGAGTGGATGGGAAATAGAAAGTTCACCCCAGAGATCACTGTAGTGGCTTTACTTGATAGAGGCACTGGGAACTAATGTTGGATGGCATGATGCCAGGGCACTTCTATGGGCTGGGCTTGTAAAGGCTCTAGGGCCATTAGCCTAGTACACACCTATGAACCTATGAACTAAACGTTAGGCATTATTTGTGTAACTTAACTAAATATTGCATGATAACTACAACTTTTTCTTTTTTTTAAATAATTTTATTGATTTTAACACAGACATACAGTATGTCCAAAAAAGGATATTTCAATAATTTGTACAGTGTAGTATAATACTATTATCATATAAAACCATTAGAGTATTATAGTGTTATTAACAAGTCAATTTTCTTGATAATTCAATAATAACATTTCAAGAGTATCCCATCAACCTGATATCTTCATATGCTTTACAGATCTTAAGCTTATCTCATCATTTTCATTTATATGTAAAATTTGGATTAAATGTAAAAAATATCTATATGGAGAAGCTGAATCTGACTTCCAATTTTTATAATAACTTTTCTAGCCACTGCTAAGAGACACCAAAACACTTTTTGTTGTTTAGAAGTCACAATCAATGGGACAGGAGCATTTATTAATATTGTTGAGCTTGACAGAATACAAATATCCCACCACGATCCTTTGAAAAAATACTTATCTTTTCTCAGTAGGAACTTAGCTTTTCACAATCCATAAATATATGTGTATAGTCAGTTTTAATCTCTTTAATACATCTCCAACAGATCAAAAAAATATACTTTATTAAACTTAATTGATTATATAAGGGGTAATAAATGCTTTGTGTATGTATTTCTCCATAACATTTCCAATATAAACTAGATGAAGTTTAATTAACTGAATTAAGTAATATAAACTTATTTTATCTTCTATTTAATCATGCATTTCACTGTTAAAAATTTTTAATAATTGATATCAGCATTATTATTTATAATTAATATTATTATAGTCTAGACAGACTGCATTTATAATTAATTTTAGCTTTAAAAATAGAAATGATTAATTCATACATTTAGAAAATATGATGTTCATTTTCATTCATAACATTCATAAAGCCATTTATTTTCTCTTTAACAGAATGTTTTAATAATCTTTAAGATTGATTGAATTTATACAAATTAATTAATCTTTCTGATTCCATTAATTTCCCTTTATCAAAGCAGTTGCACCATAAAGTTGAATCATTTTTATTTAATGAACTATTTTTATTAATGTTCAGAGAGTCAGTGAATCAGGATGTACATGCAAAGGGGAAAATGAAATTTCCATTTTTTTAATTAATGAGATTTTATAAATATAATTTCTAAATTATTTAAATCAATTTTATATATGAAGATTTTGCATTTTAAAATACATTTCTTTCTAAATCAACTTTTAATAATCAAATAACAGTATTATTGAATATGTCAAGCTTATAAAAAGCAAGAGATTTATAAGAATTTAAGACAATCTATTCATGACTGTATTTCTATTGGCTAGTACATGTTGAATCTAACCAAACATAACTGTGTTAAAACTGTTGCAAATGAGTAAGATTTCAAATAAGGAAAACTAATTCCACCAGATTCCCAGAGTCAAATATGATTTTTATAAGCAATTTGTGATTTCTTAGGATGCCATAAGAATGATATTAATATTTTCTCAAATTGTTGTTCAATACAATGAATAAATAATCTTTAGAATTATAATCATTTTAAATAAAAACAAATCTTTCCTCAAATGTAAACATAATAATAATTTTGTTGTTGAATAAAGAGTAATAGGAGTAATATGACTTTAGTGATTTTTATAAAATTATTGTTGATAATTTTGTTAATATCTCACAGAATTTTAATTCCTACATATTTTAATTCTTGCCCTTCCCAATTATATTTATATTCATTCTTTAACTTACTATCAGGTTGTTGATTTATTAATAAGGTTTCAGTTTTGTTACTAATAAATTTCATTAGTGTCACTAACTGTTTCAATTTCCTTATTTATTTCTTTAATTTAGTTGTTTGCATCTCTTATGGTTAAAAGCATATCATCAGGAAAACATATTTTAGACTGAAAGTTCTTATGTATGTAAAAACCCTCAACTCCATTATTTGTTCTAATGCTATTCACTAAAGGGTTAATGGATAATGCAAGTAACAAAGGAGTTAAAAGACAACCCTGTCTTGTACCCTTATTTGAAGCAACTCCTTTGACAGATGTGCCAATTTTAATACATGCTTTAGAATTCACATATACATTTCTTAGAATATCAACAAACTGTTTCAGAAAATCAAATGTTTCAAACTTTTTAAATAAATAATTCAAATTTTAACAGAATCAAAGGCTGTTTTCAATATCTTGGCTAATTGCGGCTATTTTTTTTATTTAAACCACCCACTAAATGTAAAATAATGATTACTCTTTTGATAATGTCATACATTTATATATTACCATTAAATCCTGTTTGGACTTTAGTATCAAACTATCCACAACATCCCTCAGTCTCCTTGAGAAAATAGAAGCAGATACTTTGTAAACTACATTAAGAAGAAAGATAAGTTTGGATGATTAAATTAAGCTTTTCTTCTTTCCTCACTTAAGGCAAATATTAATGAAAATGTCTATGAGGAATGAATTAGATTATCATTTTGGATCATCACAAAAACTTCACAAAGCAACTCAGTTGCATTTGAAAGAAAACAATATATAAAATTCCACAGTTAAAGCATCTTATCCTGGGACCTTACCATTCTTGCAATTCTTCAAAGTGTCTTTATTTTTTGTTACAAATATTAGTTTATTTAATATTAATACTTGCTGCTTATTAAATCTGTTAATAATATTTTTTTCTTTAATACTTATCTATTTTACATTCATCCAAGTTTTCACATTTATATATTTAGGTCTTGGTGGTATTTCTTAAAGATAAATAGCAATTCTTTTATATCCATTTTTTAGTTTGTGGCTTTTCAGTACTATTAATTTGAGCCTTAATACTTAACATTTTGCTCCTAATAGTCAATTTATAAAGACCTTTAGGGTGATTGCATAACTTTGCAATTTTAATTTATTTAATACTATCTCAGTTTTGTGAGTTAAAGTACATAGATATTGCCATGTTAGTTTCTTAATATTTTCAATATTACACAGTTTCTTTTTTTGTTTTTCTAGCTTAGTTTTTTGCAAATGTTCCTGTATTTTAGTAATTCTGTATTCCATTCTTTCATTTTACTATGATACAATCTTCACATTTTATCTTTGATATGCATTTTTAAAGAATACAATAATATATCTTTATTTCCAAGCCTGTGACTAGAAAGACATTCTTATATTTGTTCTTTGAGAAAGCTTTTAAACTCTTTCAGTTTTTTTAATATAAACAGGTATTTTCTAAACAATCTGAAACTTTCTTAAACCCGTTGTTAATTTTATATGTATTGCTTCATGGTCTGATGAAGGACAAAGGATAGTTTTAAAATAATTAACTTTATCAAACAAAACTATAGAAACATAAATGTCAATTTAGAATCTGTGTCCCATGTATATGAGTAGCAAGTAAAAATAATGACTTGTCTTCTGCCTTTCCTAATTAGTAAAAGTGATATTAGTAACCCATGTGTTTCATGCTTTATTTGTGGCTGCAGATCTAGTTTTCTTATATATCTTTGTACCATTAGAAGTAGTTATACAATTAAAGTAAACTATCCAAATAATATTAAACTACTTTCCAATGTCCTTGTTGTTGTTGTTGTTGTATCTTTCAGCTTTTCCCAGTTAGGGGTCGCCACAGCAGAACTCCGGTCCGCTAATGATTGGCAGTAGATTTTTACATACCGAGTTGCCAGCTCTGATGCACAACCTTCAATGAAGGTACGCCCATTCACGCATGTCTCCACAAAGAAGATGCTTTAGCTGAGAATTGAACAGGACAACGTCTTACTGTGAGGTGACAACGCTACCGCAGCACCACCACCGCAGCTCCAACAAGTTGAAATGATTGCTTGCTACTTCTACATCTGTTACAGAAATCCAATAGAAATTAAGTAGTGTATAACGTTAGCTATTAAATTGAACAATTATAATTGTGTATATTCCTTTAGGATCATTAATGGAGTTAATAATTCCGTCCATCATAAGACATTCTCCCATAGTATAGCTGTGCCTCTAGTTTTTAATTAAAAGAAACAGATGCTATAATCTCTTAACCAGTATTATTCAAAAATTGTATATCTTCAACCAATAAATATATTTCTTGTAAGAATATAATTTCACATTTGGTTAATTTTAAGTATCTCACTAATGTTTTCCTTTTATTGTCATTATTTAATCCATTTACATTAACAGATGTCAAAGTGAGTCTATCTAGCAATTAAGATAAATTAGAAATAGAGTTTATTCACCAAATTTCTTTTTTTTATTTAATAGTCTAATAGCCATCCTTAGCACCAAGTTATTTTTTGCATACCAGTATGGATTCTTCATTTTGTATGGCTAATTTATTAAAGTTACAGAAAAGGAAAACAAAAATAGAATTAAAACTCTAACCATATACATTACATCTGTAAACATGCTATTCATGGATATAAAACTTACTAATTTGCCACTCTAAATAGAAAAAGCATATAGAATATACTCTTATCTAACTAAGCCTTAATAAAGCATTGAAAAAAGCTACTGTAACTTATAAATAATTGCTACAACTATAGCTTTATAATTAAGAGACTAATCATTTAATCAAATAAAACAGTTCTATCATCCCTGCATATCCCATTTTCCCTAGTTTTGCACATAGATTCAGGGTGTCACTTCATAGAGATAAACATCTAGAGCAAAGTTCATACCACCAAGGGACTAACCCTGCTACTGTTTCTTCCACACCCCACACTGACACCTATGGCCAATTTAGAGTGTCCAGTTCACCTACTGAATGTCTTTCGAATGTGGTTGGAAACTGGAGCGCTCAGAGGAAACCCATACAAACACAGGGAGGACATGTAGACTCCACAAAAAAGGCACTCAGCTGAGAATCAAACTGGAGAACCTCTTGTTGTGAGGTGACAATGCTATTCACTGTGCCACTGTATCGTTAACAATTCTAGCATAGAAATTAATAATTCTAGTCTGTGTCTAGGCTATGTCTTCCCCATTTTAAATACTCTGGATTAGTAAATAGACCATTATGTAATAAATAATAATGATAATAATATTATTAATAATAATAATAATAACAATAATAATAATAATAAATGCTTATTTAGGCAATATTAAATGTAAGTATAGTATCAAGTATCACACGACTAACTGTTAATCCCACACAGAATTAACTGATAAATCCAAGGTAAATTATTACAATCATGACACTAGGACAACAACCTATATTTATACTTATCATTTTAAATTAATCTGCTGTTTATAAACAAAGTGGTGCTGCAGTAGCGTTGTCACCTCACAGCAAGATGTTGTCCCGTTTGATTCTCAGCTAGAGCGTCTTCTGTGTGGAGGCATGCGTGAATGGGCATACCTTTGTTGAAGGTTGTGCGTCAGGGCTGATAACTTGGCACGTAAAAATCCACTACCAAACATTAGCTGACCGGAGTTCCGCTGTGGCAACCCCTAAGCCGAAAGACACAAAAACATGACACTAGGACAACAACCTGTATTTATACTTATCATATAATTAATATTAGAATTTTAAATTAATCTGTTGTTTATAAACATGAATTAAACATTTAAATTATTCCTGAAAAATAACCTACTGCAACCTCTGTGCAGAACAGCACTTATATTCAGCATTAAGCATATCACTTTTAATTTGCATGAACCAGATTTGTGAAAAAATAACTTTAGTAACAACTTTTATCTTGGCTAGAATTAAGATTGGCACAGTTTCTTAAACAATCCTAAAATGTAATGCTTATTCTATTAGGCAACTAATAATAATATGACTGTGTCATGCTGACATGTTCTATTTATTTATTAGTCATTTGTTAACCAGGTTAGTCCAGCTGGGCCAAGAAAGCCCTTTTTTAGTGGAGGCACTAGGAGAAACGCTCTAAATATACCAGAAAGTACAAAGTTTCAGAACAGTACAAATCAAGTTTAACAACTGCATAACTACAGAACTCTACAAGTAAAAATTAACAATTGCTTAAAAGGTTAAATCTGTGCAGTCACAATTACATAAAAGGTTTATACAAAAAGCATTGGTAGAGATTCACAATTACATAAACGGTTTATGCAAAATGCATTGGTAGATTATAAGGAACAGAGACAGACTTGAGAAACTAACAGAAGTTGATATATGTATGTACTTGAAGTACAAGAGCATTACCTTGCATTACAGAAAACAGGTCTAAAGCATTACCTTGGAATATAGAAGAACTAGCATAACAGTACAAAATGACAAAAGAGGGGTTGGTACTTACATTACATTTACTTACAGGACAGCTAAATATAGCTTTTCATTGTCCTGTAAGAGTTTACTTCAATCTATAGAACACAGCGATATACTTTTTTGGGTGTAGTGAGGAGGAGAGGAGTGGGTGATTAGGTTGGGTCCTGGCAAGGGCAGGAGCTATTGTTTGCAAGGAAGGTTTTCAGTTCTCATTCGAAGCTGTTAGTGCATTTCATATGAGGAATTTTTGAGGGGAGTCTTAACAGGCTTGGGCAACTGTGCTTTTGTAAAGTAGTCTGTCTATGTTTTTAGTAAGTTTGCAAATGTTGAGAAGGAGTTGATCAGAGATACAGAGAGTATGAGTAAGAGTACAGAGGGATACTAGAGAGGAGAGGGAAGGGTGGCTGAAGGTTTATTGATTAAGGAGTGCGAGAATTGAAGATGGGAGAGTAGCAATAGTTGGGGGAATTCAAGCCATTGCAGTTGTTTTAGAGCAAGACAGTCATGACAACTGTATGACTAGTTGCTGGTAAATCTAGCAATGTTGTTGTATGTCTGTTCAAGTTTGGTGATTAGGTTAGATTGTAGATGTGGAAGTATTGGAGAGGCATCGAAAAGGCATGGAAGGAGGAGTGCCTGTGCTAGTGAAGGTTTGGATTTGGAAGACAGGAATTTTTTGTTTCTATAGAGTAGTCCTGTTTTCTGATGTGTCTTTTTAATACACTGTTGAATGTGTGCATCAATTTTTAATTGGTTGTGAATTATGATACTTAGGAGCTTACTATGTGAATCAGCTTTAATAACAGTTTTACCAAGAGATGAGATGGTAAAGGTAGTTTATAACAGGAGAGAGATTTTGGAATGAAGTGGAGGAGTTTATTTATTTTAGTGTAGTATGAGTTGGTTATCGGTAAGCCATTTTGTTGATGGTGAGAAATTCATTTTGAGTAATAGAATGAAGGTAACTGATGTTATCAGAGAAGGAAATACGAGTAGAGTCATCAGCATAAAAGAAGGGTGGGAGGTGGCCTAATGGTTAAGGTGTTTGCCTTACAAACACAAGGTACAGGGTTTGAGTCTCACAAGGGATAACTGGCTAGGCTTAAAATGGCTCATAAGGGCAGTTAGCCTAGTACTAATCTATGAATCTATGAATCTATGAATCTAAGAAGAAGCCCAAGAATAGAGCCCCTGGAGATGCCTGACTGGACAGGTAAGAAAGGGGAGCAGGAGGTTTTCCATCTAACTGATTGTAACCTATTGGTTAGGTAGCTGGTGAACCAGAGAATAGCAGAGGAAAAAAGATGGCTGTGATCAGATAGTTTAGTTAGAAGCTTAGAGTGTGATACAGTGCCAAAAGCTTTTGAGAGGTGTAGGAAAAGGCAAGAAACCAGTTTTTTTTTTCTATAATCTCTGTGATTGTGTGAGTGAAAGATAGTAGCATTGTGGTGCTACTGTGATTTGGCCTAAAGCTATGCTGTGTGGGGTCCAGAAGGTGGTATTTGAGAAGCTGCTTGTGTATATATTTTTCTAGGATCTTTGAGAGTGATCAAAGAATGGCTATGGGTCTGAAGTTGGATGATAGAGTGGAGTTTCCTTCTTTGGAAAAGGTATGGTGTAGAAAGATTTCCAGATGTCAGGGACAATAGATTCCTGGACTGATCTGTTTTACAAGTGTTGAGATGGGATAGGCTAGAGTGAGCTGCAAGTTTAAAGAAGGATGGGTGGTAGGTTATCTGTAGAGGAGGAGCATGGCTTAAGTTTAAGTAGAAGAGATTTTATAAAAGAAGTGAGGACTGGTTTCAGAGAAAAGATAAAATTTCACATTCTCATTACATTCATTGTATTAATATAATATAAATGGTCTGTTTGGTTTCTGTATGCAGATCTGCAGCTAGCAAGTTTAATTTATAAATTATATAACATTATATAACAACTCTCCTTGTCCAAAAATTATACTATAGATATTAAAATCACCACCTAACTATAACAAAGTTGGGTTAACTAAACCATGAAGATCACAATGTGACTGTATAGCAATATCAGAAAATAAGTGAGGGAAAGAATTAACAGAAGAGTAATATTTAATTTGGAAATATATGCAGTAATTAATTAATCTAAATACCTGAGATAAAAATATAAATTAAATTATGTTTGCAAAATCAAGCAATCTTAAATATATCGTTTTTGCTAAAAAAGAAAATAATATCAACAGGTACTTATCACTAGGAGGAATACTTTAAGTATCACTTTTTGGTGACATAGAATCACACCAAAATAAGTTTTGGCATTGAAAATTTAACTAATATAGCATTTTATATGTTGCATTTCCTTCTAGGAATGTTTTGATAGTCAAATAAATTATTAATAAATATTCCATAATTTTTTTTTTGCCTTCTCATTTTGTCAAGAACCAATGATAGTTACACTTAACAGCAGTCCCTTGCTCTGGTCTAATTAAGTAGCTTTGATATTTTAAAGTGTTTAAAATGTGAAGGACATTAAGGCAAATACATGCTGGCTCATCTCACATTTGATATGTTTTTACCAAGTGTCTTACGAAATCAATAAATAACAAAAAAACCTTACTTGACGCTTATAAATAATTCAATTTTTGTAAGTTTTCTCTTACGATTAAGTTTTCTTCAACCTTTGCATAAAAATGTGTTTATGTAACTATGGTAGAAAATCTATACATAAATGTCATTAATAGACCTAGAAGGTACCAGATTTTTAACAACGAGAGTTTGCTTGTATTATAAACAAACTCAAGATTTAAAAAAAAGCAGTGCTAGTAATAATATAAATATATTTTTAAATATTCCAGTCAGATACCTTTCTTACAGTCATTGTAACAGTTTTTAGATGTGCTTTAGGCACGTTTTGGGTTACATCTTCATTGCAAAGCTGCAATTTATTCTCTTCCTCATCTGTGGTTTCCTCAGCACTTTGACTCATCCAACTTTTCAAGGCTCCAGATTTGCAACAGATTGATACAAGAAGCAAGTGAAAAGTTTAACAAGACTAAAAGTAAGTTATTAGTCTTTTTTAAGGAGTGCTATTTTGTCTCAAGCACTAATTTGAAATAAAACTGCAGTAAGTTAAAAACAAAGGTGAAGACTAATGCCATATCACACATAACAGTATATTTTCAAAGCATTTTCTTAGCTTACCAGTTATCAGCATTCATTTGGTTTAACAATAAAATAAATATATAAAGTCATCCTGAATTTTATAAAGAGAAATATATAAGTAGAACCAAATAAAACCCAAAAGGGACATGCACAGATGGGAGCAAATAAAAAACACAATAATGGCCATGAATCAAATATTAAAATAGTTTATTTCCAAAACACACACCACCTTATGTAGCCAAGGTGTTAAAAAAGTGTTATGTTGACTCCATATTTCCCTAGTATTCTATATATTCTCATATTATTTCTTTTTAGTCTATTTTCCATATTGTCCACTTTGTCTATAAGCCAGTTGTTTTGTTTTAAGAGGAATGCTGTTTGGGACTCGCTTTCATGTAGTCTGACCTTATGGTCATTTAAAGCATCCTCCATGTTATTCATTTGCACACCTTGATGATTTAAACTTCCTGGATGATCCATATTATTTTCTACATTCTTCTTTACAATTTTCTATTTTTCCCTCAAGTTTGTCCATTTTAGATAATATCTCCTGCATACTTGAAATCAGTGTCTGTGTTTCTCTTTTAACAGAGGAATCTTGAAAAATATTTTTGAATGACTCATTTTGCAATTTCTTCTCTCTTGACAAAGTAAATTAAATTCTGAAAGAAAAAATATGACTTCCGAAGAATGTTTTTCTTTCCAACTGTTTATAAATGAAAATAAATATCATGAATGTCCAAATTCTTATTTTTGGCTGATATTTTGCCAGAATAAGAGTTTTAAGTTACAGAGCTGTTTTGCTGCTTATACTTAGCCATCTTGACTACACCCCCCAACTGCAACATTTTCTCAGCACAGAATGTATTTCCACCCTAGAAATTATGCTTACATTGTGCATATAAATAAACCATAATCTGAGTCATGTCTGGAAAGTGTTTCAGGACCATTTCACTTACCTGATTAATAAACAAATGAAACAAATGAACAAATGCATAACCTTGTTAGCTTTTTTTCACCTTTGGTATGAATCTCGTTGCTAGCCAGCCTCCTTAGTGCATGCCATGTTAGTCTGGGTGAAATTTCTTGATAAATTCAATAGAAATTTATTTCACGGGCTCCTATGCTATATTTTTTCTTAGTTTTATGTTATTTAGCCAAGAAAATACCTATACAACATTGAGTGCAGCCCTGCCTTTTACCTCTTACCCTAGATGACCAAAATTCTAATGTGATTGCCTAGGAATGCATATATTTTTCATCAAACAAATCATGGATGCCAGAACCATAGAGCGATGTGGGAAGGGAGCTCTCCCCCACTTTTGCAGATCATACCTATACCTCCCAACTGTCCCGTTTGAATTATTTTTGTGCTTTTAGCTGATGTGACATCATTGCACACAGTGTGCACATATTTCTGGGTGGGAAGAAACGTTTTTTATTTAGCTGCTGCTATTTCTGGTTTTTCGAGTGGGAACGGACAGTTTTCATTTAGCTGCTGCCACGGTTGAGAGAAGGAATGGAATGGATTTATTTTCTGCGGTTTTCATTTAGCTGCTGCTATTTCCGGGTTTCTGAGCGGGAATGGATGGTTTACATCAGAGACATATATAGCTGCTGCTATTTCCAGGTTTCCGAGCGGGAACGGACAGTTTACATGGGAGACATATCTTACTGCAGACTTAGCTGCCAAGATGTATTTTCAGCTGGGAGAAATCAGAGCTGCAGACTCAAGTGAATACACTCGGTTGTATTTATTTAGCTGCCAGGATCAGAGAGAGTGTGTGTGCATGTGTGTGTGTGTGTGTGTGTGTCTGTGTGTGTGTGTGTGTGTGTGTGTGTGTGTGTGTGTGTGTGTGTGTGTGTGTGTGTGTGTGTGTGTGTGTGTGTGTGAGAGAGCTGGTGTGAGGAACTATAACAAGGAGTTGGTATAGCTCTTTGGTACAGTTTATGGAGGAAAATTTGGAGATAAACATAATAGGACAAAGTGGCTTTTTCTTCACCTCTGGAGGAAGTTTTTTTTTCCCTGCTCTTGAACTGTGCTGAATGGGGTAATTGCTGAGGCATTATCTTGTGTACCAGTTATGCCAGATACAGTACTACTTATTTTAATCTGCTTTTATTCCTGTACTTGAAATATTAAAACTACAAAATCCAACGACTGATCAGTTAAGTTTACATTTATTATATATTTAGTGTCAAATTATTTCGTTTTTCTTTATCATGAACATTTTCTCATAGAATCATTATGTTCTTGTGTTTATCATGTAAGATTATATGATCAGTATTGCTATTAACATGCAGAATGCCATAGATAGCTTGCCAGATTTCATGCTCCAAAATGCATGTTTCAAAAATTATTGTTGAAGTTAACATTTTTATACCATATTATGCTTATAGAAGGAAAATGTGCAGTAACTCTTGCTTTCTCAGTATATAACTTTATTTGGCAGTAGTATCTTTCAGGTTCGGTTTGTTAAGTACAAATTAATTTATTTATGATGTCGCCCACAGTAGTTCATGTGTGATCGTCCCATGGAGAAGCTTGATTTCCTCTTGTAAGCCAATACATACGGTTACATTATTATTATTATTATTATTATTATTCAGAGACATCCAATACTTGGACATAATGATGATGCATATTTTATTTCATTCTAAATTCCCAGTTATTCTAGTGTCTTTTAGAGATACCATGTTTCTCATAAGAAAATTGTATGTCTGGAAAACAATATATAACCATTTTCCCATACTTGTGCATGTTATTTGTTATCTGGGTTAGTAGATTGGTCTTAAATTCAGCCATGATTTAAGTAATTCATCATCAATATAGAATGAATATCTTTACTACAATTGAGAATTTTGAGGCGGTTAGATACAGTCGTGTATAGCAGTGATGGAAGACTCTGTATCTTAACCAATCAAATAAAACTGAAATGCCATGGTGCTGGTAATATTATTCTATATAATTTAAAATTCTGAGGACACACACTGCCTTGCCACCTATTGCATGACCATCTATATATATATATATATATATATATATATATATATATATATATATATATATATATATATACTATGTACATTCATTCTCCTGTCCCAGCTGGGATGATCTACCCCAGGGGTCTGCAGTCTTCACTATCAAAAGAGCCATTATTGGCCTCTCTCACTCCAAATGAAATTCAGCTGGAGCCACAAAACCTATTTGACCCCTAAACTGAAAAGAATGCAGTGTATAATGTTTTATATATAGTTATTATATTATACTATATATAAAAAAGAACTGCGGTGGTGGTGCTGCGGTAGCGTTGTTGCCTCACAGTAAGATGTTGTCCTGTTCGATTCTCAGCTAAAGCGTCTTCTGTGTGGAGACATGCGTGAATGGGCGTACTTTCATTGAAGGTTGTGCGTCAGGGCTGGCAACTCGGTACGTAAAAATCTACTGCCAATCATTAGTGGACCGGAGTTCCACTGTGGCGACCCCTAACCGGGAAAAGCCAAATGATACAACAACAACAACAACAACATACTATATATAAAAGAACAAAGTTTATAAGAACAATATTTAAAATCCATCCCTGTTTTTGTTCCTTTATTGGGATTTTTATTGAAATCACTCGATTGCTGTGTGTGTGTGTGTGTGTGTGTGTGTGTGTGTGTGTGTGTGTGTGTGTGTGTGTGAGAGAGAGAGAAAATGCCCCCAACAGGATACTCGCTAGAGGTACTCAGGCTCAAACCCTGTAGCTTGGGTAAAGGTAAAAAGAGCCTAAAGTCCCTAGCCAGCATCACTTGTGAATTTATGCCTCACATTTTTTTCTGTTCAGGAGTGGTAAAACAAAACATTTTATTCTAGCAATTTTCAAAGGTTATAAAGTCAGTATTTGAAATGTGTCCCTATTTTTGGGGCTGTATTTCCCCCATTATTGGCTTTGTTCTATGTTTTTGTGCTAAGAGGTTGAGAGCTATGGTGAGAAGTGAGAACTGAATTCACTAAATGATATGATAGCCATTTAAGTTTGTCTTCCTGTCTTTCAAAAAACTACTGGTTTAGATTAGTGGTATGTTGCTCTGACTGTAGTGCACAGGGTTCTGAGTTCAAGACTCGGCAGTGAAATGCATGGTGGTAACACAACATTTTATGCAAGCAACTTTCCAAAATTATACAAGCAATGTTTAAAATGTGTCCCTGATTTTTAGCCTTTTGCTCCCCCCAATTGAAAATAAGTTCAAGAAGCTGTGCAACATGCCTATGGCTTACACAACTGTGATTCTGTATTTATATATTGTGTGTAGAAGTAGACTGTTATCATGGAAATGTTCAGAACAGGGCAGTTTTGTAATTATTGGTTAATGCATTTTTGTTTCATTGCCTACTGGAAAAATGTTTAAGCAATAAATTTAAAATGCGCTCTAACTTAAGTCTAACAAGTGTGCTGTATTATACAAGGAATATAATTTAATACAATCAGGTAGGTGAATCTAAGAATGCATACATGTATGCATGGCCCTAAAAATGTGTTTGAAAACAGACCAGAGGAAAGTGTGAAACGCTCAAAATCATGGGCATATTTTAAGCTTTACTCTTGTTACCAAAGCAATGGATGAAGGTAAAACAGTTCACATCACATTACCTTGACCTGGCCAAGCCTTTTGACACAATCCCCTACTCAGGTGTAGTACAAAAGTGAATAATGTAGGAGCAAACACTTACATCACCAGCTGCATTGTCAACTTGGCTCACAGGATGCAGGAGATCAAAACAGGGGAAGAGACCAGTCACCAATGGAGTCCCCCAGGGTTCGGTGCTGAGAATTTTTCTGTTTGGCATATATATCTCAAAAGTAAAAGGAAATACCAAAGAGCCTTGGCCAGCTAAGTTTAAGATGACTACAAGCTAGGAGAAGTTATTGAATCCCCAAATGACTTAACCATCATGCAGGAAGGTTTGTCCCAAATAATAACTGGTGTCAAAATCATGACAATGCCCTCTGAGAACTGATCCAATTGTTTGGCATTTGGGAACTTGTGTGTACAGTGACCTAACTTTTGACCAACATGTGCCCAGAGTTATAAGAAAGCCTTTTTATATTGCACAGCTTATAAACAAATTGATTGTGACTAGATCTAGGGATGTTGTTGTCCCCCTTTACAAAGCTCTCATTATGTCAATCATTTTGTATAATGCCCACTTTGGCATGTATCTGTCCAGCCCCATGCAACAATTGGAACACCTTCAGAGATACCTTACTAAAAGGATACAAGTCCTAAACAATAGATCTTACATGGACCACCTCAAAGATTTATTACTATACTCAGTATCCTACAGAGTGCTTAGAGGTGACATGTCTGGCATACAAAGCATCCTCCGACATAATACAGATGGACCTACTGAACATCAGCGAGTCAGATGGCATCAGAAATACTCAGTTCAGGTATCTAAACTGAATGTTGTGGAGAGACGGATATATATCACAGAGGCTACCACTGTTCCGGAACAGACTATCCATAAAAATAAAGCAAAGCTCATCCATCCATATTCAAATGCAACTTGGATCTAAGGATGGGTAATAGAAAATGTACTCCAGGATTTCCCCTCATGCCACTAATGGATAGAGGCAGTTCCTAAATGCTGCATCCCTTACATGGCCCCCTCAAATTATCTATAGTATGATCACAGTTGTTCTCACTAGGGCTAATATACAATTATCAGCCATAGAGATAGCTAAGACCAATCAGAAAATGCTAATTCAAGTACCAAAAGGGAATTGGCTAAGCTTAAATGTCTTCCAAGTGAACCTATGTTGTGGTAGCAAATAGTTATAAAAAACTGCCATTTTTAGTTCACTAAGTGCCCCTGTCACCCTTCACCACCACCCCCAGTCTTTTAACAGCATCCGGCACCTATGAAACAAATACTAATGCTGTAGATAAATAACATTTAATGTAACATCAGCCAGCTGCGACAGCCTGATTGTTCAGTCACAAATGAATGTGCAACTCATTTATGAAAGATAGGAAATACTGCAATTCTGTCTGACATAATGAATCACTAGTGTGTATGTATTGTGCTATTTGGGAGTGGAATATTTTTTAAAGAAATTTCACTAAGAGTGATATAGGGATAGATCAATGTATAATAAAGTATATATTTTTCTCTTTCTAACCATACACAGCTTTTAACAACTGCACACAAATTAGCAGTAACGTTTTCATAAGTGTGATTATGATGATATTATAATTATAATAACAACCAGGTCCAATATACACACAGTTCCTTTTCAGGGGTGACATGGGACAATGTCTGGTAGAATGACTTGCTCAAGGTCACACAATTGGCAAATGAAGACTGAGGGAAATCAGTCCATGCACTCCAAGAACTACAGTGATGACTGAGAGAAACCAGTCCATGCACCCCAAGAACTACAGTGAAAATTGAGAGAAACCAGTCGATGCACCCCAAGAACTACAGCGAAGACTGAGAGAAACCAGTCCATTCACCCCATGAACTACAGCAAAGACTGAGAGAAACCAGTCCATGCACCACAAGAACTACAGCAAAGACTGAGAGAAACCAGTCCATGCACCACAAGAACTACAGCTCCAAATCTTAATCCTCTGTGTCAGCTGTTCAGCTTATATAAAATGTCATGTGTTGCTGAGTGTGACCTCCAAGCAGAAAACAAAAAGCAGTTTTCAAATAACATTTTTGTTACTGCAGATGCCAAAGTGGAGCTGCTTGTTCTAGGTGCATTCATATCTGAGCTGCCCAAATGAAAAAAAGGTGTTAACGGGCCACTGGACAGTGCTTGAATGTGTGTTTCTTTCTCTTTAGTACATTCCAAGTGTACTGGACATAGTAGCCTGAAATATTGTTAAGGTAGATGGGAGATACACCCCGATCAATATCCAAGAGTACTGTTTATTAGTATTTTAGTGTTGTGTACCTTATAGAGGCTTATAGGCTTTATAAGTTGGTAAGTGTGTACTATGCTAATGATCACCAGGGACGTTTTAACCCTAGTTATACATGCCAACTCTCTAACAAATTCTGGTACCTTTGTAATGTAAGCAGGTACTTTGGAAATGAAACATTTATAAGCAAGGGCATGGAAGATCAACCATTTATAAGCTGCCTGTATCCATTAGAGACACAGGTACCAAACCAGGCATATGTTAGTAGCACCCACCTTAGTATCACTGCATTACACTTGTAATGTATTCTATAGGTTCATAGTTGAGTAATAGGCTAATCACTACTAGCACCTTTTTAAAACTAGCCATGCATACCAAATCTCTAACAAATTCTGATACCCTTGGTAAGTGTAAGCACAGACTTTGGAGATGAAATATTTACAAGCAGAGGAATAGGAGGTGAACAATTTACAGGCTGTTTTTATCAATTAGAGACATAGGTGTCAACCAGGGCTAAATTTCCCATTTCCCATTCAATTGCTCAAATTCACTTGAATTGCATTAGGGAGGAACATTACTTTGTGTTGATGGGGAGCCTGTTCCAGAGAAGGAGTTGTCTCTGGGATGCATATATATCTCTCCAGTAGATCCTATGTATATCACAAGCAATGTTTCATAGGTTCATAGGTGTGTACTAGGCTAATGGCCCTGGAGCCTTTACAAGCCTAGCCCGTAGGATTACCCTGGCATCGTACCACCTGACCTTAGTTCCCAGTGCCTCTGTCAAGTAAAGCCACTTTAGAGATACCTGGGGTGAATTTTCTATTTCCCATCCACTCATCAAGATTTCTCTTGAAGAGGGGCAGTGAGGTGCTCTGATTGACATGTACGGGAAGTCAATTCCATAGCATGGGCAGTCCATGGGTTATGAACCTGTCCCTCCAGCATGTTTGGTTGATTGTGGTAATGAGGTTGAGGTCTCTAGAGTGTGTGGTGCAGAGGGATTGGATTTCTTTAGATGTAGCATTTCTAACAGAGCTTGGTCAGACATGGCTTTGTAAGTCAAGCAGAGACTGTCTCTAAGTAGGCGATATGAGACAGAGAATAGTTGGAGTTTTTTTTTAGTCTGTCCATATAGGACAAATGTTTTAGGCCTAGGATCCTCTTTGTGAGGTACTTTTGCGGCCTCTCCAATTGTTGCAAGTGTTTAGTGAGGTACATGCCAAATGAGGCATTGTACTCAATGATTGGCCTAATGAGGGAAGAGTAGAGGGATACAATGACCTCTTTCTTCCTGGATGCAAAACCCTTAGCAATGAGATGTGCCACATAGAAGGACTTTCTGACCACAGTGGCAATGTAGTGGTCAAAAGAGAGGCTGCTTTCAACCTGTGTTCCCAGATATCTTATAAAGCCTTCTGTGTTCAGTGGACTACCATCGATGTGGCAATTCATGGGAACTGGGTTTTTCCCAAAGGGGATGACAACACATTTTTTGGCAATGAGCTTAAAGCCATAGTTCTGACACCAGTCGTTGGTCTCAGTGAGGCCTTTCTGTAGGATGTCGACATCAGTCAGGGAGTTAATAATAGCTCCCAACTTGCCATCTTCTGCGAACTTTGTCAGCTAGACTCCCTTTGTTTTGGCCTGGACTTCAGAGAAGTAGATACCAAACAGGAGAGGACCCAGGACCGAACCCTGTGGGACTCCACTCATGACTGGTCAGCAGTCTGACTTGGAGTCAGCTACTTTCACACTCTGGGTTCTACCTGTGAGCCAGTTTGCAAGCCACCTAGTAATACAAGGGTTGATGCCTAGCTTAATGAGTCTTTATATGATTCTTGAGTGGGGAATGGTATCAAAGGCCTTGTCGAAATCAAGGTAGGCTGTATGAACCACCTTGCCTTCAGCCACAGCTCTGGTAACTGACTCAAAGAAGTTCACCAAGTTGAGCAGGCATGATCTACCCTTTACAAAAGCAAACTCTGTGGGATCAAAGGTTGGAGATTCCCTATATCCTTGTTTATTAGGTCCATGATGATGCATTCTATAGCTTTGCATATCAGACTCATCAGGCTAATGGGGCGATAGTTCCCAGGGTCTGTAGTTGCTCCTCCTTTGTGGAGAGGGATGGCCGTAGCAGTGTGCCATTCAGTAAGGACAAAGCCTGAGGTGAGTCTGTGATTGAACATGGCACACAGGTGAGGTGCCAATCCACTCTGTATTTCATGTAGAACATAGCCAGGGATATTGTCAGGTCCCATAGAAGCTGTATTCTTGGCCTTGGACAGTGCTGTTTTAACCTGTGCAGCAGTAATACTGGGTGCCTATCAATCTACTGGTATTGTGACTGGTCCCTTGGGGTGGAGAGGTAAAGTTGGCACTGAATCTATAGGCCAGTATATTGGCAATATCTGTTGTCTTATCATAGGAGATACTTTTTTACAGTAGCTCAGAGTAAATATGGGTATCACTGTGGAGATTCTTTACATAACTATAGAAGGCCTTGTGGTTGTCTTTACTAGCTTCTGCAATTCTGTTTTCATAGCTAGCTTTAGAGGATTTGATGAGAGATCTCAACTTTTTGTTAATGCTGATAAGGGAGTTTTTCCAGTCTTGGGTCTTCACCTTATTCCGCATCAGTTTCCTCCTTCTGTTGTAGAGCTTATTTATGGCAGGGGAACACCAGATTGGCTTCCTTTTTTTGGAGGAGAGCATCTTGGTTATGTTGTGTATGGTGAGATCCATGCATTTCTGTACATGTTCGTAAAGTGAATTGGTGTATGATTCAGCGGTCATTCAACTGCTCTTCATTTGCATGGGTGCCGTGAAGTTAGCCACCTCTGTTTTTAGGAGCCCAAAGTTAGCTTTGGCAATGTATTTCATGGTGGTTACCTTTGCAAGTGGGGTAGGAGGGATGTGGATTTCCAAGGTGATTAGTTTGTGGTCAGATCTTACCAGGGGGAGTTGACTATTGGTGTAGAGCAATGGTCACCCATGTTAGTAATGATCAGGTCAAAGACATTGCTACCTCTAGTGGGGGTAAGAATGAGCTGGTCTAGGGCACTGGAATTAATGAATTCCAGGAAATGTTGGGCAAGTGTATTGGTACATGAGTAGTTTTCCTAGTTAATGGAGGAGTAGTTAAAGTTGCCCAGTATGAGAGTGCTAGGTTGGACCTAATATTTTCCAGGGTGCTTAGGAACATGGACTGTGAGTCTTGGGACATAGTTGGGGATCTATAGTAGGCTATGACCTGAATCGCTGTCTTATCCAATGTCAGAAGTATCTCAGATGCGTTATGTTGGGCTACCAGTCTGGAGGTGTGCGCATCTGGAAACACCACCACCTTTGGAGCTTCTGTCCAAGTTCTGGGGCCGAAAGGTGTGGAATCAGTTATAGCCTGGTAGTGCAGGGGTGCTTTCTGCTGTCTTGAACCAGGTCTCTGTTATGGCACAAATGTTGATGTTCTCCATTTAAAGGAATGCTTCAAGTGAGTGCATTTTGAGATTTATTTTTCTAGAGTTGAGCAGCATGACCTACAGATTGCATTTGTTTGTAGCTGTTATGGTGGTAATTTGGTCTTTGAAATACCGCTTAAAAAAGGCACTATAGGGGTGGCAAGAGCCTTGACCAGTATCCGGAAGCCCAGGGGTGACAGATGCAGGCCATCTTTGGCAAAGCATCGAGGTCTGTCAATCATGTCATCCCAGGCAGACAGATACTGGATCCCGTTAGAATGACACCAGAAACTTAGCCAATTGTTGAAATCAGTCATTTTCTGCTTGTACTGTGGTATCATTCTGGGTGATGGTAGGATGTTGCTCAGGGTTAGGGTCATACCCGCCTGGGCTACATAATCCGAGAGCTCCTCCATGTCTCTTTTCATTTAGTCCCGGGGGGTGCATATCAGATCATTCACACCCACATGTACAATGACAGAGTCATATTTGTACCTGTTGTTGAGGGACCTGAGTACGTGCGTTATGTGGCAGATCCTGGCACCTGACAGGCAGGTGACTGTTACTTTCTCCTTATTCAACCTAGTGAGTGGGGCATCAGTGTGCCTCACTATCGAGTCACCTATGACTAGTGTGTTGGGCATGCTGTTTTGCCTTAGGGGCTTTGGTTGAGTGGGCACACTGTTTAGGAGAGTTATGTGTCTCATAATTAGTGTTGTGTTGTGGTGGTCGAGTGCGTTTCTGCCTTGAAGGTCTCTGCTGTTTGTGTAGATTTTTATTGAGAGGCTTCACAAAGGTGGGTGTGTGGTTTGTGTTTTTATGTGAAGGCAGTGCTGGTGTGTGTTCTGGAGGGCTATGTGTTCCATGTGTTGTGGTGCAAGTGTTGACCTTCTCCTCTTGACCAGCTATTCCGGTCTTGGCTGGAGAGTGCGTAGCTTCCAATTTGGCTATATAAGTGCATCACTTGCAAGTCTGAGTGATGGGAAGTATGAAGAGAGAGTTGTCAGTGTACATGAGGCAGTTGCTACATTGCCTCAGGATGCCCAAGTTCACCAAGTTAATATTAGAAAACACAGGGAACTGACCTTTAGACATGCCTGGAGGGGTGGGCATTAATTATAAGTACTGGAGCTGTTTTTTTGTAGAACATTCAGTGCTGGTAGCACTTTTGTGTGCTACAATAATTGCTACAAGAAATCTTTAAAATGGGTAATTCAGATGCTGTTTGTTTTGTGTATATGCAGGAGGTCCATCAGAGTGGGGTCTGATGATGTTTCATATGCAAGCAAAAAATCTCCCGTAAACAGCATGTAGGAAACAGAATGCAGGGATAGGGTTTTGAGGTGGTCTACATAGGACATGTTATTTATGCCCTGAATTCTTCTAGTGAGGAATTTCTGTGGATGTTCCAATTGTTGGATATGCCTGATTAGGAACATACTAAAGGGGAAATGTACTCAGTGAAAATTCTGATGAATGTTGATTACAGTGGAACAATGACCTCCTTGGAGCTAGATGCCAAATGTTTATTTATAAGTTGCCGCAGCATGCTTTCCTTTCTTGTTTATCTTTATGACCTTGTCATTGGCCTTAGCTTTAGAGAAGTAGATGCCAAAAAGGAACAGCCCCAGGACCAATCCCAGAGGGACTGTAGTAGTGACTGGTCTCTTTGTAGAGATGAACTCCCTAGTTCTAACTTCCTGAGATCTGTCTGTGAGCCAACTGGCTATCTACCTGGTTAAATAAGGATTTATAAATAACCTTTTGAGTCTGTCAGCTATATCCAAGTGGGTTATTGTGTCAAATGCCTTGACAAAGTTAATGTAGGCAGTGTGAACTATTTTGTCTTTATCCATTGCTTTGGTGACCTTCTCAAAGAAGTGCTCCAGATTGAGTAGGCATGATCTGCCCTTGATGAAACCAAACTGGGTTGGCTCCAGTGTCTGGAGATTTCTTATGAGGTTAGTAAGACTTATAGGTCTGTAGTTTCCAGAGTCTGTAGATAGGCCACCTTTATGCAGAGGGATGATGGTTGCCTTCTCCATTCATGATGCATGAAGCCTGTTTGGTGGCTATGATTGAATACTGATTCCAGACAGCCTGATAAGTGAAGTTTCATGCTATTTAGAAGGCAACGGGGATACTGTCAGGACCCATCAATTCAGTGTTTTTGGCCTTGGAGAGAGTATTGCGGACCTTTTCCCTAGTGATAGTAGGGGGAGTTATAGTTGATGTTTTTTTCTGAGGGGAGGTGGAAGATCGAGGGGTAAAGTTTGAGATGAATTTGTCTGCCATTTGGTTTGCTATATCTTCTGACTCAGCATAGGTGGCTGTATTAATAATGAGTTCTGCACACAACTGTGCCATTGCCTTTGAGGTTATGGACATAAGTGAAGAATACCTTGTGGTTGTCCTTGGCCTGGGAGGTACAATTTACCTCAAATTTGACTTTGGTAGATTTTATTTTTCCTCTAAGTTGTTTGCTTAGTTTGATGAGAGTATTATTATCCTGCTGGGTGCTGCACCTCCTAATTTTTGCCATGATTTTTTTCCTCCTATTATACAGCCTATTGATGTTGTGATTCCACCAGGGTGGCTTGTTGTTTGAGTTAGTTCTGTACTTCTTCCTGGTGGGTACAGCTGCATGTATGCAGCTATTAATATGCTTGTATAGGGTTTCTTTTAACAGTTCTGTGTAGGCAGCAGTGTTCTCAGGATTTATGAAGGCTTCACATTTTGACAGGTTATCACTTAATACTAGGAAGGTAGCATTAGAATAGTTCCTGAACATTCCAATGTTAGCAGGGATTCCAGGTTTTATTTCTACTTCAAAGGAGACTGCTTGTGGTCAAATTTCACCAGAGAGGAATTACACTGGGGGGGGGGGGGTGCAGCTCTCTCTCATATTAATGAGGACCAGATCCAGTATGTTTGCACCTCTGGTCAGTGTATTGACAATCTGGTAGAGAGAGTTTGTGTCTACAAAATCCAGGACTCTCTGTGCCTCTACATTTGGTGTCATATGCGATTCCCAGTTAATAGTGGAGTAATTACAGTCACCCATTAATATGGTATTGGGCTGGATGGTGAGGAGTGTTTCTAGTAGGCTTAAATACATGTTATGGGTTTCCAGGGTCATAGAGGCAGACCTATAGTTTGCAAGGAAGTGGTAAGGGATTTTTTTCTTTAGTGAGGAAAACTTTTAGGCAGTGGAATTTCTTTAGACTCAAAGCACTGAGCAGTAACACCTTTAGATTTTTTTTTAGATTTGATTTGCTATGAAAAAAGTTTTGACATTTTGGCATTGCCTAAAAAGGGACTATGGTGAGGACAATGTTTAGCTAATATTCAAAGAGGGTAGTCACAGAACATCCCCGGAAATGGACAGCAGTCTGCTGACCATCTCCTTCCATGTTGACAAGTATTGCAGCCCCTTAGAATGATGCCAGAAACTAAGACAATTATTAAAATCAGTTATCTTCTGTTCATATGGCATCAGTCTTGGAGAACATAGAGTTCTGCTTAATGCTAGGCTCATACCAGCCTGGAACACATATTCCGAGAGCTCCATGATGTCTTTCTTCATTTAGTTTAGGGAGGTATGTCTCGGGACATTTACACCCAGATGGACTATGACTAAGTCATACTGATACTTGACCTGAGTGCATGCATAATATGGCAGATCCTGGTCCCTGATAAGCAATTGACTATGATTTTTACCTTCCTCAGCCTGGTAAGAGGGATATCAGTGTGTCCCAAATGGAGTTTTCAATGGCCAGAATGTTGGACTGTGTTGTGGCTTGTTTTAAGGGCTTAGAAGTGCAAGCTCCATGAAATGTGGCTGTATGTGTCGATGTGGGTATAATTTTAAAATAGTACATTTTAGGCTGATGAGGGCATTTGTTATATGTGCTTCATCTAGGAGGCCATTAGGATTTAGGAAGGTTATATTTAAGTGTCTCAGTACATGAGAATCTATGTGCTTCATGCTGTGTGTGATGGGCGCAGCATGTGTACTACTGACAACCTGATTGACACTGGAAATGCTTTTATGTGAGCAATTTGCCTCCATTGACATTGTGTTAATGCATTTCTCGCATACCTTATCAGCTTATTTGAGAATTATCTGTTTGTCAGTAAACATGAGGCAATTTCTACATTACCTTAGGATACATCCACCAAGCTGATAATGGAGATAGTAGGAAAATTCATATCCATGTCAACAGGCCCTTTTTTATTAATTAGTTGGGTGCAGTGAGAATATAAAATAAAGTCAGGAGTATCTTCTTTGCACCTGGGAGCAGTGCTTGTCACTGCATAAACTAGTTGCCCTGTGTACAACCAGGCTTGGTGAAATGTGAAGAGTGCTTTTACAGGAAAAATGTCAGCTCAAGTTGCCTGCCTAACACTTGGGAAGAAACTGCTAGAGTAGATCCTGATGATTTATGAATAAAGTATTTAGGAAAATATTCTGAAGGAATGTTAGTCAGTAGTTAATCAAGCAACACTTACTGAAAGGAAAGAATTAGCTTTGTCAAGAATGATGAATACTGGGCATTCACCTAATTGGCTACTTCTTGGCTACTACTAGTGTGTGTTTCAACACAGAATTATGCTACTGGGATACAATGCCCTTTTACTTCTCTCAATAGAAGCAAAACAGTAACACCCAAGATGAGAAGCAGGCCTAGCCTAGTTAGTGAAAAACAGTCTTGTCCAGTATGATGCAGGAGTCTGTAGGCTTGTTGCAGACTTTCCCTGGCAAATACCTTGAATAGCAACTAGACTGGAATGGTCCCACACAGACACTCACTGCCCAATCAGAGACAGTCAGGAATCAATGCCCTATACTCCTTCTCTCACCAGGACCAAATAGTAGCACAGATTCCAAGCTGGCACCTATGAAGCAGTTATTAAACTTTCTCTTGGTCATCAGTGTCCAGGAAATAATGTCCCTTCACACCTTCTATCACCAGGAGCAAAACAGAAGCACTAATCCCAAGGTGAGTACCGGCAGGCAGAATGTGGGCTCTTTAATGATTAGTTGTCTTCGACCGGATGTTCCAGATTTTAAAGGTAAGCTGGAAAAATGGGTTAATATCCTAAGAGTTGCGATGTGCTCTAAGCAGGTAGACATGAAAGAAGGGTTAACTCAAGCTTTAATATCCCAAGGCAAAAGCTACTAATTTTCAAAGGGCAAGATAGACTGGATGGGGTGAGAACTTAATATTGTGGCATTATGGAATACGGTGGGAGGGCCAATATATTTCAATAGCCAAAGAGGGTGGAGTGACTTTGCAAAATGATAATTTATAGCTTACTGAGAATAAATAATGAAACAGGGGAGGGAAGGAACTATATAGTAAAATTAACACAAGGGCAGATAACTAGAGAGATATTGAGTTTAAAAACATAACAGCAACAGGGTGGAAGCATGGGGAAAGTTTAATTTCTGTGTTGCTCACAAGAGAAATAGCTCTGGTTTCTTTCCTGGTTTAAATATGCAATAAAATGCAAATTACAAGAAAGCAATATAAACAAAAATTAACTAACCTTTCCCTCACAGCAGTGTTTGGCAGAGTCTGAGTGAGCTTTTCCAGCCAATCCATCAAAGGCAGTTTCAATGAATGCAATTAAACCAAAGCCAGTTTTTCAAAACTGCCTTCAGTGACCACTGAAATATTTTTTTTGTAGCGAGGGCTGCAAGTCCCCTTGCACCCCATACACCCAGAACTCTATACACCAACTCTGAGGTTGTACAATGTTGGACAAAAGGCATTCTCCACTTTCATTGAAGGCAGTTTCAACAAACTGGCTTCAGTTTCTTTGCATTTGCTGCAACTGCCTTTGATGGATTTAAATGCTCTGCTTTTCCAGTAAAGCCTTGGAATGTTTTATTTTACCTTTTAAATACAAGATTTAGTTCCTAACTCATTGCTCAGCTCACAGATAATTAACCTTAAGTGACTTGTTCTAATTTTTGTGTCACTCACAAGAGAGACAGCTCTGGTTCCTTTCCTGGTTTAAATAAGCAATAGAATGCAATTAAAACAGTGCAATGAAAATACACCACAATATATAAAATAGAAGAAAACAATAAAGCAATAGAAATTACAAGAAAACAAGATAAACAAAATCAAACTAACCTCTCCCTCATAGCAATTTATGATAGAGTCTGATGCTCTAGTTTAGTTATACGTCTTTGCTTTTTGTGTGAAATATGTGCTCAGTACATATTCATGCCTGAGATATACCGGAAATGTGTGGGCACAGATATCTAAATGTCAGGCACAAATGCAACATAAGGTATGGCCTAGAAGGATAGGAGTATTGTAAGAATTTGTAAGACCATGCAAGATCATGATTGATGATTCCAGTGTTTTCCATACCAACAAAGCTATACATAAACAGAGCACAAAGAAACCAGGTGCTGCATCAGGGGTTTCGTCTTCATTAATCTACAAGCCAAAATTCACAGGTGCTGAGAGTGAGGTGGTACTACAGGCCCTTCATTGCCATGGCTGATGGCTCTTTATTGTCCATTCCACTGACCAGCCCTTCCACAACCATGTCTGGACTGAAATTTTCAGCAATGTTAATGCTGTGGTTGGAGAGATATGGTCTGATGCAGGGCCATGGATATATGTTACCACCAATAGAGCAGAAGCCAAAACATGGGAATGGTGGCCAAGAGATAGTGGGCAGTTAGCTGAACCACCTCTTTTAGTGACAAAGAAGTTCCTGGCCATGTTTAGAGACAATACCACCTAACAGAGTACCACAGTGCAGTGATGGATGTTGGTACAGAGCTGGACAGGTTCCACAGACTTTTACCTCCAGATGCCCACAGTCTGTAGTCCTGTTTCATTATATTTCTGGATACATCTCTTCCATACCACTTACTCATTCTAAACTTCATGAAATCTGTCTACCCTATGATATACAGGTACATGAGGGATCCACTTGCCATGACCATCTTCATAAAGTATGTCCTGGGATATGATTTGTTCTTAGGTTTATAGTTATAAAGATATGAGTTGCATGTGCAGTTGTAGTGCTGGTCCACTGGATAGTTTTTGCTTTGCTATAGTTGCAGGTGATTCTTTATTTTGGCACCAGCATTATGGACCTGCCTCTATCTGATGTTGATAATGAGGGTGGTAGAGAGCTGACATAGACAGGGGGTGCACAGCATGTTTTTGAGAGAGGGAATGTCACAATCAAATTCTGTGCATGGACCACAGACATGGTCTGTATGGCTATGGATACAGTGGAAGCCCTGAAATCTAAGAAAGGACAGGTCAATGTTGAAATTATAGCACAAGGAAGTGTGCTGACCCCCAGCAGACAGATCAGAATCATGTACAGGGAGGTCCACACCAGGATGTTGGTAATAGTGTTCGCAAAGGATATGGTTACTATCTGCCACCCAATGTATTTGCCAAGCCATTGTGGAGTTAGAGGCTATTGTCATCATAGCCATGGCAAAGATACTGAGGGTGACTCAGAGTGTACATACTGACTGACTTATGGCAGTGTATGTCCAGTGTATGTGATTCCTTGGATAGACTGAATTGCACACTGGATTATGCATTGTCTACTCTGGGTTATCTGGCAAGGGGAAAGGGACAGCCCTGCAACCATTCATCTGCTACAATCACAGATGTTATCCAATACTGCCATGAATGTGAGAGATCCTGACCCTGATCCTGCAGTGATATCACTTCATTAGCAAAATCTGTTTTGGAGGTGTCTGCTAGCAAAGCCTTTGGTTTCATGCTAACCTGAAGAGGGAACTGTGGGGATCAGAAAATGAATGCAGTTATCAGGAAAATGTATAAAGCAACTTAGTTGCCAAAACATGCAATGAAAAAAGTTAGTTCAACAATGACAATTCTGAAGGTGGGTCTAAAGAGAGTGAGAGAGAGGTTGTCTTCTTGCATGCTTCATAGGGAGTACACTTGTTCCCTGTGCAGAAGTTATGTTTTCAGAGAAGAACACTACCCCTTAGTTAAAACTTTATAAAGGAGGGAACACAGAAGCTAAGTATTTGTTTCTGTTACTGGGAGTCAATTAAGGGCTTTTAGTAGGTTACAGTGGTTTGAGCTGGAATCATCAATCAGGTTGAATCTAAGTATTTTAATCTCAATGGTCTGTAATCTTTGGGTATTTTAGGACAAACAGAAAAAGAAAGGGAGTCCATATTCAAGTTTGAGCACTTGTACATTTTTGGCAATGTACTTTATGGGCTAGGAGACAGAGAAGCTGAGAAATTTTATAGCAGAGTTTTAGCTGACAGAGAATTTATTAATGATGTTGTTTGTAGGGAATATGAAAAACATGACAGGGTGTAGTGGGAGGTCTAAGTATTTATATTCAGAAACAAGTGGAATAGCATTGTGATGAATATATATAACGGAAAAGCCATTATTGAGGGAGCATAAAAAGCATATTATTGTTTTTCTCTTTTCTTTTTTATGCTCGATCAGCAGATTGTTATATTTTGCCCAGGTTTAAAGGTCAGGAAAGGAGTGTTAGAGTTGACATTGGAGGTCAGTGGCACTTTTATTGGCATATAACAGGAGAATGTCATCAACATAAACTGTGTTATTAAGGGTTGGAAGGTCCTTAGTATGGTCATTGATAAACAAGGGGGGCAGTAAGGGGGCCCAACACTGAGGCCAGTGTTAAGGGCACCTAGTGATGAATAGTAGTTGCTAGAGTAGACCTGAACATTTCTGTTTTCAAAATAATTTTGCAACTCTCAAATAGTATTTTGAGCAAAGTTTAACCTTCGTAATTCACAAATGAGTAGGTGGTGGTTTACAGTTTTGAACATGCTTATCATGTGATAAGGCCTTCATTAATGTTGCAGTAATTGCAATAACTGCTAGTAGGCTTTTAATTGTTATAAAGGCATGTCTGCAGCTATGTTGCTTGTCAGGAGCCATCTCATAGCTGTTTGTTTGATGTGATTAAGCATTTTTTGTAAAGGATTTTATCAAAGAGTTTTGTGAGTGGGCAGAGATTAGAGATAGAAATAGTCTTTGTGAGTTTTTGGATAAAGGAAGCTTTGATAGTGGGGTTATAGTGGAATGGTTAAGGAATGGGGAGACTGTTCTTGTTGGAAAAATGACAGACTGAGGATGTAAGTCAAAGGTCTAGCAATTTTGTCAGCTCCGTGGCTAAGGAATGTAGGGTGAAGTGTTGAGACTTTTGTAGGGGAGTCCTTTAAGTGCTTAAGTAAGGTTTTACTTTCTTTTACAGAGATCACAGTGACGTGAAAGATTGCTCCATAGTGTGCTAAAGGGTACAACTGGGAAGGTGGGTTAGCACCTGAGGGAAAGATTGCTCCATAGTGTGCTAAAGGGTACAACTGGGAAGGTGGGTTAGCACCTGAGGATAGGCAAATGGCAGAATTTGAAGGAAAGGAGGCTGTAATAGCTTGAATGATGGAGATGAAAAAGTATTCATAGTCTTCAGATGGTTTATTGCTAGAGATGTCTTACGTATTCAGCACTTAATCTCCCCAGCAGGGTTATTTTTTACTTACTTATGGTGCAACTTCTCATAGCTCATTTGCTCATAGCTAAACACTCTTGTATATTCAACTGTGTGACACTCAAACACAGAAACCATATCTATAAATATACTTTATCTAAGTGTCTTCAACCTCAGAGGTAGTAAATTTATAGTCTGGCAGGTACTCAGTGTCATGGGTCACAGAATTTTAAAATAAATAAGCTCCTTTTTCCGGAAAAAACAATTACATCTTTCATACATTATGCTTACCCTTGTATGTTTAGCTGTTCTTGCTGGTTTCCTTCATACTTCCCCATTTACCCCACTTCCTTCCCATTTATACGATAAACAGGGATGATACTTTGCTGTGCACACCCATAGTGGTATAGCTGATGGCTACTATGCAGCGCTTGTTGTGTGACATGCAGCTAGGTTGGATGATTGAGAAAACAATGACCTGGAGGTACTATCCTGCTTTAGCTGTGATGTCCATCATGTTGCTCATGAGTCCTACCCCAGCATTGTTCTTGCTGCAGAGGAGCTTAGCCCTCTCTTATCGATTATCCCTGCATCTCTAACTTCTGATATGTGGACTGTTGCTAGGTGTACCATCATTGTTCAGTGTTTAATATATGTCTGGTTATCTGTGATCCATTTTGCACAATGATGTCCCCAAAACATATGCTGTGCATGTACACAGCCCCTGTCTATGAATCCCAGCCAAAAAGTGACACTACCACCAGCTCCTCCAACACCAAATGTGGCAGCACCTGTACACCTGATACTCATCAACACACTGCCCCAGGCTCACTTTCCCCGATTACAAAGGTGAAAACCTACAACAATCAATATCAGCACAAAGCAGCATCATTCAACATGCTGCATTTTTATTTATGCAATAAAAATCAATGTAACCCACAAGGAGCAGAGTATAAATTCCACAAAAATAACTCCAAAAACTCTGCAAATGCTAAACAGTACCAAAAAAAAATTAACGCCCAAGTGCTTTCATCTGTGAATACAAAGGCTTCGTTAGATAAAGAATGTCAATGGTAAACTAATTTAAATAACCCACAACCTGTCACAAGCTGGAGTTATTTTTATTTATTTACTTACATTTTAGTTACTACGGTAGAGCACAGATCACAGTATGATCAACAGAATCAATTCATCTAACTAGAACTGGGACAGAGTGCCATGTAAAATAATTGTTTTCATACTCGGTATAATACAAATGGCTAAAAATAAACCCCATAAAACTGGCATTACACTATGTAGGAGCTATTCTATAGAAGAACTACAAATATATTAGACTAGAATTCGGTACTTGATTGAATATTGGGAATGTAAGGTAGAGAATGCAGTATGGAATCATCAAATATGTATCTTTTGGTCTTTTGGCAGTAACACAGTCATGTATTCACAATCCCTCAAGAGCTGCAGAACAAACTGCACAGAAGCTCACACACAATAATGAT
>NC_056731.1:1859886405-1860068905 GCF_019279795.1 Protopterus annectens
CTATCTATCTATCTATCTATCTATCTATCTATCTATCTATCTATCTAATCTATCTGTCTGTGTCTCTATCTATCTATATGGTGAGAAGTAAGACTTTGCTATCTGACAAAATGTGAGAGTACCTACCCCAAAACTTTATTTTTAATTATAATAGCTGCACTCCTGAATATGCTATCTAACAGAATGGATGTCAAACCATGGGTCCATCTGCTTGAGTTGGTGCTGACTCAGGTGGATGTAAAAGATCTCATGGCATCTATTGAACAGAGGAGCGGTCTTTTATATATACAAATGTATATAGTTACATATATAAACATATTTACATATTTATGCAAATACTTTGATTAATTTTCATACTTTATACATCACAACTTGCCATTTTTATTTTGACCCCCACTCCTTTTTCCATAACCATAATCTAATCTTCTTTAATATAAGTGGCAATACCCATTTTCCATTAAACATAATTTCATTAATTCTTTCACTCCATATGACCCAGATTATGTAGAACATGTTCTTGTATAAATCTGTCTTTAATTTCTTATATTTCAGAATATGCATGTTCAGTCATATCCATATTTATACCTTCATATTTTTTACACTTTCAAAAAATTCTATACATAATTTATTCCATGATGTTTTGACTCTATCACATTTTGAAAAAAATATATATGTTTTGTTGTTTCTTCTTCCATGCACTATAAACATATTATTTCATTTTTCTTTTTGTCAGGCATATTTGCCTTAACAGCTTATTTTTTTATTCCCAACCTTCACAAAAAATCTTGACATGCAACATTGTGTTTACACCATCTATTTCTTTCTTTAATTGCTTTAATCATTGCTTCTGAAACATTTTTCCACGGATTTATACAATACTATTTCTTCATAATATTATAATACCATGCTTTTCTATCTTCATCAACTGCTCAGTTTTTATTTTCCACATTCTTGTCTTTTGTTGATAGCTCTCTGTTTCTTCCTTTAAATATTCTTTTGGTTCTTTTATTATTTTTTATATTTTCCCAAAATACCTTGTAGTTGTACTTCAATATAATTGTAACTAATTTCTCATTCTTTTCATTTAATCATTTCAGTATATTATCTAAATTTAATGATGAGGCATACATTACTGGGTTTATCAAACTTAATCCTCCATTTTTCTTATTCATATATAAAACACCCCTTTTAACAGGACTTAGTCTTGATCCCCATATAAAAGATAAATGATTCTAATGACAGCTTTTCTTATCTTCCAGGAATCATGATGACACTAGATAAACATGCTATCTTTCCCAATTCCAATCAATTAATGAGATATACGTTTACTTATACATCGATCTATATATTTTCCATCATATACAGATTCCCTTTATTTCCTTTATTATAAGATCCTATCCTTTCTAATAATCCTCTTTATCAAAATGTATTCCCAAAAAAATCCTTCATAGAAAATTGAATACCTGCTATTTTAATTGTGTCACCCACTCTTTTACCTTTTTTCTTTATTAAGCATTATAACCCCTTCTTTTAAACTTTCTGCTAAATAAATAACTTCTCTCAGCCACTCTTTTTTTAGCTGTTATAATATCATCTGTGTAAGATATCATAACTAGAATTTCAATTTCCATTTAAATTTTATAGCTTGCACCCTTCATTTTCTGATTTACCTCCCTAACTACTGTGTTCATAACCAAAGGAAATGAAATATGGCTCATAGAACCCTCTTGCCTTATATCATTATTATTCATTTCTTTACTTATCTATTCATTAATTAAAACACTTATTTTATTGTTCTCATAAGCTGTTATACACACTTGCTTCATCTTACTATTAATACTGCACATGCCCATTATTTTCCACAAAATGTTACACTGTATATAATCAAATGTGTTATTAATATCACCTACCATATGTTTTACATATTCCTTCTTTCTATTTATATAATCTATAATTTCTGTCACTATAATTAATAATTTCTGACATCCCTTTCCTCTTATAATGTATGCACTTCCCTTCATGATACATTGCATCTTTCAAATTTCTTGTATTATTTTCATAAATATCTTATAGTCTGTATTATTTAAAACTATTGGTGTCCAGTTTTATGTCTTCTCTTTCTCCCTTTTTCCATATAAATTGTAACATTCTACTACATAAGTCCTTATATTTTAATCCATCATTTAACCATTCATTAAATACATATATTAAACATTTTTTTCTGCCATTCTACAACATTTTTATACATTTTAAACCCAATTCCATCTAGACCTGATACCGAATGGACATTTAACTGTTTCAGTACATTTTTCTAATTTATATAAGGTAAGATTTTTACCAAGTTCTGTATTGTTTTGCTCAGAAAAAAAATTAACTTCCCATTCCTTTATAACATATCTGTTTTTACTATACATTTGTTCTGCATAAATCACAACAATTTCCATAATTTGTTGCTGAGTCTTCTTTTTATTAACTTCTTTGTCTTTCATTTCTCTCATTATACTACTATGCTCTGTTACTGTTTTTCTTAAATAAGTGGAAACTTCTTTTCTTCTTTTTAGAAAATAGTTTTGGTTATGCAGTAGTTCTCTAATTCTTTCATTTTTTCCTATAAATCTCTTCTTCTTTCTCATAATAATCTCTATTGTTATTTTCCAAATTATGTATCACTTCTCTATGTATTCTAGCATATTCCTGTTTTTTTCTCTTTTCTTTCTCTTTTTTGGACAATAGACATCTATTTTTATATTTGCTTTTGAAAGCAATCCACTGTTACAACCAATTGGCATAAATACTATCATATTAATTTGATCTTTCCATAACTGTTTAACGTATTGCTTTTCTTTTTCATTCCATTCATGTTTATTTATTATTTTTATAACTTTTCTGTCTTTATATACTCTTCATTATATTTCTACCCATACTGCCAAATGAGCAATAACAACTGTCATAATAGTTTTTTTTCTTCTGGTATACACAAAAATAGTCTATTTCAGTCTTTAATGTACCTCTCCTGTAAGTCCATTAAGTCCATGCTTTTTTGTTCCAAATAACTAATTTTCCACATTTTATTTCTATCATCTTTTTATAACATTTCTTCTTTTCTCTTTATCACCCCTTAAGCCACAGTTAAAATCTCTTGTAAGTATTATATGTATGTTATCAAAAACATTATCTGATATGTCTTGAAAAGAATTCTGCCTCTCTTCACTAGTTACATATGCATCTATAGCAATAATTCTATACACTTTTTCATGCCACCTTGAAACTATAATGGTTGTTCTTCCCATTTTTACTAGTATAACATCCAACATTTTAATTTCCCCTTCTACACAAAATTGCTACTTCTGAACATTTTCCATTCCCTATATTCCATATTGTTTCCCCATTCCATAATTTTGTGAATGTAATCTTTCTTCCTGTGTCAAACTCCTTAAGTCACATTTGCTGCTCCATTCTAAAATTGCCATTCTTCTAATATTATTTTTCATACTATTAACATTCACAGAAAGAATCCTTAAATTATTCCTTTCTCTATTTCTTAGTTTAGGAAATATCATCCTATACTAATCTTTTATAAGAAATGCTTTATCCATTCCATTTCTTTTTTTTCTTTTATTTTAACAGCTTTATTTTTTTCTATCTTTAGCTGTTCTCCCAATAAAAGACTTTCTTCCTCTTATTTTCTAACTTATGTCCTCTTTATCATTAACTTCTGATGCTTTCTCTAATTATTCTCCTTTATTATTTTTTCACCATCTCCCTTTTTTCTACAGTTTCTTCTATTTCAATCTCCTCTTCATTCATTTCTTTATCTTTCTCTCTGCCCTAGTTTGTAGCACTTAACTCATGCTCTTCCATTTTCAGAATAATATTACAGTCCCATGTACCAGTCCATAAATACCTATTGTCATAAACATTCAATATGTCTATAATTTATTTACATGCATCTTTTAAATGTTCTTTTAAAGTCTCTCTATCTACTTATGTTTGGAACTGTGTACTTTCTTTTTAGTCTCTCAAAATGATGCCCTTATTATAAATTCATTCCAAGGATTGTCATTCTGTATTTTTTCATATTCACACAAAGATCTTTCCATGGCTTGCACATTCCAAAAAAAGTCACAAAATGTATCTTTGTTAATTTGAATAAATACTCTTACCTCTTGAACCTTTGTTCCCAAAGGCAAAATAACATTGCCCCATACCTCATATCTATTCAGTTCCTTTTCCTTTTCATTCTGTATCCTTATTACAAACTTTCTTTTTGCACTGCCTTCTTCTCTTTTTCTCTCTCCTTCTGATGTAACTGCTGCTGCTGCCTCTGCTTACAACCTCTTTCTACTGATTCCCTCTGATGTCTCCATTTTATCCCCATCTGTTTATCTTCTCCATTATGTCACCCCAGGAAATCTCATTCTGTGGCTCACTCTGATTTATTAAGTCCTGTAATAAATCATCCTGCAATCCTCCTGGCTGGAGGGTTGTAACCACACACTCCTCTATGGCTGCTTCATCAGTTTGCTCAAACAGCCCCTTCTGAAATGCATCCACTGAATCCACCATAGCACCACATGCTATCTCTGAGCTGGCATTTGCTTCCACTCTCTGCTACTGTTCAATCTCATGCACCATCATCCCAGTTTCTTCCATGCTAGGAATGTGATGTGCACATGTATTCATGTTCCAACAACAGTGCAAATACCAATTATGAGTAGGCGAAGTTGCCCTAGCCAACCTTCACTAGTGTAACTTACATGTATTCCACTGACAACAGGCTATTAGCCTAATGGAACTGACTTGCTAAACTAAGGATAAAAAGCAATGAAAAAGCATTCATCACAGTTGACTGGAGGTTTCTGTTTAAAACATTAGAAATGTATGAGTTTCCAGACAATTTTATTAGGTTATTACAAAATATTTATAAAACATTTAAAGCATATGTGAAAATAAGATCTTTTCTATCACCTCTTTTTAAAATTAACAAAGGTACCAAACAAGGCTGCCAACTTTCCACTTTAATTGTTGCACTAATTATACTGCACATCATAGAAAGTATTACTATACATGGTTTCAAACTAAATCAAACTTCCTATATTAAATCCAGCTATTAGCAGATGATATATTATTGACCATCATACATGAATAAATTGTTAAAAGAAGTATATAGAATTATCAAATAGTTTGAAAAAAATCAAGAATGATTTTTTTAACAAAGACAAAACAGAGATTAAATGTATTAATGATACAATAGATAGTAATGCATTAAATCAATTCAATATTGGTCTTGAAAAACAAGAATTAAATATCTGAGTATCATCATTTATGATAATTTAGAGATTATCATAAAAGTAAATTGTAACATAATTATAGAAAAAAATAAGTCATTAATCAACAAATGGAATATTTCTCTTTTATTTGAAGATAGATTAATATTAATAAAAATGGTTATCTTACCAAAAATATTGTGTGTGTATATATATATATATATATATATATATATATATATATATATATATATATATAATTAACAGCCCTTATACCAGATAAACAGATAAGACATCAATAAAATATTAAGTTTTTTATTGTAGCTCACAAAATCAACAGCTGCCTATATTAAAAATATCAGACCATGGTATAAGGGAGCCTTGGTTTTCTGACTATAGAAATCTATGCAGTGGTATCAACTCATAAAACAATTTTACTTTGGCTACATAATACTCCTCAGTAAAATGTAGGTCTGAGTTATGAAAATATGAACATAAATATGAATAATAAGTGGCAAACAAAGATTCATTTCTCCACTGAAGGGCATACTAGACTAACAATCTTAGTGTCATTTTGTTAATAGCTCTGTGCCCTTTCTAATGCTGCTTGTTATTATCTGTAAGTCAATTAGTTACAAAAAATTCTGGACTCCATAATGAGGTATGGGTTTAAACTGGAAGTATACAAAAAGATGTTACAGGCTTGAGTGAGTTAAAGCATTCCCTCAAAATTAGGAACTGTAAATAACAAAATACTATAAGTAAAATAAAACTATATTAATGTTCCACCAAGATCAGAATTTGTAAAATCCTTTAAAAATATTGTTTTAAGAACTCTATTAAAAATTAATTAGTTTATTCCCATTAGCTAATAAATAAATATCTTTTGACAATAATATTCACAAGGTTGTTGTTGTTGTTGTTGTGTCTTTCAGCTTTTTCCGGTTAGGGGTCGCCACAGCGGAACGCTGGTCCGCTAATGATTGGCAGTTGATTTTTACATGCTGAGTTGCCGGCCCTAACGCACAACCTTCAATGAAGGTACGCCCATTCACACATGTCTCCACAGAAGACACTCTAGCTGAGAATCGAATGTATTGATATCTGACCTCTGTCTAGTGCAGGTAAAGTGATATTAATTGTTGTTCATATAATGCTTAACTTTATTGTCATAAATTTCATGTTTTTCTAAGTATCTCCAAAACCAAGAAGCACAGACAGAACTGCTTAGCCTCATATGAATGCTGTCAGTTGGATAAGTAAAATGCTGCTGATAGTATGTGTGTAACCTCAGTGGTTGCTGGTATATTTCAAACTTAATAGTTACTATGTTTACTGTACTGTGACTTATAAAATACAGTTTATCCACTCCTGTGTTGACTTATTGATGGGAATACTTTGTGCTACTTTATGAATATAACGCTTTCTTCCTTTTTTAAGTTCTCACATTCTTTTGGGTTTCTAATACCATGGCAGAAATGGACCCCATTCCTAAGTCAAAGTGTAATTAAAGTTCATGAAATTAGTATTGTTTCAGTCTTTGATGTCAGCCTGAAGTGCTCTTCACATCACCCACACTGTGCCCAGTAATGCCTTCTTCTGCAAATCGTATGGAGTTACATGTATTGTTAACATATCTAAATACAATTGTAGATTCTTTTTTAGAAGACCCATTGCTCCTATTATTATCGGAACTGTTTTCCTATCTTTCTTCCACAATTCTCTGATTTCTGCCCACAAATCCTGATATTTTATGACTTTATGTCTCTCTATATGCATGACACTGTAGTCACTGGGTGTTGTGATTTCAATGATCGATGCTATTTTTTTCTTCTTTTCATGGACCACTATATCCGGTTTTCTTGCATCTATCTTTTGAACTGTTGGTAATGCATGATCTCATGTGATATAAACTTCATCATTTTCTATGCTGCTTTGTGGTTCATGTTTCCAGTGTTTTTCAGCCACTTCAATACCATAATATTTGCACAATCCCCAGTGCAACAGTCTTGCCACATTATTAGATGTTGGCTTAGTGATTGGAATACTTTGTGTTACTCTATGAATATGATACTCTGTATGACTGATGTTATTTTCCTTAAGGATTTGTATCCAGACTCCCACTTTGTCCTTATTTCTCAAATCTCCCTCCCCTGTTTTATCATCATTCATTTCCCTTTGAATTATCCCTTTCTGCTTGTATGTATATGAGCCTTAAGAGTGCAGCTCTAAAATATCACTTCAAATAACCTCTTGCTCTATGGGAAGGACCACATTATTCCAATTGACCCTTGCTGCCTTCCTCCCCCAGATAAATTCCTTCACCTCTTTATTAATTACTATCTAGAACTCCTCTGGTTGATAAAAATATACCTGATCTGTATATTAAACATAAAGGACTAAAACCATTTTCACTGTTTGTATTTTGCTATCCATATCTTTAAACAAGAGCTTCCAGTTTCTCAGTTTATGTATTATCTTTTTTTCATCTCTTCCCACATATCCTTAGATGACATAACAGTTATTTTTAATCCATACTCCTAAATGCTTCATTTTATCGTGTGCCAACAATATGGGTAATGCCAAACTAGTTCATATGTGGGTACATAGTTTACAGCTATAGCCTTTGATTTATCTTCATTACTTTTATATCCCACAAAAGACTTGAAACTTTCTCAAAATATCCCACAATATTGAAATGCCATTTTCTGGTTTTGTCTGGTACAAAATAATATTGTCTGCAAATAAAGCCAACTTTTCTTGATTATCATATCAATTATATCATTGAATTTCTGAGTCCCTTATATTCTTTGCCAATAGCTCTAAACACAAAACAAATAAACTGGAAAGAGGACACTCCTGCCTTGTTGCCCTGTTTAGACTCAAATTGTAAGAGAAGAACCCTTCCACTTTAATTTTCATCTCTATTCCTTCATTTATCCTCCTAAATTACATTTTTATTGTATCAGGGAATGCAAATGCTTCCAGTGCCCTTCTCATGAAATCCCAGCTTACTCTGTTGAATGTTTTCTCTGCATCAAGACACAATAACAACAGTCATGCTTTCTTACATACTTCTTCCCACCAGATCATTTTTCTATTAATGTTGGCAAATGTTTGCCTGCCCTGCACAAAACCACATTTATCTGTATCTATCAATTTTGGCAACACCTTTCCATTCTTGTAGCTACTATAGACATAAACACTTTATAATTATGGCTTAAAAATGAAATGTGCCTATAGTAAGCTTGGGCTGATGTGCCTTTGCCATATTTAGGTATTAAGGCCAGCATAGCTTTCATCCAATATGTTAGTGCTGCCCATCATTTTAAAATACTATTAAGCAAAACCTTCCAGATCACTTTCTTACCTTCTAAGTTCTAAACTTCCAGAGGAATACCATCTATTATTGGAAACTTTCCTGCAGATTGATTATACATAATTTTTATCACATCTCCTCCTATAACTGTTAATTGTTGAGCCTCATCTAAACTCATGATAGGAACAGTTATCCCAAATTGACAGATGCACTCACAGACATTACCTAATATAAAATTAAGGTTATACATGCTAAGGAGCATGTTTCAGTCTATACTCCTACTTATACTGATTGCTGTCTATTCACATTTTATTTTTATTTCCCTCTCAGATGTGAAAACAGCTTGTATGCTTTCAGACATTAATTTTAGCCGTAAAAAAGTATATTGGTCATCTTTAAATAAAACTTAGTTATATAATGTTCTACTAAATGCATTGAGACATCTAGGTGCCATGAAAGCTGCTATCTCTTATTCACTTGCAATAATTTCAAACTTTATTTTTTGCTAAGATGTAAGATGATTCGGCTAGCAGACAATGTTCAGAACTCTCAGTTTATTCCTGCACTGGCAAAATAAGAACAGAATTTACAGCTGCCTCTGTTGCAGACTTCTCAAATCACACTGAACATGTATTTGTTAAAGGAAAACTTTCTATTACATTCAGAGTATTTTCTTATTTTTCAATCCCACATGCTTAAATAATTAAAAAAAACTTGTTATTAGCTTAAGCCTAAGGCATTAATCCAGACATTCATCAATATAAAAGTAAGAGAAAACATCTCAGCACTCTACATATATTATAATTAGTGGTATTTTATACCCCACCCCATCCCAACAGCCCACAATTACAGCATATTTACTTGAAACATGGTTTTGTCCATCCTTTCTTGTTTTTTTTTTTTTTGCATTGTAATTCTTGAATTTCCTAAAACTAAAAAAGAAAAAAGTATTTATTTACTTTAATATCTTTATCACATACAACAATCACTGAAAATGATTTACTATATAACATATAGTTTATACCATGAAGTGTTTTATACAAATATCATTAAGAACAAAAATTGTTTTATTTAAAGTTTTTTTTTTATTTTTTCCCTTTTACTGTGTTTCCAAACATTAATGACATGCAGTCAGGTATTTAAATTTCAGTCCCCTACAAGTTTAACAAAGTCAACAAAAGTCCAATCTTTCCCAACCAGTTTTTTTTTGTAAATCCATACTTTAAATTTGTGATTAATGCTTTATAGTCTCACATTTATTTACTAATGTCAGTGCTGCTGGTCTTCTTGCTGTTCATCTCCATTTCCCAAGCCTCTGGTTCAAATCAGTCAACTCCTGTTCTTTTTTTCAGTCTGCCAGTTATATTCCTTAGGAACAGTGGAAAAGGTTTCACAGACAAAGTGTGCCTATGACCTTTGCTATCAGAAGAATGAGAAGCAGATTCCTCTTCTGTTTGTTGGCCCAATTTTTGTTGGACAAACTTTTGTATTTTCTCCTTAGCCTTTTCTGCATCCAAAAATGACTTTGGTTCTCTAGGAAAAATATTCTGAAGCAACTGGACACAGCAGCTTGAATCGCACATATGCCTCTTGACATTTCTTTTTTTCTGGGAAAATTTTGCTACTCATCTGCCTAGTGTATGGTAATCAGTAATTTTCCACAAGCAATCTACTGTCTCCATGTTTTAATACCTTGCCCTTCTGCCACAGTTTTATCAGGATCAACTCTTTCTACTGGTATGATTGTATTTCTACTAATACAGGTTTTGACTGCTTTCTAGTGGCCACGTTTGGAGCATGCACACAATGTGTTCTTTCAGTTAACAAATCCAACTGTGGAATACCATTCCAGTTGCTTATTTTTGCTTTCATAGCTTATTATTTATTTATTTATTTGTTTGTTTGTTTGTTTTTTTGTTTGTTTGTTTGTTTATCTATCTATCTATCTATTGGCATTTATTTACTGGGAAAGTCTGATTGGGCACATGTGCCCCTTTTCAGTAGATGCTGGGGGAGAAAAGCTCCAAGGTATTATATTTAATGTAATCAATATTTACAATAACAAATGTTATAATGCATTTTCAGTGATATTCACAAACATTAAATTTACAAGCATTATACTGAGACCTTACAGATAGAAGGGGGTGAATAAGATAGGCAGGAGTAATTTAAGAAATACATTACAGTGAGATATTAAAGGAGATAAGCAAGCTTGAAATTTAACATTGATGCATTCATAAAATAGCAATTTAGTTGTGCTAATTAGAAGTAGAGATAGTAGTTTAAGAAGTAGAATAAAGTGAGGTATTAGAAGGGAATAAGCAGGTTAAGTGATTTAGTGCTTTAAAAGGAGGTATAAGAAAGGTGATGAAGGATGTTAGACAGCTATGTGGAGCAGGGACCAAGTCAGAAAACTGACAGGAAGTCTTTTAGTAATGGTTTGAAAAGGTGAAGGTGAAAAATATTAATACAATTTATTACGTAAAATTAATACAGTCTGTTCCTTCCAGTTTCTCTGGTAAAGCAAAAAATCTTAGGTTTTCTCTGTGTGCTGTGCCCTCTAACTCTACCATTTCTTGAAACAGCTCTACTGGAACAGTCTTACACTCAGCTAGCCTTTCCTCCATTTTGACCTCTGATTTTTGCAGTTTTATATGTTCATCTGAATAGCTGTTTAAAGTTTCTTCCATTTTCCAGCCTTTTGTTATTTAAGTTGATATACTTCTTCAATGTTTTATTTTGTTTTCAATCAGCTCTGAGCATGCTTGATTTATTTTTCCTCTAAGTTAGTGGAAGACATCTGTTATACCAAAGCTGGAGCTTGAACTGCTTTTTCCCTGAATTGCTGTAGGATGTTTCTCAGTGTTTTCTATTCACTTTACATAGTTCCTTTCCTTTCAGGCTTTCTATTTTCTTCTTTGCTAGCATCAAGGCAATGCACTTACTAGGCAGCAATTGAATTATACTAAACCTGTCAGAATTACTAGTCCTTATCTCACAGTTTATTCTTTTACACTGGGATGGCTAAAGCCAAGCTGTTGAGCAGTGTGCAGCCATCTTGGAAGTCCTGTCTTCTGAGGTTTTTTTCCTTGCTTTAGGTTTTCTGTGGCTGGTTGAATGAGCTAATTTCCCAGCAGTGCAACGTGTTTAAGTTTGTATGAGTGTGTATTAAAGATTACACTTTCTGGTACTTGTCAGTAGAATGAAGGGTCAATGATCTGGTCTGGAAGGCAGACTAGGGGTACCAGCAGCAAGAACCCTACATGTTGCTTTGGTTAAAGAGAAGAGAAGGGAAATATTTTTTCATCTTGTGTAGTACTGACAGAAGAGGATAAGTGATTAGATGCCAGGGGGTCCAGATTAGGCTTAAGGTTAGTATACCCTTGAAAACTATTCCTGCAAATGGGCTAGAGTCATGTGATATATGATAATCATGATGATGGTGGCATACATGAGGGTAGGGAACTGCATCTGTCTTACAGGAAAGGAGAATGATTGCCTCAGATCTTCAGAGTTGGTGGAGTCAAATGTAAGTGGGGTATTAGACCACACCAAATGACTGTCAGTCTAGTCCATAAGAAGTAGCTAAAGGGTCACTAGGATAAAGGGATATTGTTTATTTATTCAAATGACAACATAGAACATGGAATACACTAGGGATGTTAAGCAAAGGAAGGGTGAATGTAGAGTTTATTTAGGAACTAAACTAAAAGGTAGACATTTTGAAAAAATGCAAAATAAAGTTATAAGCGGTTGGAGTATAATTTTATCAAGGTGAAAGAAAAGAAGGGATGGTATATATAGTCAGAAACAGCTGAATGGGAGCCACTGAAAACTGAAAAGCATGGAGAAAGTAGTTGGATGATACTGCAAGTACTTTTGGAAGATGTAGGTGTGAGTTTTGGCATGTATTATGGCCCAAATGAAGATAGTGTAGGAATTTATTTTATTTATTTATCCTTTGTTGGCTGAGTTAGCCCCATTAGACAAGTGGCATCTTTTCAGGGGAGCCCAGAAGTGATATTTATTCTACCAGGGGAAATTTGACCATGTAATCAGGGAAGTGACCCTACACTTTGGAACTCCTAGATGGCAGCAGAGGGCTCCTACATCAGCAAGAAAGAGGGGTCTATATATTTGCACTTTAGTGCACTTGTTCTTTATGTGTTGACCAAGAGGTGTTCGATGAAACACCTCTTCGGTCTTTTAATATAGACCCAGGAAGAGACCTAAGGGAAGCATCAGCAGCATGGAGGAAGAGAGAAAAGCTATAGAGAGTTTGTTGGAGGAAAGTAAGACTCTGAAGAAAAATGTGTTTGGTATGGAGTTGCAGAATGTAAATAAAGATTCCTATGTGCTGGACGTTATAAATGACCATTGTTTACCTGTCGCCATGGCGAAGGAAGGAAATGAATCTGCTGAAGGGATGCAGATAAAAGAACTGGAGTCTGAAGGGGTTTCAGATAACATTTTGTTAAAAATAATCAACAGGATGGTCCAGGTGACAGTTCTGCTCTTTCATTGGATGAGATGACAGATCATTTTTTTGGAAGTGCTGAGGACTGTAATGTGGAAAACGAACCAGGTGATGAGCCAACAGGGAATGCAGCAGTTAAAACTTACGCAGCCATGAAAGAAAGTAAAAGAGGAGAGCAGCAACAAACTGGGAAGGCTTCTGGTTTTGTGACAAGAGTTAACGCATTCACTAAAGCATGTGCAGCAATGACAGCAGCAAAACAGGAGAGCAGCAACAAACTGGGAAGGCTTCTGGTTTTGTGACAAGAGTTAACGCATTCACTAAAGCATATGCAGCAATGACAGCAGCAAAACAGGAGAGCAGCAACAAACTGGGAAGGCTTCTGGTTTTGTGACAAGAGTTAACGCATTCACTAAAGCATGTGCAGCAATGACAGCAGCAAAACAGGAGAGCAGCAACAAACTGCAAGTAAAACTGTTTTCAAAAGAAGAGAAGGCCAGCTCTGAGAATAAAAATAAAAGGAAATGGCACTGTAATAGACATATATTATATATGGGACAGTTTTTATACTTTTTCTAGATTTTAAAGCTCAAGAAATGTGATCTTTTAAACATATTTGGGCAGAAACCTTTTGTGACTTCATTTGAAACTGGTGGACTGATGACATTTTTCTTACTGTGTAACAAAAAGAAAGACATTTACCTGCATAAAAATTATTTGTTTTCAGGTAATAACTTAAATGTTAAAAATAGTACTTTGCAGGTTAGAACTGATAAACTGGAAGAAGACAGTGTTAAAAATACAAGCAAGATCTCTGTGAATCTGTGTGAAACTGTTGACAATATTGTAAAAGCTAGCAATGAAAGAAACGTATGGAATGAAGAGTGAAGGTTAGAAGCTGTTTTGCAATTTGAAAATAAACTGTGAAACACTTGCCAAGTGATATTATTGTGGCTGGTCATAGAAAAACATTAAAATATGCTGTCCAGCTTGAAGCATGCATGTTTCTTTTGCATGGGCTTATCTCATTTAATTAATGATTCTGATATGTTATAATATAACTAGTGTGGGACTAAAGGATGTACAACAAGACAATACGTGCTTAATGCAGGTTGTGTAAAAAAGGGACACTTCTTTATGGATTCTCAAGAGCAAACAATAAATAATGAAAAAGATGGAGAAAGGGAAGAAAACATACATGAAAAAGGACAACAGGCTGGGGGAGAGGGCTTTCTTGTGCCTGGCTTGGACACCTGTGTCTGCAAGACTTAGATTTTTCCTTCTAAAACCACCTGGACCTACAAAGCTGATATAAGTATATATTTTTGCACTTGATCTGTTATATTTACAACTTCTTTGGTGCATTTATTTATTTTACTGAATTTATCATTGTTTTTCAGCCTGCACTTGTTAAAGAAACTCCGTCTGTTTGTTACTGTACTGCTCTTAGGTTGTTTTAACAGTATTCTGCAAAATCTGTTCTGTGTCCGCCAAAATATTTCTAAGTTTTGAAAAGTTTTGTGTTTTGTGAACACTTCTCAGGGTTAGTGAACTTATTTCCAAGGATTCCTGATACTGCAGGAATTCTTACTTCTGCTCTAAAGCATTTGTTACTGCACTTGAGCTCAAAGCTAGTTTGTTTTTCATTAGAAGGGTTCTTTTGCACTCTGGTGGAGTCAGAGAGCTAAAACCATCCAAGGTGGGAACTACTGGTCCATAGCTTATTGTGTTTTTATCTGACTGGACTGAGGGTTTTACTTTAGAAAAGTCTTTCATCCTGCTGGTGTAAAAGCCTTGCATTTGGACATCATGCAAACATGGTTCCCAGTGCTTCCATATAAGCAAACCTCTCTGGTTTAAAATCCTGTATTGCAAATGCTCTCCCTAGTCTCCCACTATTCACAGCTGCTTGAAGAGCTGCCAGTTTGTGCAGAGGGTGGTACCACTGCAGGTCATCTAATAGTATACTACTAAGCACTCTCACTTTGAACTTTATATGACTTGCCCTTACTCCTTCCTATCTAGAAATTGTGTTTCCTTGCCTTACAGAGCATAGGTTAGATTCAGGCCTGCTGAATCTAGACTGCGTGGTATCACTGTGCTCTTAAACCAGCCATCTTACATTAAGATGGCCTCCCTGCACCCTCTTGGCAGAAGTGTATATCTCAGCACCCATCTGAGCTGGGGATTGCTGGAGAAAGGCTCAGTTTGGGGCTTTCCCATTGCTAGTTGTGTGAAAACTGTTTAACTCATTCCCTCCAGTACAACTCTTTTGATTGTATACCTTTAACTCCCAGTGGGCATGGCTCGAATCTTTAAAAAATGAAGTCATCACCTTACAGTTCTAACAAATACTTATTGACATAGGTCAAATATCAATACAATTGTATTTGCCATCATGTATACTTCAAGATAAAATATTCTGATACCTTGTATGCAGCATGGTTTTGGAATTACTAATGCAAATATGAACAAGCAATATTTGACGCATAGAGAAGCAATAGGATGTAACTGCAGATGCACTTGGAGGCGTCACTCGGATGTAATGAGTTAAATATGCCTGTATATAAGCCTAGCATTTGAGCAGGTTTGCATTCAGTTTACTGGAGCTGCTCACTGTTGGGAAACTTTAGTCAGAGGTCTGGAGTGCATCTGCACTGAAATCCAAGGCATCCACTGAAACAAACTTAAGAGGTAAGTATATTTTAAGTCAGGACTGCATTTGTTAACTGTACTTAATTGAATTACTGCTTAATTTTTGCTGTTTGTGACCAAGTCCAGCTAGCCCACTTCCTTCCCAGATACCACATTCAGAAAAATCCTGCCACAATGGATGGGCAGTTTCCCATCATTTCTCCTGCCAGCTTGATTGATATGGGCATCTTGAGACAACGTAGCAATTGCCTCATATATACTGACAGCCATTTACTCCTAAAGCAAACTAACATAATATATGAGGCATGCAAATACACTGTGGAATTGGAGTCAATTCTCTCATGTAAAAACAAATTAGACGTCAAATAGGTTGTCAGCACACACACGCTTCACCTCTCACACAAAATAAGGTCATGACATATAATCCCACATATGCAGAGGGACTCACTAAAATTCTACCAAAAAAACAGAGACTTCCCAAAGGCACAACACCCACACTCACTACTAAGCAAAAAGAAACCATTACATATATCAACATACACACCCTTGTCTCAACAAATAAGCCCCTAAGGCAAAACACATCAAATGTCTTGGTGATAGGCCACTCCATACTGAAACACACAGATGTCCCCCTCACTAGACTGGACAAGGAGAAGTTCACTGTCAGCTGCCTCTCAGGTGCCAGTATCAGACAAATCATGCATGCACTCAAGTCACTCAACAACAGTTACCATTATGATTCTGTCATAGTCCAGGCTGGAGTGAATGACTTGAGATGTACCTCTCTGGACCATATGAAGAGAGACATGACAGAAATCTCTGATTATGGGTCCCAGACAGGTATGTCCCTACCCCTAAGCAGTATCTTGCCCTCACTCGGGATGATGCCAGAATGTTGTGTCTTTTGGCTTTTCCTGGTTAGTGATCGCCACAGTGAAACTCTGGTCCGCTAATGATTGGCAGTAGATTTTTACGTGCCGAATTGCCGGCCCTGATGCACAGCCTTCAACGAAGGTACGCCCATTCAGGCATGTCTCCACACAGAAGACGCTCAAGCTGAGAATCAAACAGGACAACGTCTTATGTGAGGGGACAATGCTACCGCAGCACCACCACCGCAGTCAGGATGATGCCAGAATATAAACAAAAAATGATTGATTTCAACAATTGGCTCAGCTTCTGGTGTCAGTCAAGGGTGATTCAGTATCTGTCAGCCTGGCAGGATATGGTAGACAGACTTTGTTGCCTGGCTGGAGATGGTCTGCACTTGTCCCCCAAAGCTTTCGTATACTGGCAAAGGCCCTTGTCTCCCCCATAAGGCTTTTTAGGCAATGTTAAAACAACAGATTTTCCAATGTAGCAAAGTCTAACAGAGACAAACTCAGGGTTATGCTGCTTAATGCTAGGAGTTTAAACATTACACTGTACTCCCTGGAAGCACTTCTCACCTTAGAAGATGCAGACATCTGTGTATTTACCAAGACATGGTTCAAGGCCACTGACAGCACCCTGACCATGTGAGGCTACAATGCTTTCCACACATTCAGACCTCAAAATGAGCATGAAGGAACCAGAGATGGTGTATCCATCTTCATTAAAACCAAATACACTTTGAGACTGGTCAAACAGTATGACTTTCTCAAACTACTCCATGTACAATTAACTATTGGGAAAGTACCATACCACATCATTGCTAGCTATAGATCCCCCACCATAAACCAGGATAAGCACATTGCCTACCTCAAGTTACTGGAATCCTTTGCTATACAGCCCAACACCTTAGTCATGGCAGATTTTGACTACATACACAAGCAAAAACACGTTCTCCCAGAGGTTCCTTGACTTTGTTAACACAAATGCTCTGGAACAGATAGTCTGCACCCCCACTAGGGTCTCTAATATTCTGAACATAGTACTCACCAAAATGGGACGTCACTGTAATTCCCCACATGGGATGCCCCCCCCCCCCCACCTAGTTAGGTCAGACCACAAATCAGTCTTCTTTGAAGTAACTACTGGAATTAACACCCTCACAGGAACAAACATTGTAAAAATCTTTATCAAAGGTAACTACAGCACCGCAGACATCAATGATCACTATGCAGAAGTGTACACAAATGCCCTGTATAAACACTTGAGTATCTGCTTAAACTCTGCTGTACTTGACCAGATCAAAACCAGGTCTTCCCATAAAAACAAGCCACCATGGTGGACTTCAAGGATAAACAGATTATATAAAAAGAGGAAGAAACTGTTGTCCAAAAGCAAGAGGGAAAATGCTCTGCAGAGGAAAAGCTCCCTCCTAAGCTTAAACAAGAAAATCAGAAATCTAGTAAAGTCTTCTAAAGCAAATTATGAAACTAAAATCACATCTCTAGCCAAAGATAATCATAAAGCATTATTTAACTACATCTGAAGTCTAAAAAGGAATGCCCAGCTATGTGCTGAACTGGCTGTAGATAGGAATCTACAGGGCAGTTTTGTTCTGTTAGTGTCATTCAGTTTTTAGATACTTACAGACATTTCAGAATATGTCTATTTGTATATTTAATTTACAAATATATTTTAATATCAGTAAAGCAATACTACATATTACACTGGAAGATATTGTCAACCTGCTAGCTGACAGAGTCAGTGCAAAGTTCATCCCCCCATCCCCAACCTACCATATGCCAAAGCATACCTGACACCAGCCCTCTACCTAGTATCTCTAGTATCTCTAGAGAACAGGTCATCTCTGCACTCACCAAGGTCAAAAACATGGTCTGAATGGGACCAGATAATATCCCACTTTGTTTACTAACTATCTTAAACAAGATCTAGTGGACCCACTTGGTGCTCTTTAATCATAGCTTGAGAACTGGCTATGTTCCTGCAGAATGGAGAACAGCAACAGTAATCCCCTGCACAAAGGGGGGCCATCAACTGACCCTGGCAACTACAGACCCAAAAGTCTAACCAGCTTCATCTGCAAAGCCATGGAAAGAATTATCATGGATCTTATCCAAAAGGACATAGGCAACCTCCAAATGCTAGACCCAACCCAATATGGCTTCATTAAGGGTAGATCATGATTATTAAACCTGGTGGACTTCTTTGAGATTGTAACCAAAGCCATGGATGAAGGTAAGACAGTGCACACTGCCTATCTCAACCTTGCCAAGGGTTTCAACACAATTCCACACTCTGGCATCATTGAGAAAGTCTCCCAGATAGGGCTTAACTCATACGTTACTGGATGGTCTGTCAGTTGGCTCACTGACAGAATGCACTCTGTCAAAATTGGTGACTCCACCTCCACCTCCTACAGTAGACCCATCACGAGTAGAGTACCACAGGGGTCAATGCTGGGCCCCTTACTGTTTGGCATTCTGATTTCACAGAAATCCAGGCCAAACTAGATGTATTTTGGCTTACTAGGTTCTCTGATGATTGCAAACTGGGAGAAAACACTGAGTCCCCCAATGATGTCAACATATTACAAGAAGGGCTAACACAAACAAACAGCTGGTTCCAAAGCCATGGTCTAAAACTTAATGCAAAAAATGCATTATTATTCTCTTTGGCAAAATGGAATTCCCTACAAATTAGTTCCAACCCAGTGGTGTGAGACTTGGGAACACAGGTTGATAGCAATCTGAACTTTTACCACCAAGTTCCCACAGTGGTAAGGAAAACATTCTATGTTGTGGACCTCATAAGCAAGGGCATGGCATCCAGGTAAGGAATGCTATAACTCCTCTGTACTCGACCCTCATCAGACCACTAATAGAATATAATGCACCATTTTGCATGTACCTCACAAGACACCTGCAGCAGCTGGAGGGACCTCAGAGGTTTCTCACTAAGGAAATACAAGGACTCCAAACAATGACTTACATGGACAGGCTGAAAGCCCTGTCATTTTACTCTGCATCTTATAGACTGCTGAAAGGTGCCTTGTGTCTGGCTTACAAAGCAATTTCTAACCCTGCCCTAATGAAATGCTGCACATCCTCAAGTCAAATGGTATAAGAGTCACTTGCTCTAGGGATCTCAGACTAGCCTGCGACATTAACAGAACATGATGGAGTGAAAGATAAGTCTCCCTGAGATTGCTGCTTCTCTGAAATAGACTTCCTATTCATGTAAAACATAGATCCTTACTGACCCTATTTAAAACATCTTAGGTAATTAGATGGGAGACAACAAATTCACCCCTGGGGTGGCACCCATGTCCCTCATGGACAGGGATTGCTGGTTTTGATCACAGACCCACCCTATTCATAAATTCATTCTGTGAACTGCCCAAAAAGAACAAATGGGGATACTTGGGATTAACATGGCTAGGCTTGTAAAGGCTCGAGGGCCATTAGCCTAGTAACCTCCTATGAACCTATGAACTAGATGAAGAAGAAACTGTAAAAGAAGAAAAATATATTGATGGAAAAAATGAAGAGAGACCATGGGGAAGAGAGGTCAGGAGAAGGGAATGATGCTAATAATTTTTTGAAGTTCTAACCAGTCAAAAATCTGATTCTGAGGATCATGGCTCATTTGTACATAAACCACGGGAAAAATATTCAATTGGGGAAAGAGTAAAAATAATAAAATAAAAACTTAAAAATATTTCCCCAAACTTAAAAGGGGCAGCACAATTTTAGAGGACTTTCAGCAAATATGAACAGTATTTTTAACACTGTAAGAAGGATAGTTGGGCCTTGGGCTAGCAACCTGAGCCTGTAAAACCCATAACTGCTGCAGAAATTAGCACTAGAAGGTTCTCTTTGCTTGATGCACTACATGGTGCATAAATGGGAAAGAGAGAAAGAGAAGGATAGGGATACTGCAGTGGTGTGCTAAATGTGATATGGATATTATTCTGTTAAAGGATGGAAGTTTCTTGACAAGTGAAAAAAGACTGCAAACAGAAAATTTGTGGGGTGGAAAAATAATATGAAACTTAGGAAGTGAACATGACTCTGGAGTGGCTCTATTATTAAAAAACAGTGAAAATATTCGATGTATAGTTAGTAAGGATAGGAAGATTAACTGATGTGGATGTGAGGTGGACAGAACATGTTTATAGAGTTATGGCATGAGAGTATCTGTTTCATCAAATATTATACTACATGGTGGTTAACATGGAAATTATAATTGCAGGGGACTTTAATTTTGACTTAACGGCAAAATGTAAAAAGAAAGGGAAAGATGTAAAAAATACAGGAAGTGATAAAATGCGGTAAATTAGCTGTGTGGAACAAAAGTCAATGGACTTATGGTTGAGGGCACTTGGATATGAAATTGAATATTTTGTATTATCAGAAGGCTTTGGGGTAGTAGATGGTGATACCACTGTGACCAGTTTTTCAGACCATTTAGCAATATAGATGGAGGTAATGAATGAAATGGAGCATATTAAAACAGGAAAGGGATTAAAAAGAATAAATAAGAAATTATGAGAAAAAAATTATTTAGTGGAAAGTATTGCAGTTATTGAAGGATCATTTAACCATGAAGGACTTCTATAAAACTGGTGTGAATGGTGAACTGAATTTAAAAGAAGTATTAAAGGAAGTAAAACTGAAGTTTGGAAAAATGTGTAGAAATGGATTAAAGAATAATATAAGAGGGTGCCATTATATGGAAAAAATATTTATAAGAAATCAAGAAAAACAAGGCATTACTGTTAAGTCAAAGATACTGTTTAGAAGGTTTAAGGGAGGAGGCAAATTCTGAGTATTGTTGTACAGTATGTGGAAAATAAGTATAAGAGTAAAAAAAAATGAAAACAACAGAAAGTAGAAAGGAAAAAAATCCAGAATGAGTTAAGGAGGAAATTGAAAACGAAACTACTATTAGTGAATTGGATGACGCATTTAGGAAAATAAATGTCAATTCAGTATCAGGACCACATGGTAGAAGGTATAGAATGAGAATATTTTGTAAATGCATTGAATGAATGGTTAAAGGAAGGATCTGTCTATGAAATATTATGATGTAGGATATTAAAATTTATATGAAAGAAAGATGAGAAGAGTGAAATGAAAAATTGGAGACCCTTCACACTAAATAACACAGATTATCAATTTTTTATAAGAATAATATATCTTATAAAAGGAAAGGGATGTCAAGAAATATTACTGGTTGTGACAGAAATTATGGATATTATAGTTAAAAGGTAGAATATGAAACTTGTAAATGATATTATCAAGGCATTGAGACACTAGGGCATAATGCTTGCTGGGATGTTATGAAGAAGTATGGAATAGGTAACATAATTAAGAGAGTGTTTATCTTGGGTCCATATTAGCTCACAGAAATCACATTGCAGTGAATACCTAATCATCAACCCTCATACAGCGAAATTCATTTCAGCAATTCACTGAATTTACCAAGGGCAAGGAAATACTTGCCCTACAACACAACTTTGCCATTTTCTCCACTGTAATGAGATCTCGGAGTTTGTATATATAGTTAGGGGGTGTGGGAGGGCTTTGCCCCCACTTGGGTGGGTTCAGTTTGCTTAGCTGTTAGTCCATTGTGCTGTAGGGCAAGTATTTCCTTGCCATTGGTAAATTCAGTGAATTGCTGAAATGATTTTCACTGAATTAGGGTCAATGATTAGGTCTTCATTTCAATGTGATTTGGGCAAACTAATATAGACCCTTTATCTCAGCATATCAAAATAATATAGTAAGAGTGTTAGTGAATGGATGGCTGAGTGAAGAAATGTGCATGGTGTGGTATAAGGGAAGGCTGTGTCATGGGTGGAATATTCTTTGCATTAGTAATGAATGTGATAGTGAGTGAAGTAGCCTGTAAAATGAAAGATGGTGGATATGTGATGCAAAAGGAGGTTTTGATTCCATTAGTTTTGATATAAGCAGACAACATAGTTGTAGTTGCTTAGAACAAAATGTGAATGAGGGAAGTATTGGTTTTTCAAATGGATGTTTAAAGGAAATGGGAATGACCCTGAAAAAAGATAAAAGTAAGGGTTTGGGTGATGTAGTGGAACTGGGCTGTGCATTTTTCAATGAATGAAGTGTTTTTACTAGGGATAACATTTGATGCAAATGATGTAGTTATGATGCAATGGAGAAGTTTGATAAAATAAATGAAAGAAACATCTATTGAGGACATATACATTTGCAGTCAGGAAAAAGGTTTATCTGGCTAATTCTATATTAATGGGAAAATACTTTATATGATCCCAGAGCAATATGAAATGGAAATTGTCCAACTGGTACTTTTTTCATAATGGCAGCGCAGTGGTGCAGTGGTTAACATTATTGCCTCACAGCAAGAGGTTCTGCAGTTCAATTCTCAGTTGGGGTGCCTTCTGTGCAGAGTCTGCATTGGTTTCCTCCCACAGTCCGAAGACATGGGTCTGGAGTATTTCTCCTCAGGCTTCTGGTGAAAATAAGGTCTGTCCTAGTTGGACTGTCCCGGTCAACAAATGTTAAATAAGTAAAATATGGGATTCAATATCAAACCCAGTGCAAGGAGGTATGTTGTATATCAGTGAAGATGAAAGGGTATTTGGGGTTACTAAATCCAATTGTTTATTTTGCTTCTTTCAACTTGTATAGAGTATTAAAGTGGATAAAGAAAAAAAATGAAAAATTTATAGTGAGTATGTAAATGAAGAAATTAAAATTTATGAAGAAAAGTAGTAACATGGACAATAAAAATTATGATACAGAAAAAAATAGAATGTGGTATAATAACATGATGAAGCAGTATTATTATGTAAATCCATTTGAAATTTTACCAGAAGAAGTTATTAAATTCATAAATGTAAGAAAAAGTGGTGTACCAAGACAGTAGAGTGTCAGGATTTTCTATGGAGACAGAGCATGTTTTTGAAATATAAAAGAGTGGTGAAACTCTGGAAAAAGTGTGAAGACATTTTTTGAAAATATTAATGACATAAACAATATAGATATGAATATATTTATGTATAGATATAATAGTAACACAATGAAAGAATGTATGAGAAGGCTAGATAAGCATTTATTTAATGTAATATGGGTAAGTTGAAATGAAAGACTGAATTATATTTAGTTTGATGGGAAATAGATTTTGGCAAATATATTGCAAAAGATAATGGTTGCCAAGAGTCAGTGGGGGTCAGTTATTGAAGAGTAAGAATGAGAATATCATATAAAAAATGATAAATAGCAAAACAAAACAGAAATGTGTATAGCTGTGTCTGTAAATATGAACATTTTGTGAATATGCGAATAGTGCTTTTTATGTTATGTTAATCAAAGGACCCCTTCTTTTTTTGATAGGTGCCATGGGATCTTTTATATCCACCTGAGCTACCACTAACGCAAGCTGATGAGGCATCACTTTAATGTCTTATCTGAAGGACAGCATGCTAAGGAGTACAGCACTACCCCCTTGCTGCACTGTAGTATCAGCAATCTATCTGGTGAGGGAATAGAACCCACAGTATTCTGCACCAAAAATAGATGTGCTACCTGTTGTGCCACTTACACTGACATTCTAAAGCGTTTATAGATATAGTTACAAGACTAAAAAAGACAATGGATATGATAATTATGGGGGGGTCCAAGTTTGTAATAAATATTTAGCTGAATAGGTCCCATGCGAGAGTAGAGTTTTTAAGGAAGTGTCAGAAAGATATGGAAGAAATATAATATTTCTTGCTACAGCTGATGTCTGAGGAAAATAATGGGGGTATACAAAGCAGTTTATATTTTTGTGAGATTATATAAAAGAAGCTACCAGGCTAGATAGAATTTTTATGAATGTGATCTAAAGTGGAGATATTTTAATGCTAGAAATAAAGGATAGGTGGATATCTGATTGTACTCTGGTGATGGTAAATGAGAGTTAGCTTTGGTGGGGAAAAGATTTTGGATATGGATCCAGGAATGGGGAGGAGTGATGTGCAAGTGAAGTAGGTGCAATGTAAAAGAGGTGGTTGCACAAAATGTGAGATATGGTACACAAACGAACATTCGAAAATGAGATGGAATTAAAGCAACATGTATTGTGAGTATAATGAATGTGTCAGGAAGAAGGAACGGGCTAAGAAGTGATATTCTATTTCGAGAATATGTGAGCGAAATTACAAGTGAAGGTAGGCAGATTGGATTTAGAAGTAGGAGAGGAAAATGCAATTCACAGAAGTGCATTGATTAAGGTTACAGTAACTCTGAGTGAAGCTGAAATAGAGAAACAATGGGAATGGTAATACAGTGAAGCAGATTTGCATTTGAAAATCCAAGTGTAGAGACTGAACAACAGAGGGGTGAAGTACTGAGTGTGGTGCATAACAGATATGGAAGTAGTGTGTATGATGCATAACAGATATGCAAGGAGTGAGGCAAGCACCACATCAGTACCAAATCAAGACATGGGGGGAGTATTCAAAGATGTTTAAGCAGGTTTGTAGCAGTTGCAAATTTAGGTTGGGAGGGTGGCCTAATGGTTAAGGTGTTTGCCTTACAAACACAAGGTACAGGGTTTTAATCTCACAGGGGGATAATTGGCTAGGCTTAAAATGGCTTGCAAGAGCAGTTAGCCTAGTACTAATCTATGAACTATGAACTAAAAGTCAGGATGGTCAATGTGATCATAAGAGAAGTCTGAGGAGATAAATAAGAAGGTAAACTTGTGGAAAGTAACAACAGTAGAAGGGTCTTTTAAATGCATGTCATGAGTGGACTATAGCACAATGTATAAGGTAGGGGTAATACTTCTACACATAATGAAGGCCTTTGATACTGTGAACTGGGAAGATATTTTAAGCACATGAGAACAAGTATTTCATGTAGGCTAATACATGGGGTCAGTTAAAGCCTTAAACAGTTTATCAAGTCTACCTGTCACAGTGAATGAGGGTACATCAGAAAAAGTAGAGTTACAGAGTGACACCAGACAGCAGTTCCCATATTCCTCAGCATCATTAATTCTTGTTATGGAAAAGCTAGCACAAACAGTAAGAATTCTCCATGTGAATAAAAGGAGCATGGGGAAAAATATTATAAATCTTTTTGTGGATAATGTTTGCCCCTACTGGAAAATTGAAACAGCAGTTACCCATTAAAATGACATTTTTGAAGAATTTCAGACAGGATATAGAGACTTATCATCCATATAGAGCACTCGTTGCACTTAAGGCTGAAACTGAGAAAAGAATCAAAGTGTATGGAGCTGCTTGGAGGAGACAGGGAAGAAATGGCTCCTGAGAGCACTTATGGCAGTGTGGAGAGAAAAGATATCCCAGATGCATACAGAATTGAAATTCTACTGCCAGTGTACAAGAATAAAGGGGGCAGTCACAACAGTGGGCACTATAGAGGTATCCAACTCCTATCACAGTGCATACATGTTCTGGAGAGGGTGATTGATAAACAACTATGCAGAGTTGTAGTATGTAAGATAAGAGATTATCAGTTTGTATCCAGATCAGGATGCATCACAACTGACCCAATGTTTGCAGTAAGACACATAGTTTTGAAGAAGCTTAAGATGAGAAAAGAGTCCATCGGGGCATTCTTAGACTTTGGAGAATGCAAATGACAAGGTCCCAAAAAAGCTGATATGGGCAGTCCTGCGATGGTTCAAAGTGCCAGAAACATTGGTAGAATTTGTGCAGGCTATGTACAATGAAACAAGGGCTCTGTGGTCTCAAAGTCTGGTTCCCTGTGAAAATGGATGTGTATCAGGGTTCACTTCTTACCCCACCCCACTGATGTTCATACTGGTGATAGACTACATTAGCAAACCGGTCAGATGGGGCTGATCAACAAAGTTGCTGCATGCAGACGATGTGGCATTACAGGCAGATTCTGAACAAAACTTCAGCAAAAGATATGGGGATGGAATGCAAAACTGAAGTATCATGTGATGAAACTGAGTACAGATAAGACAACTGTAATGACATAACATGGAGGAAATCAGAAGAATCTGAGAAATGAGACAAAAGTGAAAATAGTGGAACAGATTTACAGCTTCAAGTATCTGGGAGGGGTGGTTGAGAAGAAGGGAAGTCTGAATGAGGAGGTCAAAGCTAGAATCAAAGGGGCTGCAGCCAACTAGCATAGAATGTCAAAGAATCTGAAAGCTACAGTTTACAGTGGTGTGACCAATACTATTATAGGGTGCAGAAACCTGAGCAGTAAAGGCAAAGCCATTGAGGAAGGTATACGTGATAGAGATAATGTTCTGAGGCAAGTGATCGGATGCATACACACTGTGGGACAGACAAACAGATGAGAATATCAGAGCAGAAGCCAAAGTAGCTCCAGTTGAACAGAAAGTCAAAGAGAGCAGATTACAGTGGTTCAGGCACAAATACAGAAAAGCAGGAAATAATCAGGTGAAGAAAATTTGTGAGAGGCAGGAAGAAAAGTGGAAATGAGTGTGTCCAGCAAAGAGGTGGATGGATTGTGTGAGACAAGACCTGCAACAGTCAGGCATGACTGTTGAAGGTAGGAAACTGGCATTGAACCAAGAGAGATGGCAACAGTTGACACAAAGCCGCAACCCTATGTGGAACAATGGAGAAAAAGGGGGATGATGATAAATAGAGTTGACAGAAGTAATAATCAAGCAGACAGACATTATGAAATGGTTTAATTGTATTTTGGTCATCCTCAAACAGGACAAGGTCAGAATTTGTATTGTTCCACAACATCTTAATAACTGAATCAAGAGTGAGCATTATTCACTTCAAACTGTTGAAGCAGGCATTTCAACTATGCTTACTGCAAATTATTTTCAGAGTTTGATATAAACCTGGAATTTTGGCATGCTAAGTTGTATGAAGTGAGTTCCTTGTTAAGTTTTGTGAAGCACTTTCAAAATGCTGTATATTTAATGTCACTTTAGGTCAGTTTTGTTGCTTATGTATAACTTATGGTATATCATCAGCACATGGAGCACTGTAGAAAACATGATTGAAGGGATAAAAAGAGTTACTAGTATTAATGATAACATTCTAGTGCTCGGTGCTAGAAAGCAAGAACATTGCAGCTGACAAATTAAGTTGTTGGACAGACTAATTTCACAGTATTTGAAAAACAAAAAAGGCAAATATCATTTCTGTGATGTTCATGTGGCATATGGTCTGCAGCCAGATGTTGAGAAAGTCCGCGTAGTTGTGAATATATAAATTCATACCAACAAATCATCTATTCCTCACCATCAGAGACCATTGCACCATTGAGAAAGCTATTAGAGCATGATTAAGTATGGTGATGGATTATTTATTTATTCATTTATTGCATTTGTTTACCAGGGAAGTTCACTGAGCCTTGGAGAGCCCATTTTCAGTGGAGGCCAGGGAAGAAAAGCTCCACATACAAATTATACAGTAATTAACTTTCAGTTACATAAATGGCAAGAAGGCTATACTTTACAGAATATACAAAAATACAATTTAGTTACATGAATGCTTAGAGGGTTAGGCAGTAGCAATAATAGGCATGGATTTTTAGGTAACACAGTATAATGTACATGCAAGAGTTAGACTGAAATTAAACAGGTAGCTGGGCAATGGATTGAGGAGCAGAATAGTAGTACAAAGAAAACAAAGGTTCAGCAGTAGTAGTAAGGTGGGTATAGCAAGAGAGGGTATGTATCAAATTTTTGGGTAGGTATCAGGGGTAGGCACAGCTGGGATGGCTAGAGTGCAGGCTGGAAAGAAGGAGGAGGATGGGAAAAGAGTTGGAGAAAAAAAGTAGAGGGGTAGAGTTGGGGAAATTGGGTTTAGAGATAGTTATTTTTGGCATGGGCATAGCCAGCAAGAGAAGAGGTATTGTCTAAGAGACCTTTTAAATAGGCCAGGGCTACTAATGGAAGTTATTATGGATGGGAAGCAGTTTCAGAGTTTGGAAACAGTACAGGAATAGAGCATATGACCGACTGGGAGGTGGGGTTTTTTGACTTTAAGCAGAGTTTTATTTTCTCATCTAAAGGGTCTATTTGGCCGGTACAAGGTCAGCAGGGAGGAGAGAGATGGGCATGATGTGGGGTTATATATTAGTTTATGTGCAGTAGTTAAGTGAAGGTAGTTTAGATAGAGTGGTAGTTCAAGGCAGTTGAGTTGCTGCAAAGAGGAGCAGTAGTGAGCAGAGGATCTAACATTTGTTGTGAATTTGGCAACCTTATTATAACATGAATCTAGGTTGGTTTTGAGGGATGAGTGAATATTTGTAAGGATAGGGGCACCATATAGCAAGGTTGGAAGTAGGAAGGCTGAGGCTAGTGCCTTTTTTACACTAAGGTTAATATAATAGTTGTGCCTGTAGAGGGAGCCCAGTTTCTGATGTGTTTTTTTATCTTGTTGAGAACATGGAGGTCAAATGTTAGGTTTTTGTCAATGGTGACTCCTTAACAGTTTGGTGCTAAAGACGGTTTCCGTGGTGGTATTATTAAGGGAGCAGCTAGAGAATTCTGACCTATTTAGTGGGGTTGTCTTTTTGGGAGTGAATAGAATCAGTTTTGTCTTGTTTGGGTTGAGGACAAGGTGGTTGACATCCAGATTTCAGTGGATGTAAAGGCTTGTTGGGTTAGTAGATGAAGCTCAGAAAGGTTTTTGCATTGCAGATGATTGTAGAGTCATTTGCATATTGGATCACATTGCCATGAGTGAGGGAATTATGGAAGTCATTTATAAATATGTTGAATAACAGGGGGCCCGGAATGGAACCTTGGGGTACACCTGTAGTGATGTTGAGGAAGGGAGAACAGGATTGCTGCCAATTTGTAGATTGATATCTTTCAGAGAGATAGTTTGAGAACCAGTTTAGGGTTGGAGGGGAGACACCTAGGTTGTTGAGTTTGGAGAGCAGAAGGGGATGAGATATGGTGCCGAAGGCTTTTGAAAGGTCAAGAAAAAGTGTAGAGAAGATTTAATTGGTATCACGTGCCCGATTTACAGTATCCAAAAAGGATATAAGAACTGTGTTTGTGCTATGGCCTGGTCTAAAGCTATATTGGGTTGGGGAAAGAAGTTGGTTATTAACTAAGTGGTTAAGTAGTTGGGTGTGCACACATTTTTTTCTAATATTTTAGCAATGGGAGAGAGGATAGCGATGGGATGGAAATTGGAGATGTCTGAGTTTTTTCCGCCTTTATGGAGAGGAAGAATGTATGCTTTCTTTCAGATATTTGGGACATGGGATTCTTGAATGGATCTATTAATAAGTATACTAATGGGGTAGGCGATGGAGCTTGCAGATATTTTTAGGAATTCAGAGGGTAGGTTGTCAGGAGCATTGGTGCAAGGCTTTAGTTTTTGAAGGAGTTTCATTATGGTGCTTGTGGGAACAGGAGAGAAAGAAAAATTAGGTAAATCTGAGGGTGGTTGGTTAGGTGAACTAGTCTTAGTAAGAAGAGAGGTGGTGGTCAACTTAGCTATGGTTTCAATGAAGTATGAATTAAAGAGAGAGGCTATGTCAGAGGGTGTTTTATCAGGGTGTGGGCAAGGATTGGTGTTAGAGCCGGGATGGATTATGGAATTGATTGCTCTCCAGAATTTTTGAGGGTTAAATTTGTGCTGGTCCTGAAGTCTATGGAAATACTCTTTTTTGTCTTTAGTGACCTGTTTTTTGGCTTGATTACATAGTTGTTTTTATAGTACAAAACCAGCTGCGTTATTATGCTATTGCCAGGCTTTCCACGCCTTGTCCCTAGTAGACATGATTTGCTTGGTGGATTTTTGAGTTACTATAGAGATTAGCGACTATAGCACTAGATCTGGAATACTATATGGCATTACACTACCCACAACTTTACAAGCTGATGTAGGTCAGCAGGGATGCCTGTTATTTCATGAAATTTAACTTCTTGCCTATGGAACAAGGGTATTGACTGATGTGAACACATAGTATACACAAATAAAGCAGATGCTAGCAATACTCTTCACAACAGCAATAGAAACAGCATCATATGTGACCCATACAATCAACTACAGAGGCTAATATTTTTCTAATTATCCCTTCTTTCTCTCCCCATCTGACTATAAAACACAGAACATTCACTGTTTTTCAGTTATCTCCATTTCATTACTACTTTTATGGTAGTCTCCATCACACATATTTCAGACATTGTTTTCCTAATACCGCCCCCAGTAGGAGGGCCTGTGCTTTTCCACTATCTTGGTATGTCTTTTACTAGTTATCATTAAATGGACAAAGAATCTCTTTTATTTCTTACCAAACTTATGCCAAGAAGATAAAAGAGAGAAACTGTTAGGGTCTGGATTATCTACAGCAGGAGAATTACATTACATATATTTTCATATCTTACCTGACACCATTTATCTTGTCATCATCCCCAAAAATATATATTCAGCTTTTTAAATTTCTAGATGCTCACATCCGGCTGGAGGGATTTACCAGTAGAAAGATGTTAACTAAGCTACAAAGTGCATAGACGTATTTTAGCAGGCACTTCTAAGCAAATAACTGAAATCTGGATTTTGTATCTCCTGGCCACCTCAGTGCCTTTATTTAGTGCTCGTAGAGTAATAGCAGCTGTACTTCCACTTCTCAGATCAGTTGGATTGAGAATCATTATCATCATTATCATCAGCCCCCTTTTCTCATTTTCTACATGGGGGTGGGGTATTGTGTTAACTGTCACCAGCTCTCTCGATTCAATGCCACACTCCTGCCACATTCAACACACATGCCTGACTGTTGCAGATCTTCTTTCACACAATCTATCCACCTCTTTGCTGGACATCCTCATCTCCTCTTACCTTCTTCCTCTCTATCCCAAATTTTCTTCACCAGATTGTCTTCTGCTTTCCTGCATGTTCCCAAAGCCCCTGTTCTCATTGATCTTTTCTCCCTTTGGAGGTATTTTGGATTTTATGTCCTCATTACTTCAGCTGTCCCACAGTGTGCATCCTACCACCCTTCTAAGGCACCACATTTCCATCACCTTTATCTATCTCATCTACTTTGCCTTTACTGTCCAGGTTTCTGTACCATGCAGTAGTACCGGTTGTACCACTGTCTTATATACCTTACTTTTCAGCTTTTTTGGCATTCTTCTGTCTTACACCTCACCTGAGACTCTATGCCAGTTGGCTGCAGCCCCTATCTAGCATTGTCCTCTTCATTCAGACTTCCCTTCTCCTGAACCACCCCTCTGAGATACTTGAAGCTATTCACCTGTTCACTATCTTCCCTTCTATCTCAAGTCTCAGCTTCTTCCAATTTCCCTAGTTTTCTGCCATTGCCTCTGTCTTGTCTGTGCTTAGTATCTTCCCATATGCCTTCAATTTTTTCAGTTCTTGCTCAATTCTTGCCTTTAATACTGCATAGTCTGAATACAGCAACTTTGTTGATGTGTCTTCTCCGACCTGTTTGCTAATGTAGTCCATCACCAGTATGAACATCAGTGGGCTCAGAACCCTGGTGCACACCCACTTCCACTGGGAACCACTCTATCAGACTGAACAGTGTTCGTACTTGGGTCATTTGGTGCTTGTACATAGCCTGCACTAACTCTACCAATGTTTCTGGAACTTTGAACCACAGCAGTACTACCCAAATCAGCTTTCTTGAGACCTTGTCATATACTTTCTCCAAGCCTAGGAATGCCCAGTTGAACTCTTTACTCATCGCTAGCTTCTTCTCAACTATCTGCTTTACTGCAGCCATTGTGTCAGCTGTGTTGCATCCTGACCTAAATCTGAACTGCTCATCTCCCATCTTACATTCTACGTCTCTGCATAACCATTTATCAATTACCCTTTCCAGAACTTTCAGGCAGTGTGACAAGAGTATGATGCTTCTGTACTGCCAACGGTTGTGGATATCCCCTTTGTTCTTGTACACTGGCATGAGTATGCTTATTCTTCAGTCATCTGAGATACCCCTTTCTCTCCACACTGCTATGAGTACCATCAGGAGTTATTTTGTCCCCATCTCACTCAGCATCTTAATCATATCTGCTGGGACTTCATCTGAGCCTGCTGCTTTCCCTGGCTTCATTTTCCTTAGTGCTATTCTTACTTCTTCTAGGTTGGGCTTCTCTTCTTCTCTCACTGTAGGATGTATCTGGGGCAGTACAGCTTCTGTGGGGATTCCTTCATTCAGTAGCTGCTGGAAATATTCTTTCCATTGTGTTTTGATGTCCTGTGGAGTGGTGAGCTGGTTTTTGCTGACATCTCTTATGAAAGGTGTCTGACTATTTTCTTTATCTTTCTGTCTTTGTCTTGCAAACTGATATTGTTTCTTTGTGCCACCTACTGAGTCACTTTCCAGAAAGCTTCTTTGTTAGCCCACCAGTATCCCTTCCTAGCCTGGTCAGTCTTTTTCTACCTCCCACTTTTTCCTGCACTCCATCTTTCTTTTGATAACTCTCTGGACTTTCCACCACCAGCTTTCCTTATGTACTTTATTTCCACACCTGGCTCAGCCACATATCACTTTTGTAGTCCTCACACATGTTGTTTTAAGATGCTGCCACTCTTCTTCAACTCCACCTGTTCCTCCTCTTCTTAGGGTGCTAGAGCCCTGAGTAATTCCTTGAACTGTTGTATTTTCTCTCCATTCAACTTTCAGGTCTTCAGCCTAGTCTGTTGACCTTAGACCCTTTGCTGACCACTGTTTGCAACTGATTGTGCAACCAGTGGTTTATGCTGTGGGCCAACTGTTTTACTGGGGAATGACTTTGCAATCACTGATTCTACCCCAGTGCCCTTTCCTTACTAGGAGGAAATCTACCTGAGTTGCATGTTGGCCACCCTTGTATTTGATCTTGTGACTGTACTGTTTCTCTTTCAGTATCCTGTGTTGGCTACTATCAAGCCATTTACCAGACAGAAGTCCTTCTTTATTCCTGTTGCTTCACCCATGTGGACCCAGGCAGTCCTCATATCCTGTTCTGTCTGTCATGAAATGTGAATTCAAGTCACCCATTATCAACACCAATTCATGTTGTCCTTCTTTATTTATCTGGTCCCGGAATTGCTGCCTGAATGCACTGTTTTCCTCACTATTACAAACAGCCCTGCTGTGGGGCATATGGTGAGATTATGAATACTGCCCTGTCATTAGACTGGGGTCTGATTGCCATGACTCTGTCACTAATTCTGATTATATCCTTCACTGCCTTCTGAAGCTTCTCTCTCACCACAATTCCCACACCATTTTTAACCTGTCCTTCTCCTGAGTAGTAGATTCTGGTGGGCTTCACTGCACTGCCCTTCCATCTTGTCTTCTGGATACATAGTATGTCCAGCATCCTCTGTATCATAATGTCATCTACTTCTAAGCTTTGTTCTGTCAGTGAAACTACATTAAGTGTAGTAATTCTCAGTTCATTTTTGGCAGGTAGATTGGTTTTACTTCCAGCTTTCACTCAACAGAGCTATCCCAGGTAACCTAGGCTGGGCAACTGGACACAATGGCTGGCCAGTAGCTTATTGACCCAGGGCTGCTGGGCTTTATGGTGGACACATACTGGCCATCATTAACATGGGTCCCTGGCATAGGTCAGAGTAGGCCTGGTTCTCAACCCCCTTTTCATAGGTAGCTACCAATGCCCATTTTTGGCAACATTAGTCAACATAATCAAATCACATAGAGCCATATCTTACACCATTGAGTGCCTAGCCCCACCACAGCAAGCAGTCTGTGATTCATGTTCTTTACTGTGCATGACAGTAGATGCCCAAAGCAGTTGGTCTGTACAATTCTTTCCCTATAGGGCACCATGTAGAGCCTGTGCTGCTGCCCACAGTTCTATTCATTGGTAAGCTTGATATGGAAACACTCAACATGTTTTTCAGAGGTGGCAGGAACCCCACCAAGGCATAGGGAGAACATGCAAACTCCAGGAAGGCATTGGCCAGAGGTCAGGATTGAATCATTGTACATTGTGCTTGGGAGGAGGTAAAGACCTTAACCATTATGGCAACTGGTCTTTATACTCAAATCCCTACTCAAAGTTAAAAAATTGAGTGACCCATCTAGACATAACATGAGGTTCTAACAATACTCATGCTAGGTTCATCAATGGTTTGCAGTTATCCATAGGCTAAAACATGTGCCCTGTGTAATCCATAATTCTGCACAGTCTGATCCCATGCCAAGGGCACATTTCTTTTCATCAACTGATCCAGTAGACTACACCCCACTAGCAATCTACAAGCTTCTTCTAAGTGTTCTTCTATTACCTGCAATAAATAGTTCTAATTTTTCAAGCTATTTAAGAGATGAAGTTTCAGTCCATACCAAATCCACTCTTTTAACAGCATGTGCTAAAGTGAGCAACAACCCCCCCCCCCCTGCTCTCGCTATCTTACACTATCTCTTTCATAGTTTCATAGGTACTTACTAGGTCAATGATCTATGAGGATCATTAGAAACCTAGCCATATATTCCAATGAAGTTTTTAGGCCTTATGCTTTGAGTATAAATACCCAGAGATAAGTAGAACATTTACATGTTGTCCCAATGGGTGCTAAACCAGGGGTGAATTTGGGTTACCCATCCATAAACCCAGTTCCTCTTTATATGGAGAGGAAGACAATTTCAAAGAAGTGACATTCCCTATCTTTATCTGTCTCTCCTTACATTTGATCAGGCCAAATGATGAAACATTTCATTGCCTTCTCCTCCTTATATTACATTGTCTTGTGCACCATGTAACTTCAATTCATCAAGATGTGGAATATTTGATATAAGTCCTGTAAACAAATTTCAAAAATTAGTTTTCCCACTACCCCAATTTAACTGGAAGGAAATGTCCTCTGGGCTAACTTGGTGCCTTTCTTATCTAAAGGAAATCTACTGCTGTTGCACTTGAGGTAACACTATTGGAAATTCTTTTTTATCTCTGAATAAATGTTACTAACAATAGGTCAATAATTAACATGAACTGGACTGATAAACTCTTTACAATATTTACACAATGCACAGTAAATTAAAGCAAATATACTGAAACGTAATATATGCTTAAATCTAAAGTTAAAAATAAATTTGTTATTACTTCAAGTCATATTGTCAGTTAGTTGTAGAATTTTGATCCAGGGATTGAAAATGGGTCTATGTCACAAAATCAAACTTCCAAAATGTCGAACACCATAAGTTCAAACTTCGAAGATCGAATTCGGACAACATCGAACCTTCAAAACAGCAAATTTTTTTAACAGAGAAAAAATTTGCTGTTCCGAAAAACACACACATAACACAATCACACCAAACACCTTCAAAACCTACACTAAACCTAACATACACCACTATCTACGCACTATCCTTAACCTAGCCCTAACCCTAAAGTCAGTCACTACCATACACTTATTTGACCCACGCCCTAACCCTAAAGTCCGTCACTATCGCACACTTACCTGACCTGCACCTTAACCCTAAAGTCCATCACTACCACACACTTACATGACCCGCGCCCTAACCATAAAGTCTGTCACTATCGCACACTTACCTGACCCACACCCTAACCCTAAAGTCCATCACTATCGCACACTTACCTGACCCGCGCCCTAACCCTAAAGTCCATCACTACCAGTTTGTACACTTACCTTGACCCCGTCCGAAAATGTTGAAGCCACAGAAACGGCCAACCAAATTCTTTCCCTGTGAAAGAATTCAGGTTTCTGCGGCTTTGACATTCTCACCCTTCAAACTACCAAGTTCAGCCTTCCGGTATTTGGCATTCTCAATGTTTGATTTTGCGATAGGAACTCATTGAAAACAGCAGTTTTGTTAGATGATCTTAATCTTAAAATTTCATACTCCTTTACAATCACTTATTTTAGGAGAATGAAAATATCATTAAATTGAAGTGACTCATAGCTCTTTTATTCCTTTGTTATTATTTCCCTTGCTATAGCCAACATAGTCCAATAATTATTCTTGTAAATAATATCACAAAATATATTATTCATTTTGGTCTTCTAAACAAACTCTCTTGAGTTTTACATTCAAAAAGATTAAGCACAAAAGACAAGATGTTTGAAAATGATTGGTTGTTATTTATTAAAACAAAATTTTCAATAATCTCAGAACTAGCTTTTATATAATTCTTTCTGGAGCAATTAAATAGTCAGTAAAACAATTACTGAACCAGTCAATGAATTTTTGATTATCAAAATTGACAGACAAGTCCTTTGTAATTACAAATGGTATCATTAAATAAAAACTTGAATTAAGATCATTATGAGATAGCATGAATACTTTTATATGTCTTTAAAAATAAATTAATATATCTTAAATTATTTGGTAAATTAATTTTAAATAGTAGAAAATGTATTAACCACCAGAAACAATTTCCATTTAATATATATTGTAATATTTCTTCAGACAATTTAATTTTATTAAAATGTGTTAAAGATTTATGTAGATATTTCCAATTCACATCATAATTTATTATCTAACCTTTGTATTGTTACTTTTATTTAAGCAGCATAAATATAAGTTTCCAAATTAGGTAATTTTATTCCTCTACTGTTACAATGTTTACATAATTAAAAATAATTTTAGATTTACCATAAGAATTTCAGCAATCAATTATTAAATCTGCGACTTTGAGATGTAGAAGGAAATAAAATGGTAATTTCAATAATTTAAAGAATCTTGGGTAGTGACCATTTTAATAACTTGAAGCCTTTCAGCACATGTATGTGTTTATTCAACCTTGAAATTACCTTGTTAATTTCATCTGAAATTGCATCTAAATTCTATTTCTAGTATATACAGGTATTTAAGATAATTCCTAAATATATCAATTCACAATCCTCTTCGTAAAATATTTCAAAATTATACATTTATTAATAGAAGTATCATTTAATAACACATATTTTGTTTTTTGTTTTTAAACTGAAGGGCAGATATTTTCTCAAATGAGTTAAGAATATTCTAGGTTGATTGAATCAATACATTTAAACTTGACAATGTTAATAATATACCATCAGCAAATACAATTAATTTAGAAGAAGAATAAGGATCAGATTCCAAACCTTGTATTTTTAAATTGAATCTGATTGCAATCGCTAAAATTTCAATTTTCATAGCAAAAATAATGGTGAAATTAGACAACCTTGTTTTGTTCCCTTTTTATCTCAAAATATTCAGACAAGAGAGACCATAATTTTATAAAAACATTATTATTAGAATAAATATGTTTAATCAATTTGACACATTTTTTCTGGGGATTAATATAAATTTAATGCTTTAAACAAATTATTAATTTTAATAGAATAAAAAGCTTTTTCAATATCTAAGCTTATCAGTGTGACTTCTTTTTGATTCTTATTTAATAACTCAATTAAAGTTAATATTATTTTAATGTTATCCTGAGCTACTCTGCTAGGACTGAAACCATTCTCATCTTTGTATATTAGTCAGAGAATAGATAATTTCAATCTATCTGCTAAAAAGACATACATTTTATTATTATTAATGGTAAATAATGAGATGGGTATGTGGGCATAACAATCAGTAACATTTTTAATATCTTTAGTAATGTGGCAATGAAAAAGAGATATTAATATTAAAGGAAATATATATAGTTATGAGATTAGTTTATGAATTCTAGGGTCTTTATTATCTTAAAGTTTTTTAATTTTCTTGTAGGTTCATAGGTGTTTAGTAGGCTAATGACCACAAGGGACTTTTTAAGCCTAGCCATGCATCAAAAATCTCTGACAAGTTCTGATACCTTGATAATTGGGGTCTATATTAGATACTCAAAGAGGCATTTCATCGAATGCCTCTTCGTTGACCCATAAACCACGAAAACAAAAAACAACGAACATGCATACAAGTGATTTCTTTCCCTGGGAACGAAATTGCTTACCATAAACAAAAAAGCAAATCACTACGAACAATACACAGTGGGGGGGCTTCGCCCCCAACATGGGGAGCTTTGCCCCTCACCCCCCCCAACTAAATATACCAACTCTGAGATTGCACTACAATGGGGAAAATGGCAAAGTAACAGAGGTGGTAAAGCGATTTCTTTCTTTCTCAGGGAAAGAAATTGCTGATATGACCATTTGCTGTTTTGTGTTTTCATTATTTAATGGTCAATGAAGAGGCATTCGATGAAATGCATCTTTGAGTATACAATAGGAACCTGATAAGTGTAAGCAGGGGGTTGGGAGATGAATCATTTACAGGTTACCTGTGTCCATTAGAGCCATAGGTGCCAAACCAGGGATGAAGTTCTAGTTTCCCATCCATTTGTCCAAGTTGCACTTGAATTGGGTTAGGGAGGAACTCTGCTTCACATGGATGGTGAGTCTGTTCCAAGTATGTGGTAGTCTCGGGGATACATACCCATCTCTCCAGAATGACCTATTTATATCACAGGCAAGGTTTAAGACTTTAGAATGGGTAATTCTGGTGTTGTTTGTTTTGTGGATATGCAAGAGGTCCAGCAGAGTGAGGTCTGGCAATTCCTTTGTATGCCAGGCATATATCTCCCCTCAAAAGCCTGTAGGAGACAGAACACAGGGATAGGGCCTCAAGGCAGTCTTCACAGGACATTTTACTTATGACCTGTATTGTTTTAGTGAGGAACTTCTGTGGACGTTCCAATTGTTGGATATGCCTGGTTAGGTACATACCAAAGGGGGCATTTTACTAAATGATAGGTCTGATGAATGCCGAATAAGGTGGATCAATGACTTTCTTGGACATAGATGCCATACCTTTGTTTATAATTTGTGCAATATAGAATGATTTCCTCACCACTGCAGAAACATGATGGTCAAAGGCTAGATTATTATCTATGTGTGTCCCTAAGTCCCTGACTACTGGGTCAACTCTAAGGGGCGTGTTGTCAATATGATAGTTACCAGGAATGGATGACTTCCCAAAGGATACTATTATGCATTTCTTGGCATTTACTTTTAGTCTATGGCTCTGACACCAGTTGTTTGTCTATGTCAACTCCTCCTGGAGAATATTTGTGTCAGTGTGAGATTCAATGACAGCCCTTCATTTTCAATCATCTGGAGATTTAGTTAGCCAGAGACCACTGACATTGGCCTTAACTTCTGAGAAGTAAATTCCAAAAAGGAGCTGTCCAAGGACTGATCCCTGAGGGACTTCACTTGTGAAAGGCTTCTTTGTAGAAGTGGACTCCCCAGTTCTAACTTCCTGGGTCCTGTCTGTGAGCCAGTTGGCTATCCACTGGGCGACATATGGGTTTGTCCCTAACCTCTTGAGTTTGTCAACAATGCCTGAGTGGGGTATTGTGTCAATTGTTTTGGCCAGGTCAAGCTAGGCAGTGTGAACAATTTTGCCCTCATCCATTGCTTTAGTGACCTTCTCAAAGAAGTCCACCAGGTTGAGTAGGCATGATCTGCCCTTGACGAAACCTAACTGGGTTGGGTCCAGTGTCTGGAGGTTTTGTATATATTTATTGATCCTCTCCATGATAATTCTTCCCATGGCTTTACATATAAAACTAGTTTGACTTATGGGTCTATAGTTTCCAGGGTCTGTAGATGGCCCACCTTTGTGCAGAGTGATGACTGCTGCCTTTCTCCATTTGTGAGGCATGAAACTTGTTTGGATGCTACAGTTAAATAGTAATTTCAGAGGCCCTGGTAAGTCATGTTTCATATTATTTAGAAGGCATCCTGGGATACTGTCTGGGCAAATTGATGCATTGATGCAGTGTTCTTGGTCATAGAGAGAGCATTAAGGACCTGTTCCCTAGTGATAGTAGGAGAAGTTATATTTGATGATATTTCCTGACAGAAGGTTGAGGGGGGGGGAGAGATGGGTAAAGTTGAAACTGAATTTATCAGCCAGGAGGTTTGTTATGTCTTCTGGCTCAGTATAGGTGGCACCATTTACAATGAGCTCTGCACATAATTGTGTATTGTCTTTGAGGTTGCAGACATAGCTAAATAATGCATTGTGGTTGTCCTTGGCCTGGGAGGCCAAATTTACCTCAAATTTGGCTTTGGTAGACTTTATCCTCTGAGTTGTTTGCTTAGTTTGATGAAAGTGCTTTTATCCTGCTGGGTGGTACACCTCCTAATTTTTGCCATGATTTTCTTTCTCCTGTTGTACAGCCTATTAATTTTGTGATTTCACCAGGGTGGCTTGCTTTTTGAGTTAGTTCTGTACTTCTTCCTGGTGGGTACAGCTGCCTCTATGCAGCTATTAACATGCTTGTATAGGGTTTCTATGAACAGTTCTGCAAAGGCAGCAATGTTTTCAGGGTTTATGGGGCTTGAAATTTTGTCAGGTTCTCAAGGAGGTTATCTTTATAATAGTTTTTGAATATTACAGGTTTAACTGGGGGCCCACATTTTATTTTTACTTCAGAGGAGACCATTTTGTGGTCTGACTTTACAGGGAAGACATTACAGTATTAACTTCTTGAGAATAAATTGGTTTTGCAAGTTTAGATTGATTTTATTCAGAAAGTTTAATAATTTTCAAATTTTGGAAACATAAATATTTGAATTTTGTTGATAATTAGGTTTATTTAGATTATTATAGTAGTTCATAAATTCAGATAAAATACATCCAATATCTGTTTTCGATTTGTTTTTGTCTTTATTTGTAATTATTTTTCAGTTGCTTTTGCTGACTTATGGATTAAATAGATTTATATTCATTATTTGTTTTATTTACTGAATAAGCATGGATTTATTCCCATTTGAAATTCTTTATTAACAGCATGCATTTTATCTTCTAAGTCTATTAATTTCTTTGTCCAACATGTTTTAATTTATGTTTACACTAGTCTGATACTTTACTGTATGAATAAGCTTTAAACTAACCCCATAACATTATTAACATCTTTATCATATCATAATTTCAATATTTAAAAAAAAATTTCTTCCATTAACCATTTTTTAAAATTTTCCTATTTAACTAAATAGGATAGAATTCTTCAAGTTATTGTTGATATGTTTAGAATTAATTGCAACATTTAGATATAATGAATTATGATCTGAGAAAGTGCAATATACTGATATGAAATTTTTAACTTTTGATTTTAAATCTTGTGATATTATAAACTTATCAGTTCTTGAATGTTTACCAAAAACATGTGAATAATGACAATATGTAAGTGAATTATTGGGCTGAACTCTGTTAAGTTCATGAAAGCCATTTGTGGACAGCACAGCATGCTGATAGAAGCATAGCTCTCAACTGTACAGATTGTCACAGAATGTCCAGATTTTTGCCTTACAAGTTTTGTCCTTTCTATTAAAATTGTGGCAAACCATTAAGGGTTGAAGTAAGAAAATAATGACTGATAGTTCAGGAAATTCACACTAATGCAAAACCTGTATGCTATCAATTTTCTAAATTTGTAAGAGCAATATTTAGAAGTCTCCTTATTATTTGTGCCTTTGTACCCCTATTATTGATGGCTTTGTCTAGATTTCTTGCTCTTAGAGGTTGAGAGTTATGAATGGAAGTCGTCAGTGCACCTGCTGCATATGCAGTTTCAGACAACATGCTGAAAGCAGTCCAAGTACTTAGCTACTCAGTGTAGGATAATTACAGATTCTGCACATACACGTCTGATTCCAAAACACAACTTAAATGCAACAAACTACCACTCCAACTCTGTTTCTGAAAATCCTCAGGATATGCTTTAGGGACCTCAAAAAGTAAAAGTTAATACTATGGAATTTGCCAAATTTTGTAATAATAATAAAAAACATAAAAATGCAACCTACAGCTGATGAACTGCAACAGGCTGCAGTGATACAAGCTATGCACAAAGCTGCGACTGTGCAAGCTAGATGGCAGCTAGTTAAAGCTGGAGCAAGGCTGCAAGTAGAACAGTTGTTGGGCCAGCAAATAATTGACAGGTATCAGCTAGACACAAAACTTGTGCGGGCTGTGTGCAACATGTGTGCCCCACACATGTCTGTGCAGACCCTGCAAGGAAATTCCATCTTCCTTGAAACCAAAGTGTGTCTTAGCCTAGGTGTACTTGCATTTGGGACATTCCCAAAACACATGGGATATGGGGGATGGTGTGGTAGTGTCACAGACAGCTTCCAGCCATATCTTGACAAAATTCCTGGAAGCAATGTGCAGCAATGTGGATGAGAACATCCATTTTCCATCCACCCCTATGCAGTGGGGAATTGTAATGAACTAGTATCACAAGGTTTCTCCATGTAATCAGTGCAATAGTTTTAAAAAACATATCTATCAAGTCACCAGTATATCCTATAGAAGACTGATACATAAAGAGAAAGGGCTGCCCATCCATTATCTGCCAGGCTGTGTATTCAGCATATGGCAGCATAACAAACATCATGGCAACACACCCTGGAAGTGGGGTCTATATCAGCATCTTGAACGATGACAATATCGAATCTGATATTGTCGCGTCAAGAATGCCAAAAGTGCAGAACATCGAATGGGTAAATGGAAATCTCTGTAAGGGGAGATTTCCATTTACTTCAATGTAGTGCGGTCTCGGAGTTGGTATATTTAAGTAGAGGCTGGGTGGGGGTGCAGGGAGGCTTGCCCCCCTGCCTACACCCTTTAGTTTTTTTGTTTTTTTTTGTATCGGCATTCAAAAATTTAATAGGTCAATCATTTCAGTTCAACATTTAGTGAGTTGACCTATTTAATTTTTGAAATGCTGATATAGACCCTGGAAGTGTCCTTGGTGTTGCCATATGGAGTGAAAGTGGACTTAGGACTGCACTCCAGCAAAGTGAAATACCTGAGGAACTACTACTAAGTAAGTACAGGAGGGCACCTAGGATGTAAGCTAAGTATACCCTTCATAACAAGAACAGAACAGGTAACAGTGGTTATCTACTGGAGCTATGGCTAATTACACCCTACCATAAACCATCCAACCCTGGGCAGGACGCCTACAATACAGCACATGTAACAACCAGAAACACCATTGAGCATGTGTTTGGTGTACTAAAAGCTAGGTTCAGATGTCTGGGCACATCTGGGGTGCACTGGGGTGCACTGCAATACACATCTGAAAAGGCAGTGCAGATGATAACAATGTTGCCCTGCTGTACAATATGCTAACTAGAGCTCATGGTAGTGTTTCAGCTGCAGATGTGGGTGAACTACCCCAAGAACCCCAGATGTCTGAAGATGATATCCCACAGGTATCAGAGAAGGAGCAGGAGGACAAAGGGGTCAGAAGTCAAAGGAGTAGGCAACATGGTGTGCGACCACAAGTGCAGGCCTGGGCAACACAACAATGTCTGACCCACAACTTTGAGTCATGACAAGCCACACATACATGAGAACACAGATTAAACATTGATATTCCAGGGTTATCCCACCACAGCAACTCAGATTGCATATAATAGCAATTACCTACCAGACGTACACACTGAGCATCAGACGTAACACTGTAATCATAATATATAACCTTATAAACATATACAAATCTGTCACAACAAGGATCATCAGTTCGGAGCACAGCTGATACGGGAATGCATAGACACACTCAGATTGTTGTGTTAGTGTACGGAAAACAATAAGGGGCACACATCAGTGCAACACATTCTTATTTCTATGACATAATAACATGAAAAAAGAGAAATAACATGGGACATAATGCAGAACTTTTAGAAGCCACAGAAAATATATATATATCACAGTAAACTAGTAATATAATACATGGAGCCAGCAATATTTAGGAAACTGTTGGACTTGGTCTAACTTAGTCTAGGGCACCCTTGCTGATGTCTCACACCATGGTCTGCTGTACTCTGACCATGTACAGAAACACTTGGCCCAGATTGCTCGTCAGAGGAGACTGATGAGGTGACAACACCATGTTCAGGTGAAGGAGCATGACTGTGACTTGAAGGTCTTGTTACTGGCAGGACCACAGAACATGGGCCAGCAGTGGAAGTCTGAATACGTTGGACCATGGGCAATGGTGGTTCTTCTGAGAGGTGGCCTGCCTCTCCCATGTTACAACTGGCTAAGCACAGTTAGGGCATTGAGAACCCTGCTTTTACTTGGTATTAACGTAGTACTTTAGAGGCCAGAGTTTCTACTGACCATGCCACAGCTAGCACACTATCATTTAGAGCAGCCAATACTACCATTTCCTCACTGTGTCTGTGCTCGTGTCCTTCATGCATCACATTCAGCTGGTGTGCAACATGATCCGTGGCACAGGCACTGATGTCTGATCCATGGTATTGCTGGGAACGTTCATTTGCCTGCAGCAATAGGGGGGCACCATCTAACACCTGGACAAGGACACAGTTTGCATTTCTATGTCTACTGCAATGCCCATTTTCAAGGTTTTGTGGGAAGTACCAACATCAATATCATTCTCAGCTTGGATCTGTGGTTCAACAGCCTCATCCTGTTCACCATCCAATGTCCCATCATTCTCAGAATGACCAGACAAGTTTCCCTCCACATCTGAGGCTGCAGGTGCATCAACATCACTATCAACATCTTGGATGGACTCTAACAACACATCAATATCCCGTGTGCCAGAGACCATGCTACCATGCTAAGAGATATCAGATCCCACATCATGAACATTTGATGGGCTAATGGATGATACAGATAGTTGTGTTAAAAGAAGAGACAGATGACACAGATTAGGAGAATGTGCTTACATCACATGATGAATAGCATCAAAGACATATGGAATATATATCTCACTGCAATTTTATAAATAATAGTGCCTTTACATGAGGTCTTCTGTATGTATGTTTCACAGAATTTACATAACATGGAGTATACAGTTAGATTACATAGCCAAAATACATGACATATGTGAGGAATACAAACAAAGCACACACCCGATATCTACTCATAGGAAGATGGTGCTGTTGAAGAGGGATGAACTTCAACTATTGTAGGGGAAAAATAATCATTATTGATCACATCATTGCCAACATTAACCATCTGAACACAGTTAAAACATACAGGAGGTTTGACATAGACACACAACTTGTTTGTGCAGTCGATGAGGTGGATGCAGTCTGGCCTAGGAATTTCAACAAGGACATAGTATTAATGGAGGACAACAACATGAGTAACAGCAATGGAATTTATAAAAGATAGTTAATAGCATACCACTTTCAGACTCCCGCTGTTGAGAGTTTTTGTGTTGTACTGTGCATTTTGCAGTGAGAAAGTAAAGAGAAAGACAACACAGTCATATATTTAGCTAAACCAATATTGGCAGCATCACCTATACAACACAGTAACAGGGCTGCAAAAACTCATGTTTGGACATTGCACCTGTAGGCCAAATAGCCACTTGTTGAAAATAGTGATATTAATGTCATGTCACATGTGTGCTATACACTGATGCAAGCTGTGAACCTGTTGCTGTAACATACCTAGTCTGTCTGAAGTTGAAACTGCATGGCTTGAGTCCATACAGGGTGTACCAGTAGTGTATGATGCTAGGGAAATAATGTGATGGTAAACAGCAGTGCCTTGACATGAGGCTGAGACAATAACAGGGGGGGGTCACAGTAACATAGTATGGAAATAAGAGCACTAGTGAAATCCTCCAAAACAAACCGAGTCTAAATTGGCCACATCTACTAGGGACAATCATAAGGCCTTTTTTATATATGTCTGCACCCTCAAAGGAAGCACCCAGATCTGTTGAGAACTGGTGGTCAAGGACACAACATACCCATAAATATAGCAAACTTGCTGACTGACAGATTCCATGAAAACTTCATCCCTCTGTCCCCCATCAGTAAATTATGACACGCCCAGCACCTGCACCCTTCCCCTTATGTCTAGGGAACAGGTCATCACTGCTTTTTCAAAGGCAAAAAATACAGTCTCCATGGGACCTGATAACATACCAGGCTGCATCCTATGTAAACTCAGGCAGGAACTTGCAGCACCATTAGGTGCCCTATTCAACCAAAGCCTGAGTACTGCCTTTGTCCCAGCTGAGTGGAGGACAGCCAGTGTCATCTCTTTACACAAAGGAGGAGAGTCCACCAATCCAGGAAATTATAGACCCATCAGCCTAACTAGCCTGATCTGCAAGGCCATGGAACAGATTATCATGGACCTCATTAACAAGGGCATTGGCAACCTCCAAACACTCAATTCCACACAGTTTGGCTTCATCATGGGAAGGTCATGGCTGCTAAATTTGGTCAATTTCTTTGAGACAGTCACCAAAGCCATGGATGAGGGGAAGATGGTGCACACTGCCTACCCTGACCTGGCCAAAGCCTTTGACATTATTCCTCACTCAGGCATAATAGATAAACTCTCTCAACTAGGCATCAGTTCATATGTTACCAGATGGGTATCAAACTGGCTCACTGATAGAACACACCTAGTCAAAAGAACACACCTAGTCAAAACAGGGAAAGCCACCTCAAGCAGTAGACACATAACAAGTGGCGTAGCTTAGGGTTCGGTCTTGGGGCCTCTGTTATTTGGGATATACTTTTCTGAGATGCAGGCCAAAATCAGTGGGCTTTGGCTGAAAAAGTTTGCAAATGACTGCAAGCTGGGTGCTGTCATCAATTCCCCTAGTGACATGGACATCCTCCAAGAGGGTCTCACCCAAACAAATGACTGGGGCCAGAAACATGGCCTCAAGCTGAATAATAAAAAATCCATCATCTTACCCTTTGGGGAGAGTGACATCTTCACAAATTATCACAATAACAATGTCCTAAGCACACTATTAGTCATCAGGGATTTGGGCACCCAGGTTGATAGCAACCTGACTTTTGACCTCGATGTTGCTTCCATTGTACAGAAAGCCTTCTACATGGTCCACCTCATAAGTAAGGGTATCTCATCCAGGGACAAGGAGGTCATAACATCTATGTATTCTTCCCTTATAAGACCCATTATTGAGTACAATGCCCCTTTCGGCATGTACCTCACAAAGCACATCCAGCAGCTGGAGAGACAACAGAGGTTCTTCACCAGGAAAATCCAGGGCCTCAAACGTCTACCATGCACAGATAGGCTAAAAGCCATATCCTTCTACTCAGTTTCATACAGACTCCTCAGAGGTGACCTCTATCTGACATACAAGGCAATCACGAAGCCCACCTTGATAGGACTGCTGCATATCCGCAATTCAAGCTCCACTCGAGTAATGCACAACCTCAACCTGGTCTGTGACATCAACAGGACTTGTTGTCAGGACAGATTTGTGTCCCAGAGACTTCCCCATCTATGGAATAGACTCCTTCTCCACGTCAAGCAGAACACCTTTTAACCCCTTTTTAAATGCAACCTGAATAACTGGATGGGAAACAGAAAATATACCCCTGGGATTCCACCCATGTTCTTGGTGGACAGGGGCATCGGGTGCTGACTTGTCTAAACATGGGCTAAACTCTTGGCTAGGCTTATAAGGGCCTCAGGGCCAATAGCCTAGTAACCTCCTATGATCCTATGATCCTGTGACTCTCACCTGCCATTCCCTGATGTTGTCCCAAAGTAGATGGACCTGTTAATATTAATGCAGACAGCATTACACATGTTGGTTGGTCAGATACAATACAGTATATGTCATTAAACTTGCATTCATTATCATCACCCCTGTGTGGATCTGTGTGCATGGCTCAAATCTGCTGCTGTAAGTAAAAAATTACAATATCTGAATATGCATGCTACAGCAATATGCAGTGAATTTCTCTATACTCAGCCATGTCAAGGAATGAAAGACATACATGTTCAACCCGGAACTCCAGTTAATATTTTGATGTCACTTGGGGGGGGGGCAATGGTAATCAACCACTGGTGTCATCCCTCAGTCTCTCGTATCATCTTAATCTGTTAGCTGCGCAGGGGATCATGTCTGAACAGCATCATCTACAGGCATCATAGGATTGTTGTGACCTCCAACCACATTCATCATGTTGGTGAGGCCGGTCCAGATTTAATTTCTCTAAATTGCATTGCCAAAATGGCCAAGCAGTCTCTGTCCAGTTTGTTGGAGAACATTGCATATGATATAATTTTCCTCTGGGAAGAAATTGTCACCCCTAGGATGGTTGGCCATGTAAAAGACAAAGATCTGGACATGATCATATTCCTGTCAGTGCCCATTTGTGCAGATAATTCTGTGGACGGCGTATGTCAACATAAACAGTATGCATTCCTATGCAATGCAAATGTCTGTAAAACACTGTCTATGACAAATACTAATGTGACATATAAAAAAGAACAACAATGCCTGCATACATAACATTTGTAAAATAAACAAAACCAGTAGTATATTTACAGTGTGTGTGTGGAATTAGAACATGTGTGTTGAACGAAGGTCCAAAGAAAATAGCATCATGCCAAAGGAATCTGCATGCATTCCAGAAGAAAATACGACACAAACTAACAATTGAACAGCATACAGTAAGCATCAGAAAACCTCAGGATCCATAGGCAGGTCATAGACAGTACAAATCCTTTGTATATTGAGCCAGTAGTAATCATACTTTTAAGAAGCATTAATAAAGAAATAGCTGTAACAGCAAAAAACATACTATTAACACTTTGTTTAGAAAACTTTAATGAAGAAATATCCATAACATCAAAAGGGCATAGTGTATGGTGATAGTAGTGGAATCCGTAGGTTTCTGTAGTTACACCACAGAGTGTAAGGAATTATCAGTAAGAAATAGGGATGATCTGCAAATGTGCCTTTATGTACTGTTCACATTTGCAGTGTAAATCTGTCCATAAAATTGCATATGGGAATGAAATCAATTAATGAAAAGAGCAACATCGGCATGCATGAAGGTCAATCAAACATCAGTCTGGTGACTTACAACAATTTTTTTTAAAGGTCACATTTCGAATAAAAATAATTTTAAACAGGTATCTTTGAGAATGAGTAACTTTAACAGATGTAATAGTCACTAAAACAGAAATGCTAGCACTTGCCAATGTATCTCTCATTCCAAATCACTGAAAGTAAATGCATCCAATGCGTATCCAACTTTAAGTATCATTTGCACCATACATAATTAGTGAGGTTCATTAAAATTTTAAGATTTGGAATCCCCATTTGCACACTTCCATGGAAATTGGCTACATGAAGGATAATGGCCAGGTGTACTGCGTAAATATCCAATAGGTATTGATAAACAGTACCGTGTGTGGCACGTGCCAGTTATCTTTAAATGATCTGATAACATCAGTGCCACTTTCAAATATTGATTTTGATACATCAAACCATTGTTATCTGCAAACTGATTAGGACCTCAGTCAGCATTTATCAGACATTTTCCATTGGATGATCAAGATGGCTACTTTGATGAGGCTGAGACATGTCTGTGCATCCAACTGGACTGAAAAGGACACCAGCCAGATGTTGACCATGTATACTGGAGTGGAGCATCGGATAAGAGCTAGGCCAAGGAACTTCACGATGAAAGACTTCTGGACTCAGATTGTGAGGGGGCACCAATGATGTACAGGAGTCTACTGCACTGGAGTTCAGGGTGGCCACCACTATGATGGCCTGCATTGGTGTAACACAGAGGAGCTTCATCAGGGGGTTGCCGAGGTGCAGAGACAGCCTGTGAATCCATACAGTAACTTTAACTATCCTATGTATACTTGAGCATTCCTACGGAATTTTGAGATATAATTCTGTCCTATATATATATTTCAGATACATGGTTTTTGTAGCTATCACCTGGCTGTCATGCCACCTAGCTCATGGTGCTAATTTAATGACTGTAGTAACTGCTGTCCTTATAAGTGTGGGTTTGAGTCCCATGCTGTTAATTTCTTTAATAATGTCAATATATATAATTAAGGACTTTGCAGCTGTACATAGGTTTTACAACATATAACAACATAATTGCACACATCTCTGTCCTCATGCATCACTGACACCTATAGCACTTAGGCCATTGATGACTGCACATTTCATAGTTGTCCGTTATAGTACAACAGTACCACCTACTGCAGGATTATATGTCTGAATAAAAAATCATACATAACTTCTTTAACTCATTCCCCCAAATAAAGTAAACACTGTTAATACAGTTAGGTTTATTTAAGACAAAAGGAATGTGTAACTGCTTACACATATGCTTCAGTTATGTGTTGATAGCTGTTATTTCTTTGCAATAAAATGTCCAATAAGTGTTTGAAGCTTCCATATTAATCTGTTCCCTGCAGGAATTTGAATAAACACCAACAGTACCTGTTTCTTAATAAGAAACATTTGCTGCCTATTAGCTTAGATTGTAAGGAAATGGACCAGCATGCCTACATTTTGACGAGCTGTGGGTACCAATCCACATACACACAAATGCAGGGAGGACATGCAGACTCCACACAGACGGCACTCCAGCTGAGAATCAAACTGGACAACCTCTTCCTATGAGGTGACAATGCTTCCGCTGCAGCACTGCACCATTCAAATTTAAATACCAAAATGTTAAAATATTATGTAGCATTAAACCATTTTTTCAGAACACAGTTTTTGAAATGTACTGCACAACCTAAATAACAGGTTGGCTGTTATATTTGTCACTCATAGTTTGGGGTGGATGTTTTGTATACAAGTCTTTATGTTTTGACTGCTGCTTGTACTGTGTGGTTTGGAATAATTCATGTGTGGCTGTGTTTCCCAGTGATTGGTCTGTCGTGCATAGCCTGCCTATTGGGTGTCTGTTGTGTTAGTGTTTGCACTATCATTTGTAGGCTGTATGGCATACCTTTCAGTCCAGCATCAGTGTTGCATCTGGCTATAACAACTTGCCTGATTTTTTTAAAGCACAGTATATCCTAAGTTTGCTGACACTTTTGCAGATAGACATTTCTTTGCAACAACTGATAATCAGCAAGCCCTTCACTTCAGTGATGGTGTTACATCTACCTACAATAACTTGTTTTTTTATATTTCTTACTCTTGTATTCATTATATACTGATATGTGTTCAGCCAGTTATCATGCTGCCTGGCTCAGGTGTTTGTCAGTTTACCTTTCCATGTGCGTATTGCACACGGGCGACCGTCAAATGTTCGAAAGATAGTTTTCAAGTTCTGAAAACTTCGAACGGAAGACGGTTCGAATGTGCAATGAGTGAATGCACAGTGAGAGTCACTCATCGCACATTCGACATTTAAGGGCAGAGCGCACTATAGTGGGGAGTTGGAAATGGTTCCATTCCCCGCTGTAGTGCGATCTCTGAGTTAGAATAATAAAGAAGGAGGGGTGTGGGGGGTGCAGGGGGGCTTTCCCCCCTGCATTACACGGCATATACTTTTGTTGTCGACATTCATGTTCGAAAAACAGCGAATCGGCTGTTCGATTTGCTGCTTTTCAAACATTAGAAACTGTCACTTTTTCCAGTTTCGTTTTTACGATGCGAGGATATGACCACTCGCACAAGTGTGATTCAAGGTTTTAAAGGTAAACCTGTTTGTCATATGGCTTGCCTAGTTTCCACAATATTGTCATATCACTTTCTCCTCATTTTAACAATGACACTTAGTGGCTGTTCATGTGAATCATTGCATGCAGACAGTATAATCTGTAGATTTCTACATTCATAGATTTTTAATACACTAATGACCCAGCTGGCTGTCTCTAAGCCTATACAAGTTTTCACAAAAAATAATGATGTCCAGTTTACAAATAGGACATTGAGGGGCAGGCATTTATAATGTACCTCTATCCATAATAGACATATGTGTCAGTCGCTGTGTAAACTTATAAATCATCATACACTGGTCTATGTTGTGCTTAAAATGTGGAATACACAAAATCAGCTACAAATGGATTTGAAGCCTGTTCAAAGGAGATGCAGTCTGTGGGATACGTATCTGTCTCTCCAGCATATTCTGTTTAAGTCACAGACAAAATTGTGGTCCCAAGACCTTACATTTCCAGTACTGTTTGACTTATGAATATGCAGGAGATTCATAACTGCGATGTCTGTGGATGCCTTGTAATCCAGTCATAACATCACTCCCTAAGAAATGTATATTGTTTGTTTGTGTCTTTCAGCTTTTCCTGGTTAGGGGTCGCCACAGCGGAACTCTGGTCCGCTAATGATTGGCAGTAGATTTTTACGTGTTGGCTTGCCGGGCCTAATGCACAACCTTCAATGAAGGAATGCCCATTCATGCATGTCGCCACACAGAAGACGCTCTAACTGAGAATCGAATGGGCAACGTCTAACTGTGAGGCGACAATGCTACCGCAGCACCACCACCGCAGTTCCCTAAGAAATGTATATAAAGCTGGGTAAAGAGAAATGTGTTTAAGGCCCTCTGCATAAAGCCTGTTTGTTATGCCATGTATTACTTTGTTTATTGAAAATCTGAAGTAGTTGTAGTTTCTGCATATGCCAGGTACATATTGAAGGGAGCATTGTAATCTATGACTGTTACTATAAGGGCAGATTGCAGTGTGATAATGACCTCTTTGGACCTAGATGCCATGATCTTAAACATAACTTGTGCAACATGAAAGGATTTCTTCACCACTGTGGCCAGGTGGTGGCGAAAGGTAAGGCTACTGTCTATATGCATACATGGATTCATGACCACTGGCTTGACTGCTGTGGTCATATTATCAGCATGTTAATTATTCAAAAGGGTACAAATATGCAATTCTTACAATTGATTTTAGGTGCACTGTTGTGCCACTATTTCTTAGTCATAGGCCTTCTTGAAGAATGCTCATGTCTGCTTGAGAGGCAGTGATAACCTCCAGCTTGCAATCATCTGTAAAGTTAGTCAGCCATAAACCTTCACTGTTTACTTCCATTTCAGAGAAATAGATGCCAAAACACAGAGGCCCCAGTAGTGAGTCATGGGGGACTCTGCTAGCGACTGAGCTCTTGGTGGTTGTGACCTCATCTATTTTGACTTTTTACGTCCTATCATAGGTTCATAGGTAGGTACTAGGCTATTAGCCCTAGGGCTTATATAAGCCTAGCCAAAAAGGTACCCTGGCTTTCGCCACCCAAGAAAATTATTTTCCTGTGCCCTTGTCGAGCAGAGCCACAGAGGTGATCCCTGGGGTGAATTTCCTATTTAAACCACCAACGACCAGCAAAAAACGATAGTGAACACGCAGTAATGAAGAAATAATGATTATTTATTTATAATTCCTTCAAATCCAGACCGGTTTGTTATTCAGTTTTATCAATGAATACAATAAACTTTATTGTATTCATTGATAAAGGCTGAATAGCCGAAACCAGTCTGGATTTGAAGGAATTATAAATAAATAATCATTATTTCTTCATTACTGCGTGTTCACTATCATTTTTTGCTGGTCGTTGGTGGTTTACATTGTTGGCTCGACCCTGCATGCCATCCTTGTGGAGCGTATGGTTGTTTGTGAATTTCCTATTTCCCATCCAATCATCAAGATTTTTCTTGAAGAGTGCTAATGAGGAGCTTTGTTTGATATAGATAAGTAGTTTGTTCCAGAATATGGGAAGTCTCTGAGACAGGAACCTATCCCTCCAGCATGTTCTGTTTATTGTGGTGACAAAGTTTAGGTCCCTAGAGTGTGTAGCTCAGAGGGATTGGGATTTTTTTTAATTGGAGCATGTCCAACAGCTCTGGCTTTGACATAGCTTTGTATGTTAGGCAGAGATCGCCTCTGAGTAGGCGATATGCGACGGAGTAAAGCTGGAGTTTTTTGAGATGGTCTGCATAGTGCAACTGTTTGAGGCCAGTAATCCTCTTTGTGAGGTATTTCTGCGGCCTTTCCAGTTGTTGTAGATGTCTTGTGAGGTACATATCAAAAGGGGTATTGTACTCTATAATGGGTCTAGTGAGTGATGCGTACAGGGGAACAATGACCTCTTTTTTCCTGAATGAGAAACCTTTTGTGATGAGGTGTGCCACATAGAAAGATTTCCTGACTACTGTGGCGATGTGATTATCAAAGGAGAGACTACTGTCCACCTGTGTCCCAAGATGTCTTATTACACTTTCGGTGTTAAGTAGACTACCACGTATGTGGTAGCTCATGGGTACAGAGCTTCTACCAAAGGGGATGACAATGCACTTTTTGGCATTGAGCTTGAGGCCATGGTTTGACACTAGATATCTGTCTCCGTGAGGCCCTTTTGTAGGATGTCCACATTGTTAGGAATTTTGATAATGGCTCCTAGTTTGCAGTCATCTGTGAACTTCATTAGCCAACGACCTTCTGTGTTAGCCTGCACTTCAGAAAAGTAGATACCAAACAGGAGACGACCCAGGACTGAACCCTGTGCTACTTCACTTGTCACTGGTCTGAAGTCGGATTTGGAGTCTGCTACTTTCACAGTGTGGGTTCTGTCAGTGAGTCCGTTGACAACCCATCTTGTGACATACGGATTTATACCTAGTTTAGTGAGTTTATCTGTAATTCCAGAGTGAGGGATGGTGTCAAAAGCCGTGGTGAGATCTAGATAGGCTGTGTGAACAACCTTACCCTCGTCTATGCTTTGGTGACTGCTTCAAAGAAGTCTATCAGGTTTAGGAGACATGATTTGACTTTTACAAATCTTAACTGGGTGGGGTCCAGAGTTTGGAGATTACCAGTGTCTTTGTTTATAAGTTCCATGATGATACATTCCATGGCCTTGCAGACCAGGCCCATTAGGCTAATGGGGCAGTAGTTCCCAGGGTCCGTGGTGGATCCCCTTTTGTGGAGTGGGATAACTGTCACTGTGCACCATTCAGTGGACACAAAGCCTGAGGTGAGGCTATGATTGAACATGGTACTTAGGTGGGGTGCCAGTTCAGTCTGCAGTTCATGTAGAACGCAGCCTGGGATGTTGTCAGGTCCCATGGATGCTGTGTTCTTGGCTTTGGAAAGTGTTTTTTACATGTGCAGCTGTGATTATAGGAACTTTGCATTCTTCCTGTATAGAGATGGGCTCTTTAGGGGGTGAGAGAAGGGTAAAGTTAGCACTGAACCTATCTGTCAGGATGTTGGCAATATCAGTTCGTTCTGTATATTTAGTGCCATTGTGCTGTAACTCAGAGCAGATCTGAGTGTTGCCATTGAGATTCTTAACATAGCTATAGAATGCTTTGTGGCTGTCTTTAGAATCAGTGGCGATTTTTTTTTTCGTAACTAGCTCTGGAGGATTTTATGAGGGATCTCAGCTTCTTACTGAGGCTGACCAGGGAGTTCCTCCAATCATGGGATTTTACTCTTGTTTGCAATAGTTTCTGTCTTCTGTTGTAGAGTTTGTTTATGGCAGGGGACCACCAGATTGACTTCCTTTTTTGGAGGATAGCATCTTGGTTCTGTCTGGGAAAGCACAATCCATGCACTCGTGTAAGTGCTTATAAAGTGCATTTGTGTAGGATTCATCACTCTTACCTCTATTGTCCATCTGCATGGGTGTCGAGAAGTTTGCCACTTCTATCTTATGAAGAGTGAAGGTGGCTTTGGAGAATTTTTTTATGGTGGTTTCCCTAATGGGAGTGGGGGCGGGATGTGGATGTCTAGGGTGATTAGCTTGTGGTCTAATATGACCAACAAGGAACTGACCTCTGGTGTGGAACACCGGTTGCACATGTTGGTAATGACCAGGGCTAGGATATTGCTGCCCCTGGTGGGGGTGTGGATAAGTTGATCCAAGGCATTGGAATTTATGAATTCCAGACAACGTTGAGCAAAAGAGTTTGTACATGAGTAGCTTTCCCGGTTAATGGTGGGGTAGTTGAAATCACCCATTATTAGGGTGTTGGGTTGTATCCTAATATTTTCCAGTGTAGCAAGAAATGAGGAGTGGGAATCCTGGGACATGGTGGGGTATCTGTAGCAAGTTACAATTTGGATTGCAGTCTTGCCCAGAGTTAGTTGCACTTGGATAATCCCGGATGCATTATGCTGAGCAAATTGCCTGGAGGTGTGGATATCCTTAATGAATATGGACACTCCTCCGCCTTTAGTGTTTCGGTCCAGGTTAGGTGGCCGAAAGGTGTGGTATGAATTATAGCCTGGTAAGATAGTGGTGCTCTCTGGAGCCTTGAACCAGGTCTCTATCACTGTACAGATGTTGATGTTCTCCATTTTAAGGAGTGCCTCGAGTGAATGCATTTTGAGGTTTAGACTTTTAGCATTGAGTAGCATTACCCTCAGATTTTGCTTGCTTGTACCTGTTAAGGTGGTAAATTTGTCATTTGAACCTTACCTAAAACAGGCACTATGGGGGTTGCAAGAGCCTTAGCCAGTATCCAGAATCCCAAGGGTGACAGGTGCAGGCCATCTCTGGCAAAGCATCGAGGTCTGTTGATCATGTCATCCCAGGCAGACAGATACTGGATCCCTTTAGAATGACACCAGATGCTGCTTCTAAATTTAACTCCCACTTTATAGATTCCATAGCTACCCTCACCCAAAACTCCTTGCAGAATCATGCCACCCCTGACCAACTTTAAAGCTCTATGAATGCCATTTTCAACTTAAAGTCTGTCTCTATTTCCTATATAAAAAGTATTGCACAAACCTAAGCCCTGCTCATGCTCTGTAGACAATCTTCCATCTGAATGTCTAAAGATTGCTGCCCCCTGTCTTACCTACCCAATCTCTATTCTTGATCAGTCGATCCATTCGTGAGTCATATGTCCCATCTCTCTGGAAAAAAAATGCATCGGTCCTCTTCGTAAAATGGGAGGGGGTACTCCAATGAAATAAACTTCAGACCAATTGTAATCTTGTCCCCCCTTTCTAAGATCCTAGAAAATGTATCCATAAACAACTTTTACAATACTTACTCCAAGAAAATCCATTAACCTCTACCTAACACAGCTTTCACCCACCCAGATCATAGCACAACAACTGTCCTTGTTACTTTTTTGGACCACGTCATTAAAGCCAGAGGTAACAACGATTTTGTTTCTTCCCTCTTTTACATCTTTCTAAAAATTTTGATACCGTCTCACATACAAACTCCACTCAAAAATGCCTGCTTTAGGCTTTTCCAATACAACAGTCACTTGGTTCTCTAGCTACCTACCTAACCAGCTACAGTCAGTTAAATGGCTCTCTACTTACTCATCTTTTCTCCCAGTTAATATAGGTGTCCCTCAAGACTCCATACTTGGCTGTCTCCTTTTTAACATATTTATAAATGACCTATATACACCCTCCCAACAGGCTACACTTATACAAGATGCAGATGTCATTTGCTCATCTAATAGTCCTTCCCAGTTACAATCACTCAGCGGGTTTTTAAATCTACTCAAACCTGGCTCACTGACATTCGGCTTTTCCTAAATCCAATAAAAGAAAACTGCTCTTATTTCTCCCCAAATCCCAAACACACACATATATATATATATATATATATATATATATATATATATGGGTCCCCTTCACATGGTCGACAGTTCATATGATCGACACTCATTTGGTCGACAGTTCATTTGGTCGACAAGCAGATTTGCCCCCTTCCCCAATGTTGTGCAACCCTGGAGTTGATATATATAGTTAGGGGGGTGTGGGGGGCGAAGCTCCCCACCTAAAATGCTTGTCGATCAAATGAACTGTCGACCAAATAAACTGTCAACCATATGAACTGTCGACCATGTCAGGTAGACCCATATATATATATATATATATATATATATATATATATATATATATATATATATATATATACCTTTCTTTTAGTTTTAAAATTTGATTGAACTAGAACTTCAAATTAAACCATTCTTTTTCTTTATCAGAAATATGTGTTTCTTGCAGATATATGACTTGAACTAAATTTGCATTAATATATTTGTACAGATTATTTCTTTCAGTAATATTATTAAGACCATTAACATTCAAAGATATAAAAAACTATTTAAATATAAAATACAATTTGAAATAATCAACTTTCTTTTTAACAGAAAAATATCCAGAGTACTTCTCTTTTATCTAATCCCCTAATATTTTAATTAAGCCAAAGTTTTTTTACAGTTGAGTATATACTTTTTATTAAAGATAACAGCAAGTAATCTGTTTAATATGTGCATCCAAAATATGAGAAAATATTAAAAATATATAAAGGATATAAAAGGCTCCATGAAATCAAATTTAATTTCTAGATTAACAAGTATAACTCTAATCAAACTACCAACTGTAACCATTTACTAGCCAAGAAAGATATATTTAACTGTTAGGGCACTAGGAAGTAACTTGAATAATACTTAATGAAATTATTTTATATTATATTTAGCAAAATATAACATGTAATCTATACATTATTTATATCTTGACCAGCAGAAAGTAGAAAGTGTGGGTTTATGCTTATAGTATTACTTAAACAACACAAGCTAGTCTTCTTTGTTATCCTTGAAAATGCATGCACACTACAGGACATACTTCCCCTCCCAGGTCCGCCCCCCCCCCCACTTTAAGTGACAACTATCAAAAAGCCATACCGTTTGAGCATGAAATATCAGAAAGCTGCACAGTTACACTTATCTGAGTAAGATACAAATAAAGCAAGCTACAGATCTGGCAATACTTCCATCTAATACAATCATGGTCTTGGTCTCTCAAAAACTAGTGTTTAGGGACCCTGTGTTCTGTATGATTACTGGGAAACCCTGTTTATAGAAGTTATTACACAAGCCCTGTAATTAGTTCCTTCACCACCTGAGCATACCTGGCTTAGTTGCTTGCAATCTGATTATTTTTTGTGTGCACATTGGCTGGTGTGCAGGGTGGATCATCTCACTCCGTTCGCCCTCGCTTCGTTCGGGCTCACTCCACTCCCCTACCTTACCACCATTCCCACCCACCCCAGAAACACTTAAACTTATACTCAACCACTCCCGCTGCTAAAATCAACCAATCAAACTCCAGTACCTCCCACACCTTATAGTCCCACCCATACAACTAAAGCTCACCACCTTCACTACCATTCAACACAAATTACTTAACCAGTCATCCCCAATTCAGCCTCACCTTCCCATTTCCTTACAGCAAACCTACTATATAGTAGCACACGTATACCCACCACCTACCAAGATACACTACCACCTCTCCTCCTACAGCACAACTTACCTCTGCTATTTCACTTGCCTCTATCACTACATCACCCACAACATCCACATCACTTCCCATTATAACCCTCCAATTGCTCTTCTAAAACTCTCCACCCTAACTAGACCCTAAACTAACAACATACATCTGACCATAATGCCCCCCACTTCTACCACACGCACTCTTACACTCACCCTCAGCACTTCCACAACTACATTACTAATACTCTTCTCCTACCTTACCTCTTATCATACCACGCTACACCATCACACTTCCCCACCTTTACATAACACATCACAAACTCCACAAGATAACACCTACCAACACTTCTTTGTCCCCAATCTCTGCAACACCACCTACATTGTTTATCCTCATTTTAAAGTCCTCCCACTAAATCCTAAACTCATACCTCTATCAAATGCAACAAACTCACACTAAAACTCCAAAAACTTCTACTACACCTACAGGCTCAATTACAACTCTCTGGGGACATAGTTTCATAGGTATGCACAAGGCTAATGGCCCTGGAGCCTTTACAAGCCTAGCCCATAGGATTACCCTGGCATCATGCCACCCGACTTTAGTTCCCAGCGCCTCTGTCAAGTAGAGCCACTGGAGTGATCCCTGGGGTGAATTTTCTACTTCCCATCCCACTCATCAAGATTTCTCATGAACAGGACCAGTGAGGTGCTCTGTTTGACATGTATGGGAAGTCTATTCCATAGCATGGACAGTCTCTGCATAATGAACCTGTCCCTCCAGCATGTTCTGTTGATTGTGGTAATGAGGTTGATGTGTCTGGAGTGTGTGGTGTGGAAGGATTGGGATTTCTTTAGATGTAGCATTTCTAACAGTGCTGGGTCAGACATGGCTTTGTAAGTCAAGCAGAGATTGCCTCTAAGAAGGCGATATGAGACAAAGAATAGTTGGAATTTTTTTGAGTCTGTCCATATAGGACAAGTGTTTAAGGCCTAGAATCCTCTTTGTGAGGTACTTTTGTGGCCTCTCCAGTTGTTGAGGGGTTTAGTGAGGTACATGCCAAATGGGGCATTGTACTCAATGACTGGCCTAATGAGGGAAGAGTAGAGGGAGACAATGACCTCTTTCTTCCTGGATGCAAAACCCTTAGTAATGAGATGTGCCACATAGAAGGACTTTCTGACCACAATGGCAATGTGGTGGTCGAAAGAGAGATTGCTGTCAACCTGTGTTCCCAGATCTCTTATAATGCCTTCTGTGTTCAGTGGACTACCATCGATGTGGTAATTCATGGGAACCAGGTTTTCCCCAAAGGGGATGATTACACATTTTTTGGCATTGAGCTTAAGGCCATGGTTCTGGCACCGGTTCTTGGTCTCAGTGAGGCTTTTCTGTAGGATGTCAACATCACTTGGGGAATTAATAGCTCCCAACTTGCAATTGTCTGTGAACTTTGCCAGCCAGAGTCCCTTTGTATTGACCTGGACTTCAGACAAGTAGATACCAAACAGGAGAGGACCTAGGACTGAACCCTGTGGGACTCCACTCATGACTGTTTGGCAGTCTGACTTGGAGTCAGCTACTTTCACACTGTGGGTTCTATCTGTGAGCCAGTTTGCAACCCACCTAGTGATATAGGGGTTGATGCCTAGCTTACTCAGTTTTTCTATGATTCCTGAGTGGGACCCCAATCCTGGTCCAAACATACTTCATCAAAAAAATCCCAACCCTTGCTCAATACTTCCTTTTACTAACCCTCTCCCCCATCACAGTAGTTCCAAGCTGCTATTTCTAAACATTAATGCCAGGAGTATAGTAAATAAGGTTCACCAACTACATGCAAATCTCTCATTTTACTCTCCTGATATTATCATATTAACCAAGACTTGGTTAAAACCAAGCAACAGTGAAAATGAGATTCTCCCTCCTGGATACTATATCATATGCAAAGATAGAATAACTAAAAAGGGGGGTGGGGTAGCAATCCTATTTAAAAACAACTTGAAAATTAAACCTTTTGACTAAACCACACCCAACTTTAATAATGCAGAAATACTATTCTCCAGACTAGAAATTAACCCCAATAAATTCATTCACATACGTGGATGCTACATCCCTCCAGGAAACAATATACCCACCCTGGAAAGCCTACTGCATTGGATCTCAAACTCATTGCCACAGGAAACTATCATCATGGGTGACTTCAATATTGATTGGCTATCCTGCTCCTCTCAAACCCCAACAAATATCAACCTTTATGGATTTACTCAGTTTTCCAATCTCTCACAAGAATAGATAAAGTATCCACAAGGAATCTACCCTGGACTGGATAATAACAAAGAGACCTACCCTCTCCTATCAATCTGGCTGCCTCCCAGACAGCCTGAGTGACCATCACCCCACCTTTCTACTATGGCTAAAGCATCCACATAATAAACAAGCAGCATTACATCTAATAAGAAGCAAGAAACATTTTAACACCAACAGTTTCTTGTCAACTCTACACACCTGCAACTGGACACCTCAAAAACTACTTCTAGATGAAGCAGTTAAATTCTTTAACACAACCTTTTTAGATATCTTAAATACACATGCACCTCCCAGAACCATTAGAGCCAGGTTAAAATCTGCTCCCTGGTTAAGTAAGGAAACTAGATCACTACTAATAACCAGACACAAAGTCTGGAACCACTGGCTTTCTACCAAGTCCCTAGCAGCAAGATAGTCATATCTTGTTGTTGTAAATAGTACTTGTATTTGTATTTGTATTGGATGTGGAGCTTTTCTCCCTGGGCCTCCGCTGAAAATGGAGCTGTGTCCAGTTGGACTTTCCCGGTTAACAAATGTTAAATAAATAAAATAAATAAATACAATTAGTGTGGAAATGCTTTTGCTTGAGTAACCAAATAATATCAAAATTGTAAGAATAAAATGTATTTCTGAAACACAGATTAAAATTTCTTCATTGATAAATACTGATGCTAGTATTTATCTCTATTAACTCTCATATCTATATCATTTTTAAAAAGATATTAGATGTTAATTCTTATATTTTAACATTTGATTAAAGATTAGTATAATTAAAATGTATAACAATCATTATATATATTATTTAATATCCCAATAGCATTGTATATTACTCCATTATCCTGAAAAATATTTACATTCATTAATCATGTAATTAAATTTGATGTATAATATCATTGTCCATCTCATGTTGCACATAAATATATATTTATTTTTATAACTTTATAATGATTTATTTTTCTCTTAAATCATCCTATTGGTGAAGTAATTCAGTGTTACATATCAATAATTATACTTTAATTATGCTAATTTACTGACTCTTTTGAATTTAAGTTTTAACTTTCTTCTGTTTTGAATATAACCATATATATTATTTATAAAGCAAATAAAGAACATTCAAAACTCAATAACATTCAAAGTAACAAATGCATTTTTCAATTATTTTATATAAAATATAGAATTATAATAATAGTCATGTTTGCTAGATATTTTCTATGCTTCTTTCAGCATAACATCAATAGAGATTTAATAGAGTTTCCAGATCATAGTATATTATTATTTAATTTTTGAAAGTGTGGCAGAGTAAGTGTATTTAAACACTTACTCTGCTGCACTAATACACATAACTATGTCCTAATCCACCCTTTTCTTACTGTACATATAAAATCATCCCTTTTACTGGATTCAACCTAGATCTCCAAATGAAAGATAAAATAATATTATACACTTCTAAAACACCCTGCCAGGTAAGTTATTTTAGCTAACAAAATAGATTTAATTGAATACACTTTTTTTAGAAAAGGCAGTCTAAAAGATTTCCATAATAGACAAGTATTTCTCAATTGCTCTAATTTTTCTTTTCATAGTTTATATAATGTCATGCTTTCAAAAGCATATTCCAAGAATTTTTGTTTTTGTCATGTTAAATTTAATCCCTCGAATCATCTAATCCTTGACTTTTTTCTTTATTTATGAAACACCCTACTACTTGAACATCATAATACTCAAACCTATTTCATCTTTAGCAATAATAATATCTGCATATGTTAGCAGAATTTGCATCTTTATCCCTTCCATCAAAGTATAACTAATCAATTCCATCCTTCTATTTATATGTATAGATATCACATTCATCAGTAATACAAATAATATACTACTCAAAGGAGAACCTTGTCTAATCCCTTTCTCAAGTTGTATATCTTCACTAAACCACCCATTTACTAATGCTTTGACTATATTTTTCACTTATATTATAAACTTTAAATATGTCCCATAACAAAGAATTATGAATTATATCAAAAGCTCTACTTAAATCCCCCATCACTAATTTCACACATGCTTTTCTGTACAATATGTCATCTACTATTTCCCTGATTATCAATAGTAAATGCTGAGTCCTTTTCCTTTTATATCATATAAGTGCTCCTTTACACTCTTACATACTTTGCGCTCCATTCTGTTTTGTAAAATTTTCTTGCAAATTTTGTAATCCATATTATTTTAATCCACAAAAAACACACACTGCACCAAATGATGAATTTCAGGTAGTCATCCAATAGAGGCTGTCCAATTCAAAAATCCACAAGTCTCAGCCGTTCGCTTCAACAGTTTATTAAAAAACACACAGCACAAAAGATATCGGATTAAGCACTTTCATCTCTTATCCAGAGACTTCATCAGAATAAAATACTGGAGAGACACTGAGCCTTCATGGGGCCTGTAGCATCCTGCTTAATCCGATATCTTTTGTGCTGTGTGTTTCTTAATAAACTGTTGAAGCGAACGGCTGAGACTTGTGGATTTTTGAATTGGACAGCCTCTATTGGATGACTACCTGAAATTCATCATATTATTTTAATACTGTTGGTCTCCAATTCTGTAACTCTCATTTATTACCTTTTTTTCCATATGAATCTAACCAAAACTCTACACAATTCTTTATAGATTAATCCTTTATCCAACCATTCATTTAATACACTTATAAACCATTTTTTATCCAATGTCATATCCTCATACATCACATATTCTATACCATCTGTTCATCCTGCCACTGAATCCAGATTCACTACTTTCAAAACCTCCAAGAAAATTGTCGCACAAGCAGTATGCAGACAATGAGAGCCAGTGAGCCCTGAAATATTCCAATGTGTGCTTTAAATCAAGCCAACACATCCAGTTCAGTACAATTCAGTACAAGGATGCTTTTTTTATTCAGATAAACAAGAAAATATAAGCGCTTTTGTTCCAAAAATAAAAGCAGGAACTTCATCAGATACAAGGAAATTAAGGAAGTAAACTGTTTTAAATAGGAAATCTTACATGACATCACTTCCTGGATTAGTGAAAACCACTCTCAAGTCTGAAACAGTCTTCTGGAACAGAAGTCTGAAACACTACACATAAATGTTTCAGCACAAAACAGTATAAATATCAAAATATAAAAATATATAAAAATACATATAACAACTGATTGTGCAAATGTCAAAACCCTAAACTATGCTTTATAAACATGCCTTTAAGCTGATTTTGAAATAATATGTATGTTTATAAAACATATAAGTAAAATATGCATACTGTTAAAAATCCATTAGGAACAAATTAATAAATTTCATGTACATATACATATAACAGGTATGAATGCCATTTAAAAAAAAACAGAAGACTGTTTTCCTCACCAAGAGGATCACTGGCCTCAAACAGATGCCCTATATAGCTCGACTGAAGAAACACCAGCTGTACTCAGTTGCATACCACCTACTCAGAGGTGATCTCTGCCTGACATACAAGGCCATGTCCAACCCAGAACTGATCGACACGCTCCACCTAAAGAAAAGCTTATCCCCTCGAGCCACATGCTCTAGGGATCTAAACCTCACCACAACAATAAATAGGACATGCTGGAGGGATAGATTCCTGTCACAGAGACTTCCCATGCTTTGGAACAAGATTCCAATCTACATTAGGCAGAGTTCCTAGCTAACACTCTTCAAGAGAAACCTTGACTAGTTGATGAAAAACAGAAAGTTTACCCCAGGGATCACTTCAGTTACTCTGCTGGACAGAGGCACAGGGAACTAATCCAAAGGGGTGGCAAAAGCCAACACATTCTGTCTAGGCTTATAAATACCTTCGGGCAGATGGCCTAGTACCTACCTATGAACCTATGAACCTAAATTCTTAACTGCCCATATTTTATAATGTCCCATGCTAACTTAACAGCATATGCTTTCTTTTTGTGCAGTCTCAAATTGCAATTAAAATCCCCTGCTAAAAACAATTCCATATTAATTGCTACATATTGAATGATGTTTCTAAACATCTCTTCTCTTTCTATTTTTTATTTACATATGCATAAATGGCAATAATTCTAATTATTTGTTCCCTCCATCTTACATCAACAATTGTAGTTCTACCTTTTTCAACAAAGGTAATATCAAACATTTTTATTGTGTCTCTATATAAAATAAGAATTCCTGAAAGTATCCTTCCCAGAATTCCAAATAGCATTTCCCCACCATATATCTGTTTAATTCTTTCTGTTTGTAATAAAAATCTGACATCTTCTAAAATACCACTTTCTTGTTTTTTATGCCAGTCCAACATTTCTAGTCTTCTTTCTAACCTTTTCAAACTATTAACATTAAGGGCTAAGACTTTACAAGTAATTTTGCCTTAATGCAATATACTATATTCATCCTTTTCCCTTCTTTTTCTTTTTAAACCCCTCTGTAATCTTCCTTTTTCTCCCCCTATTTTTACCAATAGAATTTCTTTTTGTTTAACCATATTCCATTAAGCATCATCACTATCACTTAACCCTGATTCTTCTTCCTCAATTTTTTCTATATTTAAATCTTCCTATATTATTAAATTTTGCATAATTTGTTCTCTATCCACTACATTAAATGCTTCGTTATGTGTTTCCACTATTTCAAGTCTTTTTCTATGACTTTATCCATTTTATCTTGATCTATTTCCTCTATCATCTCTGATACTACCTCATTTCTTTTTTCTTCACACTCTCTCCTGTAAATGTCATACTTTAACATTTCAGTTAACAATTCCTTGCATCATGTCCTATTTCCCCACATGCAAAGCATCTTCTTTTAACACAATTATTACTTAAATGATTGTTTTTCCACATAAAAACATGTTTTTGACTGTCCCTAATATTTAAGCATGCCTTCGTCACCTTCAACATTAATAATAATTGGAATATGCACAATACTATCATTTTCTAATTTCAAAATCACATTACAATACCATGCCCCACTCTATAAACCTCTATTGTAATATACTTTTGATAAACTCAATACATATTTATATAACTGTAATAAATGTATTTTTATAGCTCCTTTTTCAATTTCAGTCCTGAATTGAATGTTAATAACATCACAAAAAGTCTCTTTATTAGTATGTATAAACACTCTTACCTCATTTGGTTTACTTCCTAATGTAGAAATTACCTCAGCCCATACCTTATTTCTGTCCAAATCTGCATCTTCCTTCCTCTAAATCTGCACCTTAAAAAGTATCTTTTTCTTTAAACTTACTTCTTTCTCCTCTTTCTTACTTTCCATCCCTTCTTTAACCATCTCCAAATTTGATTTTCTATTGACCTGTCTCCCTTCAATCTGCTCTACTACTTCCTTTAGAATCCTTTCCATCAGCCCTCTTTAAGACACATATTTGTCCTTCTCTGGTTCTCTCTCATTTACCATTTTCATCAATAAATCATCCCACAACTCTCCCAACTGGATGGTTGTAACAACACATTCTTGTGTTGTAACCACTTCCTAAAAGAGGTTTCATTGAAATAAATCTTCAGAATCCATAACTGTAGATTCTACCGCCTTTTCCAACTCCTTAGACTGTCCTTGAAAAGGCCTGACTGCCTTTTATAAAACCTTCAATGCACCATCATCTCCCAAAAATGTCTCCTTAACTTCCAATACTCTTGGTACCACCTCTGCTGTTCAAATAACAGCACTGGAATCATAAACGTCATTCTCATCTCCTCTTTCCACATTTGCCTTCCCGCTTCTCAAGGCTGCATCTGTGCCCAGACTAGAAGCAGGAAGTGTCACCACAAAAAGTGTCCCCACACATGAAAAGGGTAGGGTTTTTTTTACTGATATATATATATATATATATATATATATATATATATATATATATCTATATATATATATATATTACATATTATTTACATCTATTTACAAATCTCCATACAGTATGAACTTCAGTTTAAGGATCCCCCCACTCTTTTATCCACAACCAAAACATTATTTTTCCAAAATCTTTGTCAACGTCCATTTTCCATTGTATTTAATTTCATTTAGTCTCTTGTTCCATATAGTCCATGAAGCATAAATATTACTCTGTCCATTTTTTCACTTCTTCCTGTTTACATGCACCATAATAACCAAATTCTATTATGTACGTATTTATTTGTTGAACTTTTAACAAACATTTCACCTTATTATCTTTACATATTTTTTTCCACAAATTATTACCTCTTTCACATTTCAAAAACACATCCTCAGTAGTCTCAAACTCTCCACATTTATTACATATTCTTTCTTGATTTTTTTATGGCATATTTGCTTCAACTAGCAATTTTCTAATAGACAATCTATAAAAAAATCATTACATTCTTTAATCTTTTTATAGTTATTATATCTCATCATTATGGCTTTTTTCTTATCTATTGCTAAATCTTTCAATGGATCAGTACAATAAAATGCTTTCATAATACTTAAGTACCATTCCTTTCAATTTTTCTCACATATATTCTTTTTTATTTTCCATAACACAATTTTGTTTTGGTACTCTTTCATTTCTTTTTTCACAATGCTTTAATTTTGTTTTTTACCTTCCATTCCTTCCCACTATTTTTTGTATTTATAATTTAATATCATTTCTATGAAGTTTTTATTTTCCTTCACAATTCCTTTTAATACCTTATATAAAATTAAAGATGCTGCATGTACTGTTGGGCTTATTAAACCCAAACCTCCTTGCTCTTCTTTCATATACAGAATCCCTCTTTTGACTGGATTCAGTCTAGAGTCCCATATAAAAGAATATAATCATCATTAATTCCTTTTCATACTTAATAGGAATCATATAGATGTTAGCAACATAAACAAATTTTCCTATTACCATGGTGTTCAACAAATGTGCTTTTTTCTATATGAAAATCTATATGATTTCCAAAAAATAGTCATACCCTTTACTTCTTTTAGTATATTATCCCATTGTTGTTGTCTTTATTCATTCCATCCAAATCTTATTCCTAATATGTATATTTTCTTTTTCATTGAACTCAACACCTTCTATCATACCTTCAAAACCAAATCCTTTACTTTTCTCCTTATTTATACTTAATTTAAAAAAAAATTCTACTTAATTTTTCATTTACTTTTTCCATCCATACTTTATTTTTAACAATTAATACAATATTGTCCGCATAATTATACATTATTGGCAATTGTACTTCCTTCATCATTTTGTATCCACCACTACTTGACATTTTATTAATTTCCTTGACTATTATTAACTAATGAGAAAATTACATTACTAAATGGGCAGCCCTGCTTTATTCCACATTCTATTTTTTTTCCTCCCCAATCCAGCCATTTACATTTAGTTTCACATAGTTCCTTTCATAAACAGATTTTACTTGTAATATTTTTGCTTATATTATATGCCTGCAAAACGTCCCATAATGATTTATATTGAATATTATCCTAAGCTTTACTTATGTCCGCTATCATAACATTCGCTTCTACATTTTTATTTATATCATCAATTATTTCTCTTATTATCCATAATAACTAATGACTTCCTTTTCCTTTTCTTCCAAATACATTTTGGTCATATATTCTATCCATTTTTTTCTGTAAACCTTTTGTTATTATTCTCATAAAAATGTTATAATCTGTATTATTAAATGTTATAGGTCTCCAGTTTTTATCCCCTCTTTATTTCCTTTTTTTAAATATAAATTGTATAAATCCTGTACATATCTCTTTCTCTTTAATTTCAGTTTTTAACCATTCATTCATAAGTTATATAAAATTATTTTTGGCACTCTTTCATTTCTTTATACATATCATATTCAATTCTGTCCAGTCCTGTTGCAGACTTCATGTTAATATCTTTTAGGATTTAATTCAGTTCTTTCATGGTTATTTTTTGTTCTAAATACTCATTATCTTCCTTATTTAATTGTTCACCTTTATAAATTTGTTATATGTTTTCTTCTCTCTTAACAAATAATTCCAATACATATTCTTTAATTATTTTATATATTCCTTCTTGCTGTCTTATTTGCTTACCTTCCTTATTTTTTAATTATCTTCTTATTTTCCTTCTTTTATTATTTTACTCAAATACGGTGCTACCTCTTCTTTCTTTCCTTGTAAACAATATTTTGCTTATATAACAAGTTTTTAATTTTACTTTGATTCATTTTATATATTTCTTTTTCTTTTTTCATAAAATGAATTTTTCTTCTTTAATAAGTCTCTAAATGTTTCTTGACTTAATATATTGCATCTCTCTTTTCTTTTCTTCTTTTCTTTCTTATACATTCTAAAAACACTTTTTTATATTTTTCTTTAAAATTAATCCACCAAGCAGTCCAATTCTCATAAAACTCCCTCATAGTCATATGATTTTTCCATAATTCCACAAGTTCTTTTTACTCTTCTACATCTAATTCATTTTCATTAATTCTCCTTATTCCTTTTCATATTCTTATATATTCTTCATTTTCCTGTACTTTAACCCATATTGCTACACGATCTGAAAATCCAGCATACTTAATTACTGTTTTATAACTTTTAAACTATCAGATATTAAAAAATAATCAATTTCTGTCCTAATTTCATTCCTTTTATAGGTCCAGTGGTTATTCTCCCATATACTTAACTTTTCACTTCTCATAAGTTCTTTAGCCATTTTAAAATCACAATTGCTCTTATTTTTCCTTAAATTATAATTAAAATCACCCACCACTATAATGTCCATATTTGCACAAACATATTCAAGAATATTTTTAAACATCATTTATCACTCTTTTTTGTTACATATGCATATAAAGCTATAATTATGTATGCATATTTTTCCATCTCATGTCTATTACCATAGTTCAGCCTAGTTCCACTATGGTTACATCTAATATTGTAATGCTTCCTTGACATAATATACATATTCCTGAGCATGTTTCTTTCCCCATGTTCCAAACTATCACAACATTCCAAAACTTTTTTCAGTTTGTGTTCTTTCTTTCTCTGTCAATAATCTGATATCTCCTTAACCAATAATATGTGCAACTACTGCAGCACACCATTGTAATATACATATTCTCCTTTTAAGATTTTTTATACTGTTCACATTTAAAGCTAACATTTTTAGCTTTTAAGAACAGTTAGTAGAATAAAATGTTTATCCCTTTCCTTTATTATTTTCTGTAAGCATTATGTTTTCAAAATTTATTTTCATTTCTTAACTCTTTTCCTTATTGAATACTTTTTATTTCTTACTATGCACCAATCATCTTTCTCACTTGTTTCTTTTTCCTTGTTACTTTTTTAACTTCATGTATAGTTTCTTTATCAGTCACACCTTTTTGTACATTTTCTTGTATAACACATTCTACTATCCCTTTATCCTGTATGACTTCATGTATAACCTGTTTATCAGTTACATCTTTTTGTACATTTTCTTGTATAACACATTCCTCTGTCCCTTTATCCTGTATAACTTCATGTATAACCTGTTTATCAGTTACATCTTTTTGTATATTTTCTTGTATAACACATTCTTCTGTCCCTTTACCCTGTATAACTTCATGTATAACCTGTTTATCAGTTACATCTTTTTGTACATTTTCTTGTATAACACATTCTTCTGTCCCTTTATCCTGTATAACTTCATGTATAACCTCTTTATCAGTTACATCTTTTTGTACATTTTCTTGTATAACACATTCTTCTGTCCCTTTATCCTGAATAACTTCATGTATAACCTGTTTATCAGTCACATCTTTTTGTACATTTTCTTGTATAACACATTCTACTATCTCTTTATCCTGTATAACTTCATGTATAACCTGTTTATCAGTCACATCTTTTTGTACATTTTCTTGTATAACACATTCTACTATCCCTTTATCCTGTATAACTTCATGTGTAACCTGTTTATCAGTTACATCTTTTTGTACATTTCCTTGTGTAACACATTCTTCTGTCCCTTTATCCTGTATAACTTCATTTTCATTTTCTTGCACATTAATTTCACATTCTAGCCATGAATGACCATTATTGCCATATTTTTTGCACTTCAAATCACATTTTTGCATTATGCCCTGTTTTACCACATAAATAACATCTTTTTATCACATTCATTGATTAAATGATCATTTTTTTCCCATAAAAATAACAAGTTTTTGGTTGACCCTGTATTTCGCAAAACCCCTATTACCATGAACATCAGTAATAGTAGGTACTTGCATAACATCATCATTTTCCATTTTCAGTATTACTCCACATTCTGATCCCCCAGTCCATAATCCTCTTTCATCAAATATTTTTGTAGTGTCCATTACATCTTTACATATAGTTAACAAATGTTATTTCTGTTCTTTTACTTCAAATTCAGTTATAAACTGGATTCTTCTTCTTTTTTTGTCTGTAAAAGGCTTGGACGACAAATTCTGACCATGGATAAATATTTTTCTTTTGTTCATATGCTCCCAAAAATTTTTCCATGGCCTGTCAAGTCTCAAATATCAAGTCACAAAATTCTCTTTATTAATTAAAATGAATGCTCTTACCTCTTTTGCTTTAACACCCAGAGGTGATATGACTAAGTCCCAAACCTTATATCTGTCCAGACTTTCTTCTTTTTTACAGCTCACACGTACTGTATACTTCTTTTTTGTTTCTTTTATTTCTTCTTTGCTCCTTCTCCCACAGTTTGTGCACACATTTTTGTCTCTTGAACGTTTTCTGGCACAGTCTCTTCTTCTCCTTTTTCTTCTTTTATTTTCTCCATGATGCCACTCCATGAAACTGCTGCTCCACTTTCTGGTTCACTTTGGTTTACCATTTCTTCCAAATAATAATCCCTCAACCCTCCTGATTGGAGGGTTGTAATTTTACATTTCTCAGAGGTAACTATCGCTCCTTCAAACAATCTCCTCTGAAATATTCCATTGAATCCATCTCTATTACAGCTACAATCTCCTTTTCTTCCTATATCACAGTTTTTTCTGCACCCACAGCACTAGAAAAAAACTTCTGGTAGTGATTGTACAATTTCAACTACATTTTCATCAACCTTCACTTCATTTTCAGCCAAAGCTGAATCACCCATATTTTCTTCATGTTTCTCCTAGCTGCCTCCACACCTGGACAGGAAACAGGAAGTCAGGATGCGTAGCACACAAATCCTTCCCCTGACTACCAAGAGTAGAGGAAGTTCCCCGATGCCCTGGACAAATTTCCCCTAGTAGCATAAATGCCTCCTTGGGTCTCCCTTAAAAAGACACTACTACTGTTGTGGAACTAATCCACTCAGCAACCTTGAATGATATTTATTTTGATTGTATTCATCTTTTGCTAATATTATTGAAAAACATGATGAAACTTTGATTTAGATTATTTGGAAACTGTGGGTGGAAAGGTGTGGGACTTTGTTATGTAATAAGAAAACACTGGTGGCTCAGTTAAATTTTCAAGTTTAATAAGAAGCAAAACCCAAGGTTTCATACCATACCAGTGCTTAATCAAGCATTAAAAGGTTTCTTTCACATACAAACATCCCACACCATCCCTGAACTCCTTTCTCGTACCCAAGACACTTTCACCTCCATCGAGACCTGGCTCACTGATAATCAGTTAACATTAAATCCCAAAAAAACTAAGCTTTTACTATTTCTTCCAAAAAGCCTTGAACAACATAAATCCTCTTTCTTCATCTCCTCCCTCAACAACACCACTATCAGAACAGAACCTCACACCAAAATGTTGGTGTCACCATCGACGATAAGCTTAAATTCGATATACATATCAATCTTTGCATAAAAAAAAAAAACACCAAAAACTTGGGTTCCTATACCGAAACCAGAAATGTCTATCTCCATCCTCACAACCCTCTCTAGCCACATCTCTCCTCTTACCCTGTCTACTTTATGCAGCCCCAGTCCTTACTAACCTTCAATCATCTCTTCTCAGCAAACTAGAACAAACTTACAATAAAACAGATAAATTTGCTGCAAACCTCCCCTATAAATCCCACCACTGCCTTGCTCTTAAATATTTGCAATGGCCTGAATTCCCAAAACAATTTCTCCTCCCACAACTGCATATAACTCACTCTATTCTTTATAACCCCGCATCCTGTCCCTCTATCTCCAACATCATATCTCAATATAACCCCCGCCGTCAACTTCGCTCATCAGACAAATATGCAATGGGAGATATCTGGTCTCCTTTGTGTTATAAAGTTTTATTATGATATAATCTCTTTTTGAATGTTTGTATTTGCAGTTGAAGCTTTTCTCCTTGGGTCTCCACTGAAAATGGGCCATTTTGATTCAGCTGGACCAACCCAGTTAACAAATGACAATAAATAAAAAAATAAATAAATAAAAACTCATTAAATAACAAATGCCTGCAGTCACATGCTATAAAACATCCAATAAAAATACAACAATTTTATCTGAAATGCTTGCATTTCAAAACACATTAAATTGGCACTTTGTTATATAATAACATTTAGATATTTGAAAAAAAAGTATTGTATTGCATAACTTTGTTTCTTTGCATAAAGATACTTTTATATAAATGTGTTTTTGTGTAATAAAAAATCTACCATAGGTTCATAGGTAGGCACTAGGCTATTGGCCCTAGGGCCTATATAAGCCTAGCCAAAAAGGTACTGTGGCTTTTGCCACCAAAGAAAATTATTTTCCTGTGCCCCTGTTGAGTAGAGCCACAGAAGTGATCCCCGGGGTGAATTTCCTATCTCCCATCCAATCATCAAGATTTTTCTTGAAGAGTGCTGATGAGGAGCTTTGTTTGATATAGATAGGTAGTTTGTTCCAGAGTATGGGAAATCTCTAGGACAGGAATCTATCCCTCCAGCATGTTCTGTTTATGGTGATGACAAGGTTTAGGTCTAGAGCATGTAGCTCAGAGGGATTGGGATTTAAGTGGAGCATGTCCAACAGCTCTGGGTTTGACATCGCTTTGTATGTTAGGCAGAGATCGCCTCTGAGTAGGCGATATGTGACAGAGTAAAACTGGAGTTTTTTAAGACAGTCTGTGTAGGGCATCTGTTTAAGGCCAGTAATCCTTTTTGTGAGGTATTTCTGCGGCCTTTCCAGTTGTTGTAAATGTCTTGTGAGGTACATACCAAAAGGGGTGTTGTACTCTATAATGGGTCTAATGAGTGACAAGCTGAGGGGAACAATGACCTCTTTTTTCCTGGATGAGAAACCTTTTGTGATGAGGTGTGCCACATAGAATGATTTCCTGACTACTGTGGTGATGTGAATATCAAAGGAGAGACTACTGTCCACCTGTGTCCCAAGGTCTCTTATCACACTTTCAGTGTTAAGCAGACTACCGCCTATGTGGTAGTTCATGGGTAAAGAGTTTTTACCAAAGGGGATGACAATGCACTTTTTGGCATTGAGCTTGAGTCCATGGCTTTGACACCAGGCATCTGTCTCAGTGAGGCCCTTTTGTAGGATGTCCACATCATTAGGAATTTCGATTATGGCTCCTAGTTTGGAGTCATCTGTGAACTTCATTAGCCAAAGACCTTCTGTGTTAGCCTGTACTTCAGAGAAGTAGATACCAAACAGGAGAGAACCCAGGACTGAACCCTGTGATACTCCACTTGTCACTAGTCTGAAGTCGGATTTGGAGTCTGCTACATTCACAGTGTGGGTTCTGTCAGTGAGCCAGTTGGCAACCCATCTTGTGACATAGGGATTTATACCTAGTTTAGTGAGTTTATCTATAATTCCAGAGTGGGGGGATGGTTTCTAAAGCCTTGGCGAGATCTAGATAGACTGTGTGAACCACCTTACCCTCGTCTACGGCTTTGGTGACTGTTTCAAAGAAGTCTATCAGGTTTAGGAGACATGATCTGCCTTTTACAAACCCAGACTGGGTGGGGTCCAGAGTTTGGAGTTTATCAATGTCTTTGTTTATAAGTTCCATGATGAGGGTTGGGAGGGTGGCTTAATGGTTAAGGTGTTTGCCTTACAAACACAAGGTACAGGGTTTGAGTCTCACAAGGGATAATTGGCTAAGCTTAAAATGGCTCGCAAGGGCAGTTAGCTTAGTACTAATCTATGTCTATGTCTATGTCTATACGTTCCATGGCCTTGCAGAGCAGGCTAGTCAGGCTAATGGCGTGGTAGTTCTCAGGGTCCGTGGTGGCTCTCCCTTTGTAGAGTGGGATAACCGTCACTGTGCACCATTCAGTAGGCACAAAGCTTGATGTGAGGCTATGATTGAACATGGTACTTAGTTGGGGTGCCAGTTTGTTCTGTAGTTCATGTAGAACGCAGCCTGGGATGTTGTCAGGTCCCATGGATGCTGTGTTCTTGGATTTGGAGAGTGTGTTTTTTACCTGTGCAACCATGATTACAGGAACTTTGCATTCTTCCAGTATAGAGATGGGCCCTTTAGGGGGTGAAATAATCAGCCCTGGCAGGTCTCAAACCCAGGACCCTGTGCACTGCAAGCAAAGCAACTACCACTACACCACATGAGCTACCATCTTTAGCAGATAGAGTTGCATCATTGTGGAGATGAGGATCAGACACATACTGATGTCACTACTATTGAACTAGAGACTGGTAGACTATAAACATCAGCTGTCACTGCATTGTTTGAGATATCAGGACCCATTACATATTCATAGATGAAGTAACAGTAGCAGGATAAACTTTCAATGATGCCTTCTGGGATTTAGAAACAGTTACTGTGAGGAAAAAGCCTTATCATGAACAGCTTATCCCATGTATCTGCTTACCACACTGAATGTTCTGTGGGCATAAGCATTAGCACAGAAGCTGGTCCCATCAACTGTGGTACATGGCAATGATGCATTCCAGGGGAGCAGCCAATGCTAATTAGCCATGTGCTCTTCCAGAAATGCCTGAGGCTACTAATTCACAGTTCTGACCAACAATTTTAACATGTCCAAAAGATGGCTCTCACTTACTGAATTCAATGAAAGAAGCCATGGCTCAGTGAAGTTCAGTGGAGATATAGAGGTGAGGTGGGGTGTAAGTGTGTGTTATGTGTATATGTATGTATATGTGTACATGTGAAGCAGTCTGTGCACATGTGCTTGTCTGTAGGGGTATGAATGGAGTTATGTTTGTGTCTGTCTGTCTGGATGGTGGCAGTAGGGGGTCAGGTAGAGGATCAATATTAAGGATGTGCATGTGTGTGTGTGTGTGTGTGTGTGTGTGTGTGTGTGTGTGTGTGTGTGTGTGTGTGTGTGTGTGTATGTGGGAGCATGGGTGTGGTTGAATGGGAGAGTGTCTGTGAGTCTGATCGAGTGCAACAAGGGGGTGTGATGTTGAGAGGCTGTCTGTGTGTGGGGTGGGGGACATCTACAGGTGTGTGTGTGTGTGTGTGTGTGTGTGTGTGTGTGTGTGTGTGTGTGTGTGTGTGTGTGTGTGTGTGTGTGTGTGTGTGTGTGTGTGTGTGTGTGTGTGTGTGTGTATGTGTGTGTGTGTGTGTGTGTGTGTGTTCATATGAGTCGGGGTGGGGGTTGTCTTTGCCAATGCAATGCATATGCTGATGAAGACCACTACCACCATAAAGGGCTGTCAATATCAGCAGTAGAAAAATGAAATTAAGGCATTAGCAAATGAGCTTAAGTCTTCCTCATTGCAGGAAAAGTTGACTCTGACTCATATTTTCATGAGATATGTAAACTGATCTAACTGCGGTAGGCAATTTACATGACACAAGGGCTATCTCTGACAAAGCTCTGATGTGTGTATCTGTTAGAATTCATTTCTAAAACTAAATTAAAAAAAGAAAAAAATACATGATTAAGATCTCCAAAACACACTCACAAAATCCCACACACAACATCAAATACATCTCACACAGCAGACAACACCAGTGTCTCATAAACACAGCCCATAAGGCACAACAATAAACCAAGACAGCCCATAAGGCACAACAATAAACCAAATATACTAGTCATTGGTGACCCAATAGTGAGACACACCGATGTCCCCCTTACCAGGCTCAACAAGGTGAAGGTCATGGTCAGTTGTCTGTCAGGTGCCAGAGTCCGCCACATCACGCAGGCACTTAAGTCTCTCCACAACAGGTACAAATATGACTATTGTCCATGTTGGTGTGAATGACTTGAGACATACCTCCATGCACTACATGAAGAATGACAAGATTGAGCTCGCAGAATATGTGTCCCAGGCAGGAATGACCCTAGCCCTAAGCAGCATCCTACCCTCAGCAAGAATGATATCACAATACCAGCAAAAAATAATTGACTTCAACAATTGGCTTAGTTTCTGGTGTCATTCCAAGGGGATCCAGGATCTGTCTGCCTGGGATGACATGGTTGCCAGGCCTCAATGTTTTGCCATAGATGGCCTCCACCTGTCACCCCTGGGATTCCAGATTCTGACCAAGGCTCTTGCCTCCCCCATTGTGCCTTTTTTAGGCAATGTCCCAAAGACAAATCTACCAACATAAAAGATCTGTCAAAAAATAAACTAAAGGTCATGCTGCTCAATGCAAGGAGCCTTAACCTGAAAATGCACTCACTGGAGGCTATCCTCGCACCCCTGCCTTACCAGGCTATATCTCATTACACACATTACACACATTCTGACCCCAAATTGAGGTCGGAAAGACTAAGGGTGGTGGAGTCTCTATCTTCATTAAAAACAAGCACACCTCCAGACTGGTTTGCCAGCATGATACACTAGAACTACTCCAGGTGCAACTGACAGTTGGCAAGACACTCATCCAAGTTATAGCCAGCAATAGACCCTTCTCCGTGACTCAGGACACCCACTCCTCCTACCTGGACCTACTTGACTCCATCAAGGTACCCCCCCCCCTAACACCCTGATCCTTGGTGACTTCAGCTACCCAACCATAGACTGGGTGAACTGTTCTTGCACTAAGGCACTCACCCAACGATTCCTTGACTTCATCAGTTCTAACGCACTAGACCAACTTGTCTCATTCCCCACAAGGGGAGGTAATATTCTGTACTTGGTTCTCACCAACATGGGAAACCCCTGCACCACTCCCATAGTAAGTTCTTCCCTGGTGAGATCAGATCATTAGTTTGTTTCATTTGAAGTTTTTATCTCACCCACCCCCCCAGCCGTAAGCAAGCTAAACAACTTATCAAAAGCTGACTACAACCTCCTAAGGAAGGGTATCAGTAGCTTCACACCACTGCCCTCCTCACAGGATGCAGACAAATATGCTGAACAGTATGCCGGTGTAGTATACAAGCACCTGTACAACTGCATGGACTCAGCCATACCCAACAGAACTAAAACCTGCTCCTCAAGAAAACACAAACCTATCTGGAACATTTATCCCCGGGCCTCTGCTGAAAACAGGCTCTGTGGAACCTAGTCGGACTTTCCTGGTCAACAAATGTTAAATAAAATAAAATAAATAAAATCTGTTGGATATGCCCTATCAACAGGCTTTACAACAAAAGGAAGACACTACTGTCCAAGGGTAAAATGGCACAAATTCCCAACTGGGAAAATTCTCTCCTTAGCCTCAACAAATAATTTATATCACTAGTGAAAGCCTCCAAAGCCAATTATGAATTGAAACTAGCCTCTTAAACAAAGGGAAACCACAAAGCCTTCTTCAGTTATGTCAGGAACTTCCATGGAAGAGCCCAGATTTGTTTCGAATTAGTACTCAATGGTACCACTTACACTGATCCTGTTGACTTAGCCATCCTGCTAGCAGATAAGTTCAGCACAAACTTCACCCCCCCTGTCCCCCCAAAGGACCATTCAACATCTGAAATACTTGTCCCGTACCTCACATCTCAGTAGATCAATGTTAAAGGCCCTATCCAAGGCACAGAACACAGCTTCCATGAAACCAGATAGTATCCAAGGCTGTGTTCTACAACATCTCCAGCAAGAACTAGCTTCACCATTGAGCATCCTATTCAGCCACAGCCTAAGTACAGGCTTCATTCCAGCAGAGTGGAGAACTGCTATTGTCATCCCCTTGCACAAAGGTTTTACCATTACTGAGCCAGGAAACTATCGCCCCATTAGCTTGACAAGTCTGAGCTGTAAAGCCATGTAAAGCCATGGAGCATATTATTATGGACTGCATAAACAAGGACATAGGAATTTTCCAAGAACTTGACCCCAACCAGGTTGGATTCGTTAAGAGCAGATCTTGCCTGTTGAACCTGGTTGACTTTTTTGAGACTGTCACCAAGGCCCTGGATGAGGGAAAGTGAGTACATACAGCTTACCTTGATTTGGCCAAGCCCAAAGCCTTTGACACAATCCCTCACTTTGGCATCATTGAAAAGCATACATCTTGGTGTAAATCGCTATCTCATCAGGTGGGTGGCCAACTGGCTCACTGATAGGACCCACAAGGTCAAAACAGGTGCCTCCACCTCCAACAGCAGAACTGTCACCAGTGGTGTTCCCCAGGGATCTGTCCTGGGACCCCTACTGATTGGCATCTACCTCTCAGAGGTCCAGGCAAAGACAAAAGGCCTGTGGCTGACCAAGTTTGTGGACAACTGTAAATTGGGTGCTCTCACTGACCCCCCCCCAAATGATATTAACATACTAGAAGAGGGTCTCACAACAACAAATGACTGGTGTCAAAGTCATGGCCCTAAGTTACATGCAAAAAAATGCATAATCATACCATTCAGCAAAACTGATTACCACATCTACAGCAACACCCTAAGCACACAACCTGTGGAGACAGACCTGGGTACACAGGTTAACAAGAATCTCACATTTGGTCATCATGTAGCAGCAGCGGTCAGAAAAGCCTTTTACTTGGTTCATCTCATAAGTGAAGGGATTGCATCCAGAAAAAAGGAGGTTATTACCTCTCTGTACTCCTCCCTCATTAGGCCAATAAGTGAGTACAATGCCCTGTTTGGTATGTAACTTTCCAAACACCTGCACCAGCTGGAAAGGCTATAGAAATACCTCAAAAAGAGAATCCATGGCATCCAACACCTGTCCTATGTGGACAGTCTCAAATCACTATGAGTCTACTCGGTATCATACAGCTTGCTCAGATGTGATCTGTGTCTCACTTACAAGGCAATCTAAGACCCTGTCCTAGTAGAGATGCTCCATATCTGTAAGTCTAACTCATTGCACATTACCTACTCGAAAGGTTTGTCTCCCAGAGGCTGCCCCGTCTTTGGAAAAGACTTCCCATATACATCAGAGTATATCGCTGACCCTCTTCAAGAACAACCTTGATGAGTGCATGGGAAGCCACAAATTTGTCCCAGGGAGTTCCACCTGTGTACCTCACTGACAGCAGTGATAGTGGCTGACTGAGGTTTCCTTTTTGGGGATAAACTCTTGGCTAGGCTTGTAAGGGCTTCTGGACCATTAGACTAATAACTTCTTATGATTCTGTGATTGCAGTTCTACACATTTTACTCATTTTACATGCTGCATTATTTACTGGAAACATTTATTGTTTTTTATCGCTTTTTCATCATTTCTGAAATAAATATGCACATTAACCTCACCATATTTCATCTCTCTTACCACTACAATTTATAATAAGCTACACCTTAGCATACAAAAACAAAGAATCATTCCTTTGTTTTTACAACTGAAAATTCTGGACTCTCCTCAACACATCCATTCAGCTTATTCCATCATGGCCAGGAATCAGAAACATTTCCCTGCACTTATAGAAACTAGTAGCAGTTTCATTGGTCCTGGGAAATGGGATTCAGAGATGTGTTAGCTACAATGATGAAAGACCTCATTATCAGCTAATTTACATATCTTAATCTCATTACATTAACACTAGTACTAATCACTACTTTCCTGGGGTAATTACTGATGGCAACACATGCATCACATTGGCACAGTTACCCAAGTCTTTTACTCTTCCACTCACACACATGCATGCAGTCAGCTATGCACAAAAGTGATTATCCCCCCAAGTATTATTTTGTTAAAGATATCTAAAGTGTCCCTGGTGTCCAGTGTCTCCCCAGTACTACAGAGTGCAAGTAATATTAAAAAATTGTCCCTAATATTTAGTATTTCCACTCCCACTATTACAGGGTTTACTGAATAGCCTAGGAGAGTGGGGAGGTACAAACACCCCTCCTACCTACACATTCAGACATACACACTCATACACACATGCACACACACACACACACACACACACACACACATGAACCCGCTAACTAATACTCCCACAGAAACCATTAACACTGCCACACACAAATACTCAAACACCCCACCACTATCTTTCACAAACATTTGCTTGAGCTTACCTTTTCATGTAGTCTCCCCATTAATTATAACAGGGGCAACAGCTTTTCAGCCCTGTTTATTAACATGGCCAGCCATGCTTATTTATATCAAGTGACCAATTCTCTGAATCACTTGTCTGTGTAAATCCTTTAATGTAGGCATTTCCAGGGGTCTGCACATGGTTAATTACCATTTTATACTACCGTGAGTGCCTCATTAGCATTTAATATGGCCATGGAGGCAGCTCACCATGGCAGTTATACAGGCCATATAGAATCAGTGCACAGGGCCTGTCTCTGAATTGGAAAAAGCAACCTCCAGTGGGAAACTGGTAATATTACAGTTTACAGCCACAGAATCCCAGCATATGTTTTATATTTTGCTGAGTCATTCATTATGCCATCAATTTTTGATACTCACTCTACCATCATCAATGACATTCCAGGTTAGTCTGGCAGAACCTGGAAGCAACTGTTGCAAAAACTCAGTATTTATGGAACTGCAACTGGTATAGCTCAGCAAAAAAAAGAAAAAAAAGTGCAACTCACAGCTTTCTTTCACCTGTCTAGAAACAACACAAGTAATATGTTTAACACATTTAATCTTACAGCAGATCCATAGACTAATTTGGCTGTCCTTAAAACAAATTTAAGCAGGATTGCTGTATTTTCCACATAGTTTTATTTCAGAATCAAAGTTCACAAGAACTGAAACACACAGTGAAATACAGTGAGTTATGTGAGTGGCAGGATTTATTCCTCAGACATTGAAGTGTCTGCAAATTTAGAAATGGTAAAGTAAAACGTAAATGACTATCAGATTCTAAAATAACCTGTAAAGTGTTGTGTGTATGTAGAATTACAGCAGTTACAAGTAGACAAATAAAATAGCTCACTGTCAATGTTGATGTGTGTAAATTAAAATAAAATAAAACTAAGCTTAATAAAGCTAAACTGGAACTTGAGAGAACAATTATATCAGGTCAGAGTGAAAGTATGAGAAATTATTGAAACAATGTAACACGTCCACTCATATGCATGAGACTGATGACGTCAGTGTTAATGAAAAAAATGTTCAGTGGGAACTGTCATTCTGTTCAGGACTAGGCTGTCAACATGATAAAAAGCTTACTTTAGCACTCAGAGAATGCATGAAGTGTGGACTACTCAACCAGTTTTCAGGGTCAGTAATTCTAGAGACCAGAAAAAGTACAGAAAATTGTGTCATAAGTAGTTAATGTAAGTAACCTAATTACTATACCATCATTGATGCAATATGCTTTTCTGAGTCATACAATTATCTTTTTTCCAATATGTATGTTTGTGAATGCAGTTGCTAAGTGAGTAGAGACCATCAGCATGTTTTGTTACTAGGCGCAGAATCTCGGCAGTGTTGTCACTGTAAGAATTACCATACTGAAATGTTGTCGATAAATGAGAGACTTATTTTATTTGTGTGTGATACTGAGTCAAAATTCTTTATTATAACAGAGAACATTTAGAGAATTCTGCTTGAAAGGATCGATGTCAGAGTCTAAAGCTTAATTACAGACTTTTCTAGAAGCAAACTGAAATATTTGTGTCAGAAAGAAATGTGTTGTGTTTAGAAATAGGGAGCACATCTTATTGTTTCAAGCTGTGTCAACACAACATTCAAATAGGCATACTAACATTTGAACATGTATGCATTATAAATTGAATTGACAGTGTGCAGATGAAAGTGCAGAAGATTGAAGGCCACAATGAAGTCAATCAAGATGATTCACAGACTTACAGAGACTTTGAGCACCATGTCCATAAAATGGATTATTTGTAGATTCATAGAGATTCAAACATTCGTGAGAAAATAATTCATATATTCACAAAGGCATTAGTTTATAGTCTCATGAAACAGAAGCTGGGATTCAGAGATGGGTTTCAGAGAAATCTACTGTGCCCATGTGCATTGCCTACAGCAAGTAGGTCCATTGTATACAATTTTTGGAAAAAGTAATTCAGAGATAGTTTTAGAAACAATGTAGATGACATCATTATCACATAATCTGTATGTGTCTGAAACATGTGTAATTACTACCAGTGCTAAAAAGCACTTTTTAGCAGCAATTACCACTGGTGGCCCAGGCCTCACATTGAAGCAGGCACCCCTTCATTCACTTTCCCATACACAGAGTATAGATATACACACACACACACACACACACACACACACACACACACACACACACACACACACACACACACACACAGTTATCCCAGTCTATTCATACCCCTACAGATATAGATACACGGTGCCCCACACATGCACACAGTCACACAATTCCCCCCGCAACCTGTCTTCTGAATTTTGCTAAACTTCCCTGCAACTCAGTCTCTCCCATTGACTTAAATGGGTAACCACTGTTTTTTAGCTATGTTAATTATCAATGTCAGCCAAGCTAATTTATGCAGATGAGTGATCACTTACAGCAGGCATTTCTTGGGGGGACCACGTGGCTAATTAACAATATCTACTACCGCTGGATTGTCTCATTATCCTGAAGCATTTTCAGTGGCATCATCACCCATGGCGGTTTATTCCACTCGCAGATAACAATGGTGGTAGGGCAGTCTCTGAATCAGAAAGATTTACTCTCTAGGTCATCTACTCATGATAGGGCTTTCTGCTTATGGTAGCCCTTTCTGAATCTCAGAAAGAAACTTTCCATACATGTATAGTATCATTAGTTTTGGTTAATAAGCAATATGCAGTTTGTAGTAATGTGGGATCCCAAAATGCAAACTAAAAATTGAATGCTAATGTTCCATTTGATATTTTTGTACAAGATGCTGACGTATTTCCTACACTTGATAATTTACTACAGGACTTCACCTACAATATCAAACAAGATATGAACTACAGATGCTTAAAATGTGGTCCTATCAGGATGACCAGATGAAAAACAAGTATTATTACAAGTCACTATATTCTGCACTTTCCATCTGGGTGCCAGCAAGCAGTAAGTTGGCAAAAAGCACTATCACCCCTTCTTTCAGTGACCCTAGGAGTCCCCCAAGGCTCAGTATTAGGCCCCCTACTCTTCTCAGTATTTACAAACATCCTTCGTACCTCAGCCCCACAGGCATCACTCATCCAATATGCAGATGATTCAACAGTAATATATGCTACTACTACCATACATGAACTACAAACAATGACACAACAATCTTTCCTAGCAGTAGAAACTTGGATAATAAACTCCCACCTAATTCTGAGCCCCAAAAAAACAACCTCATGATATTCCAACCACATAATACATATAAATCAACTGTACCCACTACCACATTTAACATTGTTTCAACAAACACCACCATAATCGTCCCCTCACCTCACACCAAACTTCTGGGAGTGGAAATCGATTCAACGTGAGATTTGATATCCACATATTCCATACCATAAAAAGTACACAAAAAATGTGGAACACTGTACAGGAACAAACACTATTTCACAAAAAATACTAAAGCTACAATTGTCCAATCCCACCTGATTTCAACACTGCTCTCTGCATCCCCATATTCATGAATCTAATAAAAGCTGATACAACAAAATTTGAACCCTATTATAACAAAATAACCAAGTATGCAGCAAACTCACCCTTTAGATCACATCACTGTACAGCACTGAAACAACTCAACTGGCTGTAACTCCCTCAACTACTACTCATTAACCAATTAATCATGACCCACAAAATCTTTCAGCAACCAGAGAAAACACCTCCCCTGCAAATATTACTACAGCCATAGTCCAATGCCAGATCTCTGCACTCAGCTAACAACCTCCTCATAAAGATAAATACAGCCAACCCCCCCCCCCCCACACACACACACACACACAGGCACATGCAGACATTCACACCTTCAAGATGAGACCAGAAAATGGACAGATAATGGTTGTATTTTTCACATAGTGATTATCCCTCCAAGTTTTATGTTGTTAAAGACATATCTAAAGTTTCCCTGGTGTACAGCGTGTCCTCAGCACTACAGAGTGCAAGTAATATTAAAAAATTGTCCCTAATGTTTAGTGTTTCCCTGTTCTGAAATTACATACGTGAAATCTGGAGTGCACTACCACCTAACATTACCTCCCACTACAGCCTTGTCTCAATTACAAAAAGTGCTAAAAGCTCACTTATCCAACAAGTGGCTGTGCCCTTGCAGTGCTCCTGACTAAACTGTCCCTTGCAGAGGATACTAACACTTTTACTTCCTTCACTCTAACACTACTGATAATGCAGGTTCATTTAGCTCTGATGATTAGAAGAATAATTAACCTAAAAAATCCATGTTTGTACTATACAGAAATTTTATAACGTATTTGTCTCTCATTCACTACCCTATGGACTTTATTTTGATCCTGATTCTTTACAGAATTTGCATATTTCTTGTTGTATAATCTCTGTTTGACTAGCCTATGATCATGTATTATAACTCATTTCTTTAGAGAAGCTGTATAGATTTCTTGTTTGTATAAGAACTGTATCCTTGTATTTATAATACACTGTGTATTCAAATTTAATCAAATGTTGTTAAATTGTATGTACCATGTGGTGCTTTTCTCCCCGGGCCCCCGCTGAAAAAGGACATGTGTCCAGTCGGACTTTCCCTATAATCAGATGTTAAATAAGTAAATAAATAAATAAAAATAAATGATTTACAAAAACTGTAGTGCAGATCCAGCAGTGTGTGTGTGTGCCAAATGAACTATGCAGTGAAATGCTGGAAGGAAAGCACTGCCAAGTTTCTACTGTTGCCTGACTTATTGTGTGCTCTACTGTATTTAACTGGACCCTGACCATTCCCTCTTGGATAATTCTAGTCTGATGGCCTTGTCCCCATCTCTGGCTTTGTTCCTGATATCTATGCGGTTCTGTTCACTCTTTTCCTTTCTTCTACTCTAGTGATCAGTCTAGAGATATTGACATCAGCCTTTCTCACTCTCTAGGAGCTCTTACTGTAACTCATCTGTCTGTCTGTACATGCCTGTTTCTGCATTTTGAGCCATCTCTCTCCTTATCTGTCTGTATGTGCCTGCCTCTGCATCTCAATCCATCTCTCTCCTTATCTGTCTGTCTGTATGCGCCTGCCTCTGCATCTTGAGCCATCCCTCTCATTATCTGCCTGTATGTGCCTGCCTCTGCATCTCAGTTCATCTCCTTATCTGTCTGTATGTGCCTGCCTCTGCATCTCAGTCCATCTCTCTCCTTATCTGCCTGTCTGTATGTGCCTGCTTCTGCATCTCAATTCATCTCTCTCCTTATCTGCCTGTCTGTATATGCCTGCCTCTGCATCTCAATCCATCTCTCTCCTTATCTGTCTGCATGTGCCTGCCTCTGCATCTTAATCCATCTCTCTCCTTATCTGTCTTTATGTGCCTGCCTCTGCATCTCAGTTCATCTCTCTCCTTATCTGTCTTTATGTGCCTGCCTCAGCATCTCAGTTCATCTCTCTCCTTATCTGTCTTTATGTGCCTGCCTCTGCATCTCAATCCATCTCTCTCCTTATCTGCCTGTCTGTATGTGCCTGCCTCTGCATCTCAATCTATCTCTCTCCTTATCTGTCTGTATGTGCCTGCCTCTGCATCTCAGTCCATCTCTCTCCTTATCTGTCTTTATGTGCCTGCCTCTGCATCTCAATCCATCTCTCTCCTTATCTGCATGTCTATATGCGCCTGCCTCTGCATCTCAATCCATCTCTCTCCTTATCTGCCTGTCTGTATGTGCCTGCCTCTGCATCTCAATCTATCTCTCTCCTTATCTGTCTGTATGTGCCTGCCTCTGCATCTCAACCCATCTCTCTCCTTTGCTTTATGATCTATTCTCCTGTCTCTTACCCTTACATGCATTATTTCAATTATGCAATGTCACAGTCTCTTTTATCTCTTTAGTGTTACACCAAAAATGAATACTGTCCTTGTACATGCTTTTAAACCTATGATTTAATTTAGCCCAAAAATCTGGTGTGTGAAATGTACAACATACTTCAACTTTTACATGATTTTAATTGGTTTCAGAAGCCTTGAAATTTTCTTTTAAGGGTTAATTGCATTAATTGTTAGATGCAATTAGGGGTCCTTTATAAAAAGTGTTTTTTCTCACAAACCCTATTTCTGATGAAGTCCTGGTGGAAGGACAAAAGCACTTAACTTCTTGGATGTTAGGATAAAATTTTTGGAGTTAACTACATCTTTTAATAAACTTGTTATTCCTGTTTTGTTTGCAGATAGCCTGGGTTTATGTGTATGCTTTTCGTTAATATGATTTAATTTAATACTTAGTTTACATCTCATTACTAATGCAATTACTCTCAAGAGTTAAAAACATCTTCTGCATTAATCATCGTCATCAACATCACCCTCCTTTCTCCCATTTTTTACTTGGGGTTGGGGTGTTATATCAACTATAGCTATCTCTCTGAATTCAATGCCACTCTCCTACCTTCTTCTACAGTCATCCCTGACTGTCACAGGTCTTAAGTCATAGCACTCATGCACATCTCTGCTGGATGCTCTTGTTTTCTCTTGCCTTCTTCCTGTCTCGCCCAAATCTTCTCCACCAGATTGTCCTCTGCTTTCTTGCACATATGCCCGAACCACTGTAATCTGTCCTCTATGACCTTCTCTGCAATTGGAGCTACTTGGACTTCTGCTCTGATATCCTCATTTTTTGATCAAGCCCACAGTGTGCATCCAACCACCCACCTCAGGCACTTCATCTTCATCACCTCTAACTTCATGAACTGCCCTGCCTTTACTGCCCAGGTTTCTGTACTATATAGTAGTATTGGCCACACCACTGTTTTGTATACCTTACTTATCAGCTTCTTTGGCTTTCTTCTGTAAGACACTACCCCTGATACTCTGTGCCAGTTGGCTGAAGTCCCTCTGATTCTAGCATTGACCTTGTTATTCAGACTTCCCTCTTAAATGTATACATCTCCTGAGTAATGCCACCAAGCACATGCCTCCCTTTGCAGTGTTGATTACCTCTCACTATAGATCATCTCTCTCTTTTTTTTTTTCTGCTTCTGGGTATTGTCTGCTTTGCTGTTCTAGCCTATCACCATTCCCACCCTCCCTGACTTTCTGACATTATATGTAAACTAAGGGTTCTACTTCTAAATCTCATAGTCCACATTACTGACTCAGAAAATCCAGAGACAACAACAACAAAAGATACAATCCTGAACATCAGAATTTAAACATAGTAAGTAAAGACTTGGCCAACTGGAACCCATGTCAAAGCCAACATGCCTTGTTCTCCACTGTAGTGTGATCCAAGAGTTGGTATATTTAGTTAGGGGGTGTGGGGGAACATAGCCCCTCACCTAGGTGAATATTATTTACCTTGGCGTGAGTTTCAGCTTAAGCTGGCTAAATGTTTACTTACCATGTTTAAAATCTGATGTTCAAGATTCTAATGTTTCATTACTGTTGTCTCGAAACTTGCGTAGTTGGTAATATGGGCTTCCGGATTTGAAAGTGGAACCAAACAAAGCACTTCCTCCTGAACCTCACCAACCAGCTTTTCCTCTACTGACTCCTCCAGGTATTCCTCTGCATCGACATTCAAACGTAAAGCCCTTCTCCAGCTCTAAACCTTCCACAATATTCTGTACATTATCCTTTTTCCTTACAAAGTATCACACCATCTCATTCTTATCAGTCTAACCCCTCTATTTTTAAATTTACCCTTACACACTGGTAAAATTAACTTTGAAATAATTTGTTACTCATGCTGCCTTTTAACAAGGCTTAGAAGACAATATTACATTCTCTCTCTCTCTCTCTCTCTCTCTCTCTCTCTCTCCCTCTGCCCGTACCTACTAACTGTACCCTTACCTGTCTGTACTGATAAAAAAAGTAAGACATCTGTCCATTGCCCTAATCTGATTATGTTTATTCTAAAACATTTACCAAAAATGTTTGAGGTTTTGAATATTCTTCTAACACAGTTAAAGAAGTTAAAGTTGAAAATGTTGAAGTGTTTTAATTTTACTCTCGACTATACAACTTTTCAAAGGTGAGAGATTTGATCTACTTAAATTTTTTTGCCCTCACAAGTTAAGAGCAAGTGACCTGACCTTGTACTCATCATTATCGCATTCTGCTGTAAGCCAAAGGTGACAGATTTGACCGCCACAGTATCACTTTTTTGTGAATTTTTTATCTTTCATTCCTTCCTCACATCCTGTAAGTCAAAAGATTAATTCTGAATCCTTGATTTACATTTTTCTTATTATTCTTGATTTCATTGGGTTCACCGGTAAATACAAAGCAATCAGTCTGCAGACTATTATATACCTCGCCAATAACCAGAGAGTGACAAAAGGTAAGACTCAAACCTTGCACGCTTGTGTCAGTGAGGCAAACACCTTAATCATTAAGCCAACCTCAAATAGTGCACATTCAACTTTCTACCTTATATCTCTGAGGTAAACACCTTAACCATTATGCCAAGCCCCAATTCTTTGTTCTTTGACTGCTGTCATAGATGTGGATTCTTCTTAGCCTTCCTAAACTTCCAGTCAAAGGTGAATGATATCTCCTTCCTTTCTGAACTGAACTGTTTGCAATCTGACCCATTTTCTCCTTCACGTGACATCCTATATTCACTCATTATAATTGTTTTGGCATAAACAGAGTCCTGAACAATATGTCAAGGTTTTCTGCATGCTCTTCTTACACTTTGTTGACCTTCATCCAATTTTATTGAATTATTTCACTTTGTTTTTTCCACAGACTCTACCCTTCTTTGCTTCCCCTCACATTCATATGTACCACTTCTAACTGTGAATCACTTTTTGTTACACTTAACATTATCCCACACATAATGGCCTCACTTGCCCACGTTCTTTTTCATGCTGCTATCCTGTCTCTCTGCATTCCAACTCTTCTTCCCCCTAACACTTTACCCATAATTCTGTTCAGCTCCTGTTTCCAATATACTAGTACTGTCTTTTCCCAGGTCACTTATTCTTTTCCACTAGAAGTAATATATTCCCCAAACTCTACAAAAATGCGCTCTTTCTATGAGTTGTATTAAGGACCATAGCAGCTCTTCTGGGTGTCCACCTCTTCTGGATATCTCATGGCATCTGTGTCTCCCTAACAATTACATTTTATTTGCTTAATATTCAGTCTTCCTATATATCCTAGCAGATTGTGATAAAGGAAACAATCCTGGTCCCCCAGATACACATATCTATATGCCTAAAAAATATTTCAGCATATTTCACCTTTACTTTCTGAGGCTTTGATCGATATTCATACACCCATAATTCCCTCCATAGCTGAATATTTGCTATAAGATTATGCATTCTCTCCAAATTTCTGTTCATCACTTACACCTCTCATATCTGTGACCATCTTTGATGTAGTGTATGCCATGCTGCTTATCCAAAAGTCGTTAAATACCATCACTACAGCAAAATCTAATTCCAACATTTTCACTACCTAAACTTGGTCATAGCTAAGTGATTTCACCACAGACTAGTCAAAGCCTTTTCATAAAAACCTTGAACAAATTAGTAATCTTAATTTCTTACCACTTACTGGAAAACAAATGTGTCTTAAGACACCCCCTTCTAAAAGCACCTGGTCTGACTGACTACTAACTAGTATCCCACACAGATGGCTACTCTAATCAGGTACTACCAAACTGCCTATATGATCACTGCCATATTATCTACCTTTAGTCATTTACAACTCCCAAAACACCACAATAATATATACCTGCCCTAAAAAATTATATATGTTTGCAGTGCAGAATAATAAATTCTCAACATTTTATGCTGGTACTAATCCCACCAGTGTTCTCCATATCTTCTACACTTAGTATTTCCTATTCAACATACACTTATCCCATGGTTAAGCATTGAGTTAGGGGTCAATGTTCATAGGTTCATAGGTAGGTACTAGGCTATTAACCCTAAGGCCTATATAAGCCTAGCCAAAAAGGTACCCTGGCTTTTGCCACCCAAGAAACTTATTTTCCTGTGCCCCTGTCAAGCACAGCCACAGAAGTGATCCCTGGGGTGAACTTCCTATTTCCCACCCAATCATCAAGATTTTAGAGTGCTAATGAGGAGCTATGTTTGACATAGATAGGTAGTCTGTTCTAGAGTATGGGAAGTCTCTGGGACAGGAATCTATCTCTCCATGTTCTGTTTATTGTGGTGACAAGGTTTAGGTCCCTAGAGCGTGTAGCTTGGAGGGATTGGGATTTCTTTACATGGAGCATGTCCAACAGCTCTGGGTTTGACATAGCTTTGTATGTTAGGCAGAGATTGCCTCTGAGTAGGCGATATGTGACGGAGTAAAGCTGTAGTTTTTTGAGACGGTCTGCGTAGGGCATCTGTTTGAGGCCAGTAATCCTCTTTGTGAGGTATTTCTGTGGCCTTTCCAGTTGTTGTAGATATCTTGTGAGGTACATACCAAAAGGGGCGTTGTACTCTATAATGGGTCTAATGAGTAATGAGTAGAGGGGAACAATGACCTCTTTTTTCTGGGTGAGACACCTTTTGTGATGAGGTGAGCCACATAGAAGGATTTCCTGACCACTGTGGTGATGTGATTATCAAAGGAGAGACTACTGTCCACTTGTGTCCCAAGGTCTCTTATCACACTTTCAGCATTAAGTAGACTACCACTTATGTGGTAGTTTATGGGTACAAAGTTTTTACCAAAGGGGATGACAATACACTTTTTGGCATTGAGCTTCAGGCCATGGCTTTGACACCAGGCATCTGTCTCAGTGAGTCCCTTTTGTAGTATGTCCACATCATTAGAAGTTTTGATTATGGCCCCTAGTTTGCAGTCATCTGCAAACTTTTTTAGCCAAAGACTTTCTGTGTTAGCCTGTACTTCAGAGAAGTACATACCAAACAGGAGAGGACCCAGGACTGAACCCTGTGGTACTCCACTTGTCACTGGTCTGAAGTCAGATTTGGAGCCTGCTACTTTCACAGTGTAGGTTCTGTCTGTGAGCCAATTGGCAACCCATCTTGTGACATAGGGATTTACACCTAGTTTAGTGAGCTTATCTATAATTCCAGAGTGGGGGATGGTGTTGAAAGCCTTGGCGAGATCTAGATAAGCTGTGTGAACCACCTTACCCTCATCTATGGCTTTGGTTACTGCTTTAAAGAAGACATGATATGCCTTTTACAAACCCAAACTGGGTAGGGTCCAGAGTTTGGAGATCACCAATGTCTTTGTTTATGAGTTCCATGATGATACGTTCCATGACCTTGCAGACCAGGTTCGTCAGGCTAATGGGGAGGTAGTTCCCGGGGTCCTTTGTGGCTCCCCCTTTGTGGAGTGGGATAACCGTCGCGGTGCTCCATTCAGTGGGCACAAAGCCTGAGGTGAGGCTATGATTGAACATGGTACTTAGGTACGGTGCCAGTTCATTCTGTAGTTCATGTAGAACGCATCCTGGGATATTGTCAGGTCCTATGGATGCTGTGTTCTTGGCTTTGGAGAGTGTGTTTTTTACCTGTGTAGCCGTGATTACAGGAACTTTTCATTCTTCCGATATAGAGATGGGCCCTCTAGGGGATGAGAGGGGGGTAAAGTTAGCACTGAACCTATCTGCCAGGATGTTGGCAATATCAGTTGGTTTTGTATATTTAGTGCCATTGTGCTGTAACTCAGAGCAGATCTTAGTGTTGCCATTGAGATTCTTGACATAGCTATAGAATGCTTTGTGGTTGTCTTTAGAGTCAGTGGCAATTTTGTTTTTGTAACTAGCTTTGGAGGATTTTATGAGGGATCTCAGCTTCTTACTGAGGTTGATCAGGGAGTTCCTCCAGTCATGGGATTTTACTCTTTTTTGCAACAGTTCCTTTCTTCTGTTGTAGAGTTTGTTTGTGGCAGAGGACCACCAGATTGGCTTCCTTTTTTTGGAGGATAGCATCTTGGTTCTATTAGGGATAGCATGATCCATGCACTTGTGTAAGTGCTTATAAAGTGCATTTGTGTAGGATTCAGCAGTCATACCTCTGTTGTCCATCTGCATGGGTGTCATGAAGTTTGCCACTTCTGTCTTAAGAAGTGTGAAGTTGGCTTTGGAGAAGTTTTTTACGGTGGTTTCCCTAATTGGGGGTGGGGGCAGGATGTGGATGTCTAGGGTGATTAGCTTGTGGTTGGATCTGACCAACGAGGAATTGACCTCAGGTGTGGAACACCGATTGCCCATGTTGGTAATGACCAAGTCTAGGATATTGCTGGTGGGGGTGTGAATAAGTTGATCCAAGGCATTGGAATTTATGAATTCCAGAAAACGTTGAGCAAAAGAGTTGGTACATGATTAGTTTTCCCAGTTAATGGTGGGGTAGTTGAAATCACCCATTATTAGGGTGTTGGGTTGTACCCTAATACTTTCCAGTGTACCAAGCAATGAGGAGTGGGAATCCTAGGGCATGGTGGGGGGTCTGTAGCAAGCTACAATTTGGATTGCGATCTTGCCCAGAGTTAGTTGCACTTGGATAATCTCGGATGCATTATGCTGTGCAACTAGCCTGGAGGTGTGGATATCCTTAATGAATATGGACATGCCTCCACCTTTAGTGCTTCATTCCAGGTTAGGTGGCCAAAGGTGTGGTATGAATTATAGCCTGGTAATGCGGGGGTGCTCTCTGGAGCTTTGAACTAGGTCTCTCTCACTGCACAGATGTTGATGTTCTCCATTTTAAGGAGTGCCTCAAATTAGTGCATTTTGAGGTTAAGACTTCTAGCATTGAGTAGCATTACCCTCAGATTTTGCTTGCTTGTACATGCTACGGTGGTGAATTTGTCATTTGGACCTTGCCTAAAAAAGGCACTATAGGGGTGGCAAGAGCCTTAACCAGTATCGAGAATCCCAAGGGCAACAGGTGCAGGCCATCTCTGGCAAAGCATCATGGTCTGTCGATCATGTCATCCCAGGCAGACAAATACTGGATCCCCTTAGAATGACACCAGTAGCTTAGCCAATTGTTGAAGTCAATCATTTTGTCCTTGTACTGTGGTATCATTCTGGGTGATGGCAGGATGCTACTCAGGGCTAGGGTCATACCTGCCTGGGCTACAAGATCGGAGAGCTCCTCCATGTCTCTTTTCATGAAGTCCAGGGAGGTACATCTCAGGTCACTCACACCAACATGGACAATGACAGTGTCATATGTCCCTTGCTTACTCCTGAAATTAAAAAAAAAAATGAAAGTAAGGGATGAATCATGGTACTTTTGGAAGGCAATTATTGACCCTACTCGCCACTCCCACTATTTCAACCTTATGAGGCAATGCAGGAAAAAGTATTGAAGTCTAATGCGAAATTTCACATCGTAATGATCTGGGATTAATATGCTTCTTGTCCACTGTCACAATAAAATATTACTACCTTAAAAAACAACAAACATCACCCTTTCATTAACACCAACACTGCATAATAATTAAAAAAAATCTTTTTCAGTTCTATTACAATCAGAATCACACATGAAAACCATCTTCTAATACAACTCAAAACCCATGCTTACCTTCTTTCCTTTTTGAATTTAGATCTGTCTCAAATGACCGTATGGAATCAAGTTATCAATGTACACAATGTGCTTCTGTCATTCCCCTTCATGCAAAGTCCATTATAAAATAATTTGCCAGCTGCTTAGCCATGTATTTAATCATTATCTTGCAAGTGGTATTATCCCTTAGAATGAAAAACTGCACCTCTGCCTGAAACTACCAACACAAACCAGATTGATCACTGCCAGCCAATTGCAATTTTTTCTACCTAGTAGCAAAAATTCAAAAACATCCGCTACCGTAAACAAATAATTGTATTTTTGCAAGTTAGATACATTCTCCATTCTAAACAACACAATTTGACCCAAGCTTTGACACTTCTACAGATCTGTTTCTTGTCACCAACACAATGCTGTCAAACTTAGACAATGGCCTTCTTACTGAAGCTGTGTTCAAAGATGTTAAAAAAGCCTTTTTATTCCATGGGTTGCACTTTTAGCACCAGACAGCTCTTCCAACATAACTGTCAAAACTGCATAAAGTGGCTGGAAAACTACCTTTATGAATGGCCATCCCAAGGCAAGGTTATTCACGCCTCAGTATCACATTTTGCAAGCATAAATGCTAGGCCCAATTTTCTTCCTTTTATTTATTAACTCCCTCATGAGTTGCTCAATTGCTCTCAATTGCTCTCATTTAACCACAGTAGACCTCCTAGGTACCCACTTAGAACATGTGAAAAACTCTTAAGTATTTTGGTGTGTTTCTTGACCCTAGCTTTACTTATAACTTATGCACTGAATTCATTGCAAGGAATGTGCATCAGCAGCTTAAACAATGCTGTAGAATCATCCATGTTCTTTCTGCTGATTCTTAATACTCGAACTTGATTACTTCCTCCATTTGATTCCCCTGTTTAAGTCTAGAAATACCAATATCCTATATAAAACATGCTTTATAAACATAATTCACAACAGAAAACATCAGTTTGCCTACAGATTCCATCACTAATAACGTTAGGGATTCCCTACTTATTTTCACAATCATCTCCAAGTTACTCCTTCAAAATTCTGCTCCACCTTTTCTCAGTTACTTTTTCATAATGAAACCCACTATTCATTAAAATACTGACTCACTGTGACTTCACCTTGGTGAAAATGGCAACTTAGTTTGTTCTCTCTCTTCCAGCTAAATGAATCCACAAAACATAAATATCTACCTGTGGAATATTGCAGCAGAAATCAAAGGTAAAATGGCAGAGTATTGCAATAACTGGAAAATAAGTTAGTTACTCAATTTGAAGAAGCTATGTGTGACAAAAAGATGATGCTATTGTTTGAGTGCCTTTCAGTGATTGTGCACAACGTGGACACTTATCATTCAATTATACTGCATCCTCAAGACGTGCTTCATAGGTCCATAGGTTCATAGGAGATTATTAGGCTAGCGATTTAAGAGCCCTTGCAAGCCTAGCAAATATAACCAGATTTTACCCATTATACGGCCCCTAGGAGCAAGAGGATGGCATGGGTTTGTGCCTGTGCCTTGAGTTTCTTAAAGATTGCAACTGTCCATGAGGGCACAGGTACTACCCCAGGTTCAAATTTGGAATTTCCCATCTGTTGAACCAAACTGAATTTGAAGAGGGCCATAGAAGTGCTCTGCTTAAAGTGAATAGGAAGTCTGTTCCAAAGATGGGGTAATCTCTTTATCTCTAACTGTCTCTCCAGCATATTTTGTTTGAGTCACTGGCTAAGTTTAGATCCCTAGATCTGGTGACCCTTGTGCTGTTTGACTTGTAGATATGTAGCAGCTCCATCAGGGCTGAATTTGTAAGTGCCTTGTAGGTCTGGCATAGGTCACCCCTTAATTGTCAGTAGGAGACAGAGTAAAGGGACAGGGATTTTAGTCTATCTGTATCTGACATTTTGTTAAGACCCTGTATTTTCAATGTGAGAAACCTCTGGGGTCACTCCACCTTTTGTCAGTGCCTCGTCAAGTACATGCCAAATGATACATTGTACTCGATTATTGGTCTAATGAGAGCTGGGTATAGCTGGACTGTAATTTCCTTGGATCTAGATGCCATACCTTTATCTATAAGCTGTGTCTCATAAAAGGACCTTCTCACCACTGTGGACATATGGCGGTCAAAGTTCAGACTACTATCTGTATACCTAGATCTCTCACATTTGAGTCTACTCTTAGGAATGTGATATTGATGTTGCAATTTGCAGGGGTATTTCACTTCACAAAGGATATGATGATACATGTTTTCACATTTAGTTTTAGGCCATGGTTCTGGCACCAATCATTTGTCTGAGCCAGACCCTCCTGAAGGATATCTACATCACTGGGGTATTCACTGATTGCTCCCAGCTTACAGTAATCAGCAAACCTTGTCATCCCGAGGCCTTCTACATTAGCCTTGACTTCAGAAAAGTATATTCTGAACAGGAGTGGTCCCATCACAGAGCACTGTGGCACCCCACTAGTAACTGTCGTCTTGCTGGATCTGGAGTCACCCACTTTAATCACATGTCCTATCAGTTAGCCAATTGGCTATCCATCTGATGAAGCAGGGATTTATGCCCAGTTTTGTGAGTTATAAATACCTGAGTAGGGAATTGTGTCAAATGCCTTGGCCAGGTTGAGGTAGGCAGTATATATTGTTTTACCCTCATCCATAACAGCTACAAGCAAATGAAATCTGAGGGTTATGCTGCTCAATGCTAGAAGTCTAAATCTCAGAATGCACTCGCTTGAAGCTCTCCTTAAAATGGAGAATATCAACATCTGTGCAGTGATTGAGATCTGGTTCAAGGCTCCGGAGAGCACCACAGCACTACCAGGCTATAATTCATACCACACGTTATGGCCCCTAAATCTGGACTGAAGCACTAAAGGCAGTAGTGTATCCATATTCATTAAGGATATGCACACCTCCAGACTAGTAGCCCAACATAACACATCAGAGATACTTCAGGTGCAACTAACACTGGGTAAAACTGCAATCCAGGTTGGAGCCTGCTATAGATCCCCCACCATGTCCCTAGACTCCCACTCCACATTCCTAAACACACAGGAAAATATTAGGGTACAATCCAATACACTTATACTGGGAGATTTTTAACTACCCCTCCATTAACTGGGAAAATTACCCATGTACCAACACACTTGCTCAATGTTTTCTGGAATTCATTAATTCCAATGCCCTGGACCAACTCATTCTTACCCCCACCAAGGGTAGAAACATCCTTGACCTGGTCATTACTAACATGGGTGACTGTTGCTCTACACCAGTAATCAACTCCTCCCTGGTCAGATCTGACCACAAACTAATCACTATGGATATCCACATCCCACCCTCACCTCCCCAAAGGAAATCGCCATAAAAAACTTCTCTAAAACCAATTCTGAGCTTCTAAAAATAGAGGTGGCTAACTTCATGACACCCATGCAAATGGAAAATAGGTGCATGACTGCTGAATCATACACCAATGCACTGTATGAACACATACACAAGTGCATGGAACTGCCCATACCAAACAGAACCATGATGCTCTCCTCCAAAGAAAGGAAGCCAATCAGGTGGTCCCCCACCATAAATAAACTATACAACAGAGGGAAAAAACTGTTGCAGAAAAGGTGAATTCCCAAGACTGGAAAAACCCCTTGTTAGCCTCAGCAAAAAACTGAGATCCATCATCAAATCCGCTAAACCTAGCTACGAAAAGAAAATTGCTGCAGATTCTAAAGACAACCACAAGGCATTCTATAGTTATGTCAAGAATCTGCCTGGCAATACTCAGGTCTGCTCTGAGTTACAGCACAATGGCCATACATATACAGAACTAACTGATATTGCCAACATATTGGCCAACAGGTTCAATGCGAACTTTACCCCCCTTTCACCCCCTAAAGGGCCTATCACAATACCTGAGGAATGCTGAGTCCGTATTATCACAGCTGCACAGGTAAAAACCGCACTGTCCAAAGCCAGGAATACAGCTTCCATGGGACCTGATAATATCCCTGGTTGTGTTCTACATGAATTACAAAGTGAACTGGCACCACACCCGAGTACCCTGTTCAATCACAGCCTCATTTCAGGCTTTGTTCCTACCGAATGGCACACTGCTATGGTCATCCCACTCCACAAAGGGGGAGTGACTACAGACACTGGGAACTACCGCCCCATTAGTCTGATGAGTCTGATATGTAAGGCTATGGAGCGCGTCATCATGGACCTTATAAATAAGGACATAGGGAATCTGCAAACTCTGCACCCCACGGAGTTTGGATTTGTGAAAGTTAGATCATGCCTGCTCAACCTGATAGACTTCTTCGAGTCTGTCACCAGAGCTGTGGATGAGGGCAAGGTAGTTCACACAGCCTACCTAGATCTTGTCAAGGCCTTTGACACCATCCCTCACTCAGGAATCATAGATAGACTCAGTAAACTAGGCATAAACCCCTATGTCATAAAATGGGGTGCCAACTGGCTCACTGATAGAACCCACACTGTGAAAGTAGCGGACTCCAAATCTGACTACTGACCAGTTACAAGTCGTGTCCCACAGGGATTGGTCCTACGTCCTCTCCTGTTTGGCATCTACTTCTCTGAAGTACAAGTCCACACAAAGGGACTCTGGCTGACCAAGTTTGCAGATGATTGCAAACTGGGAGCCATTATTGATTCTTCAACTGATGGAGACATTCTACAAAAAGGCCTCACTGACGCCAATGACTGATGCCAGAACCATGGCCTTAAGCTCCATGCCAAAATGTGCATTGTCATACCCTTTGGGAAAAATTTGGTGCCCATGAACTACCACATAAGTGGTAGCCCACTAAACACAGAGGATGTGATAAGAGACCTGGGGACACAGGTTGACAGCAACCTCTCCTTTGATAACCACATTGGCACTGTCGTCAGAAAGTCCTTCTATGTGTCACATCTCATTACAAAAGGTTTCTTGTCCAGGAAGAAAAAGGTCAAAATCCCTCTCTACTCATCCCTCATTAGACCTATTATAGAATACAACACCCCATTTGGTATGTACCTCACTAAACACCTACAACAACTGGAAAGACCACAAAAATACCTCACTAAGAGGATCATAGGCCTTAGACAGATCCCCTATATGGACAAACTCAAAAAACTCCAGCTATACTCTCTCTCTTATTGCCTACTTAGAGGCGATCTCTGCTTGACCTACAAAGCCATGCCTGACCCAGAGCTGCTAGATATGCAACACCTAAAGAAATCCCAATCTCTCAGCGCCACATGCTCCAGGGACCTAAACTTTATTACCACAATAAACAGAACATGCTGGAGGGACAAGTTCCTAACCCAGAGACTTCCCATAATCTGGAACAAACTTCCCATTCACGTCAAGCAGAGCACTTCACTGGCCCTCTTTAAGAGAAATCTTGACAACTGGATGGGCAGTAGGAAGTTCACCCCAGGGATCACTTCAGTGGCATTGCTTGACAGGGGCACTGGGAACTAACTTTGGGCAGCACTATACCAGGGAATCTTCTTGGGCTAGGCATATATAGGCTTCAGGGCCATTAGCCTAGTACACACCTATGAACCTATGAACCTACTCCATGGCCTTAGTGACTTTTTCAAAGAAATCCACAAGCTTCAGTAAACATGACCTGCCCTTGACAAACCTGAACTGGGTCGGATCCAGTGTTTGGAGGAGGTGTTTCAGGTGAAATCAGTCAGGTGAATACAGCTTCTAACTTCCAACGGAGATTTAACAAGGGAACGGAGGGTATGGACAGGTGAATTATCAGAATCAATGGAGGAGGGGGAGACAACAACAGTATTGGAGGTGATGAATGATACCAATGAATGGGATGTGACGTATGAATGTACCATTGTGAAGAATCTTGAGCATGATTTCAGCATTTACAATTATAGTAGGACAACTGTGAGTACTGATTGGGCAGAACTGTTCTCAAAAGGGCTCAACTTTGTGCCAACAACTGGTAGTGACATTGTCAGTACTATTTTGGAGTTTAAATTATTCACTAGGAAGTTGAATTTGGAACTCTTTTTTTCACAGGAGGGGGCTGGACAATGCATGTTGCAGGGGAATCTATGCCGATTAAATAGACCAAGTACTTTCATTCCCCCTATGCACCTGACAGTACAAATGTATGAGACCCTTTGTGAAAATGAATTCAGAAAAGTGGTTGCCAAAAATAATAACAAACACCTTCTTGATAACAATGGGGCCAATAATTTACCTAGGCAAGAAATTACATTGCTCCATGATATTTTGGAGAATGATGAAATCAGGATCATGAAACCGGATAAGGGGGGAGGAATTGTTATCATGGATGTGTGTGATTACAACAGTAAAATGATTGACTTATTGTACAGTGACACATACACAGAGGTTTCCAAACATGAGTTGAATATATCCTACAGGCGTATCGATTTAGACATTGAACAACTTTTACTCAATGAGCAAATTACTGTAGAAACTTCTAAATTTTTGGAAACTAAGCGTCCTAGGATTCCTACCATTTTGGAATCCCTAAAATACATAAGAGTATCTCTGACCCCCCCCCCCCTCTTATGACCAATTGTCGATGCAAAAGCTTCTAAAACCTTAGGTTTGGCTAAATATATTGACAGTACTGTTAAGCACACCCTCGATAACAGAAACATGGTGATCAAGGACTCCTGGGACTTTCTGTCTAAAGTTAAGAACAGTATGTACCATGAGGACTTGATCTTGGTCACATTTGTGACCTCTTCTCAGTAATACCCCATGATGTTGGACTAGAATGGTTCTATAACTATTTATGCTTAAACAGTACATCGAACCATGACAATATTCTTACTATCAGGTCCTGTATGGAAATGGTTCTGCACAACAATTTTATCACTTTTGAGGGGCATTTATTCAAGCAGGTGCAGGGGGTGGCAATGGGCGCATGTTGCCCACTGTCATTTGCTAACATTGTATTAGCACAGTGGGAAGACCTCTACATAATGAACTCTGAATTCAAGGACATGTGGGTACTATATGGACAGTACCTGAATGATATGGTCTTATTTTGGCATGGGAGCGAAGATGACCTGAATAGGTTCTTCGTTTAAATCAACAACACTACCAACTTTTTGAAACTTACCATGACCAAGGACCTTGACACCTTGAATTATCTGGATGTTACTATTAAGAAAGGTCACTTTAAGGGTAGGTTTACTTCATACCTTTATAGAAAACCTACCTATTCTAACTCTTTGTTGCATTTCGAGAGTTGCCACCCTCTGCATCAGAAAAAATCCCTTGTCAAGGGTTAATACGTGAGATTGGCCAGAATAGTGTCTGACCAGGACGATTTTGTTAAAGAATGTGATGTCTTAATGGGAATGTTGCAGAAAAAAGGTTACCCCTTTAACTTTGTCAATGACATAGCTGAAGAAGTCAAATCAAAAAGAGCTGGGGGTATTTTACACTCTTGGAGATGCCTGAAGGTTTGAACAGAACCTCTAGTTTGATCAAAACTGACAGTTTTACTAGGGCATGTGTCTTGCCCTTCACTAGGGATTTTTTAACATTAGAAGCATCATTTATGATTTTTGGACCATTTTTTGTTTGGATAAGAAGATCAGCAAAAGGTTGGGGGAAAAACCTCTTGTGGTTTACAAAATGGGCACTTCCTTGAAAGGCCTGGTGGAAAACGTTAAAGGCAGGCATAGGTGGAACTTTTAAATGTGGGAGGTGTGGACAATGCCCCTACATATTGGACACTGATTACATTAGAGTCAGGAACTATAGTAACATTACTACGAATAGGAAGTGTTACTGTTACACCAAGGGAGTGGTATATATTGCAACCTGTATGGTATGTGAGGGGTACTATGTGGGGAAGACAATCAGAGCCCTCAAACAAAGAATATATCAACACAACTATGATATACTAAAAAATAAAGAAACCAATGCTTTATTTAAGCATATAAAGGTACACCCGACACATTATTTTAAATTTTTTGTACTTGAACAAGTAGACCTGGGTCCACGAGGGGGGCCCGATGATGACTTCCTTGAATATTTAGAGCTCAAGTGGCAGATTAAATTAAATGCATGTCAACCACCTGGACTCAATGACAAGTTATCCATTAGTTCTGCATTAAAACTAAAATCAGCGTTTTTATGTGATTTTATTCAAGATCTGTGTTTTAAATCATACTCCAATACATCATACATTAATATCTATGTGGTTGGTAGGTGGCAATTGATGTGTTGTAGTGGGCAGTTACTGTGATTATGTGTTACTGTCTTTTTAAACTGCTTAATTATTTTACAGGAAATGATGTTTGCTTTGTCAACCAATGGCTGTTAAGGGTTAGGGTATTTAAATATGGCATTTTTTGTATGTTCTTGTTCTGATGAAGTCTTGTGATTTTGACCAAAGCACTTAACTTTTTTCAATAAATTTTCTGGATTTAGTGCTGCAGTGTTCCTTTGGTGATCCTCTTCATATATTTTTTACGGAGATTTAATGTTACTTAATACAGCTTCTACTTCCAATGGAGATTTAACAACGTTACTTCAGCAAGTGAGTTCTCAGCTAACTTTGCATTCTGTTCAGATGCAAAATTCTCTTACTTCCCTGCATGGTTCCACACAAGGCTCAGGGAGCTTAGGGCTTCCACTTACACAAGCTACTCCTAATTTCAACAATGGTGGTACGATCTCATCTTTGCAACAGGACTCATTCATTGATTGGAAAGCTAATACCTTTGACTTCCACATGGAGATGGATACAGGTATGGCTCAGGCTGCTGTTTCCCTATTATTACTTCAGTGTATCAAAGTGTTTGAGGCTACCTTGTTACAATTTAAAAAATTACAACTTGACAATAGTTACATGAAAAGGAATACTAAGTTGCATCAGGTCCCTAAAGGCCTTCAACTGTGGTGCTATCCTAATGGCGCTAATTCTAACCCTGATTTCATGACTCTGTCATTGTCCATGTTGATGTGAATGACCTGTGACGTACCTCCCCGGACTACATGACAAGGGACATGAAGGAGCTGTCCAATCTTGTAGCCCAGTCAGGTATGACCCTAGCCCTGAGCAGTATCCTGCCATCACACAGAATTATACCACAGTACAAGGACAAAATTATTGATTTCAACAATTGACTAAGCTACTGGTGTCATTCTAAGGGGATCCAGTATCTGTCTGCCTGGGAAGACATGATTGACAAACCATGATGCTTTGCCAGAGATGGCCTGCACCTGTTGCACTTGGGATTCCGGATACTGGCTAGGGCTCTTGCCACCCCTATAGTGCCTTTTTTAGGCAAGATAGAAATGACAAACTCACCACCATAACAGGTGCAAGCAAGCAAAATCTGAGGGTAATGCTACTCAATGCTAGAAGTCTAAACCTAAAAATGCACTCACTGGAGACAGTTCTTAAAATGGAGAACATCGACATCTGTGCAGTGACAGAGATCTGGTTCAAGGCTCCAGGAAGCACCCCTGCATTGCCAGGCTATAATTCATACCACACCTTTTGGCCACCTAACCTAGACCAAAACACTAAAGGCAGAGGCGTGTCCATATTCATTAAGGATATCCACACCTTCAGGCTAGTTGCTCAGCATAATGCATCTGAGATTATCCGAGTGCAACTAACTCTAGGCAAGACTGCAATCCAAATTGTAGCTTGCTACAGGTCCCCCACCATGCCCCAGCATTCCCACTCCTCATTTCTTGATACACTGGAAAATATTAGGGTACAATCTAACACCCTAATAATGGGCAATTTCAACTACCCCACCTTTAACTGGGAAAACTACTTGTGCACCAACACTTTTGCTCAACGTTTTCTGGAATTCATGAATTCCAGTGCTTTGGATCAACTTATCCACACTCTCACCAGGGGTAACAATATCCTAGACCTGGTCATTACCAACATAGGCAACCGGTGTTCCACACCAGATGTCAATTCCTTGTTGGTCAGATCTGACCACAAGCTAATCACCCTAGAAATCCACATCCTGCCCCCACCCCCCATTAAGGAAACCACCGTAAAAAATTTCTCCAAAACCAACTTCACGCTTCTTAAGACAGAAGTGGCAAACGTCACGACACCCATGCAGATAGAGGTAAGACTGCTGAATCCTACACAAATGCACTTTATAAGCACTTACATGAGTGCATGGATTGTGCAATCCCTAACAGAACCAAGATGCTATCCTCCAAAAAAAGGAAGCCAATCTCATGGTCCCCTGCCATAAACAAATTCTACAACAGAAGAAAGAAACTATTGCAAAAAAGAGTAAAATCCCATGATTGGAGGAACTCCCTGGTCAACCACAGTAAAAAGCTGAGATCCCTCATAAAATCCTCCAAAGCTAGTTATGAAAATAAAATCGCCACTGATTCTAAAGACAACCACAAAGCATTCTATAGTTATGTCAAGAATCTCAATGGCAACACTCAGATCTGCTCTGAGTTACAGCACAATGGCACAAAATATACAGAACCAACTGATATTGCCAACATCCTGGCAGATAGGTTCAGTGCTAACTTTACCCCCCTCTCACACCTTAAAGGGCCTATCTCTAAACTGGAAGAATGCAAAGTTCCTGTAATCACGGCTGCACAGGTAAAAAACACACTCTCCAAAGCCAAGAACATAGCATCCATGGGACCTGACAACATCCCAGACTGCATTCTACATGAACTACAGAACAAACTGGCACCCCACCTAAGTACTGTGTTCAGTCATAGCCTCTCCTCAGGCTTTGTGCTCACTGAATGGCACACAGTGATGGTTATCCCACTCCACAAAGGGGGAGCCACCACGGACCCTGGGAACTACTGCCCCATTAGCATGATGAGCCTGGTCTGCAAGGCTATGGAACGTATCATCATGGAACTTATAAACAATGACATTGGTAATCTCCAAACTCTGGACCCCACCCAATTCAGGTTTGTAAAAGGCAGATCATGTCTCCTAAACCTGATAGACTTCTTTGAAGCAGTCACCAAAGCCGTAGATGAGGGTAAGGTGGTTCACGCAGCCTATCTAGAGCTCGTCAAGGCTTTCGACACCATCCCTCACTCTGGAATTATAGATAAACTCACTAAACTAGGAATAAATCCCTATGTCACAAGATGGGTTGCCAACTGGCTCACTGACAGAACCCACACTGTGAAAGTAGCAGACTCCAAATCCAACTTCAGACCAGTGACAAGTGGAGTACCACAGGGTTCAGTCCTGGGTCGTCTCCTGTTTTGTATCTACTTCTCAGAAGTACAGACTAACACAGAAGGTTTGTGGCTAATGAAGTTTGCAGATGACTGCTAGACAGGGGTCCAGAGAAGTAAATAGTGTGGGAAGAAATAGCCAGGGAATTGTTATGGCTAGGCTTGTATAGGCCCTAGGGCTGATAGGATAGTACCAACCTATGAACCTAAACCTATGAACTGCAAACTAGGAGCCATAATCGAAACTCCTAAAGATACGGACATCCTACAAAAGGGCCTCACTGAGACAGATGCCTGGTGTCAAAGCCATGGCCTCAAGCTCAGTGTCAAAAAGTGCATTGTCATCCCTTTTGGTAAAAACTCTGTACCCATGAACTATCACATAGGCGGCAGTCTACTTAATACCAAAAGTGTGATAAGAGACCTTGGGACACAGGTGGACAGTAGTCTCTCTTTTGATAATCACATTGCCACAGTAGTCAGGAAATCCTTCTACGTGGCACACCTCATCACAAAAGGTTTCTCATCCAGGAAAAAAGAAGTCATTGTTTCCCTCTACTCGTCACTTATTAGACCCATTCTAGAGTACAATGCCCCTTTAGGTATGTACCTCACAAGACATCTACAACAACTAGAAAGGATGCAGAAATACCTCACAAAGAGGATTACCAGCCTCAAACAGATGCCCTACGCAGGCCGTCTCAAAAAACTCCAGCTGTACTCCGTCGCATATCACCTACTCAGAGGTGATCTCTGCCTAACATACAAAGCTATGTCAAACGCAGAGCTATTGGACATGCTCCACTTAAAGAAATCATAATCCATCCGAGCTACATGCTCTAGGGACCTAAACCTTGTTACCACAGTAAACAGAACATGCTGGAGGGATAAATTCCTGTCCCAGAGACTTCCCATACTCTGGAACAAACTACCTATCTATATCAAACAAAGCTCCTCATTAGCACACTTCAAGAAAAATCTTGATGATTGGATGGGAGATAGGAAATTCACCCCATGGATCACTTCTGTGGCTCTGCTCGTCAGGGGCACAAGAAAATAATTTTCTTGGTGTGTGAAAGTCAGCATACCTTTTTGGCTAGGCTTATATAGGCCCTAGGGCCAATAGCCTAGTACCTACCTATGAACCTATGAACCTATGAAAGATGTGGAATATATTTTTGATTCTGCAGGGTTAGACATACTAAGACTCATTGTGAAATACAACAAGTTGAAAATGGATAGTCATATTGGAAATGGATGAGCACAATAGAATGATCAAGAGTGATTTGTTGTTAGACCAGTGCAGATCGGTATATGATAATGTTTTTGTAACAGTGCAGATCGGTATATGATAATGTTTTTGTAACAGTGCAGATCGGTATATGATAATGTTTTTGTAACAGTGCAGATCGGTATATGATAATGTTTTTGTAACAGTGTAGATCGGTATATGATAATGTTTTTGTAACAGTGCAGATCGGTATATGATAATGTTTGTTAGACCAGTGTAGATCGGTATATGATAATGTTTGTTAGACCAGTGTAGATCGGTATATGATAATGTTTTTGTAACAGTGGAAAATATTTGTACTTCAATTTTCAGCCGTAAGTGTAAAAAGCTCAAATGATATTTGAATGATTATTCGAAAGGGAGAACTTATCCCAAACCTGTGGTTTCACCTGTCAATAAAGAGCATTCAACGAATCCAGTAAGCCCTACCTTGGGAAAGGAGATGACGTCAGGGCTGAGAGTACAAAACTTTCATTCACTGGAAGCCCCAACATTGAGATGCTCAGAGAGGTTGCAGAACCATTACCAGCACGAGGATTTTTCGCAGCATCCATACAATCATTGGTACAGAGAGAACAACCGTCAGCACAATTATTTGATGCAAGATGCCAGACTGAAGAACTTGAATATACCACTTAACACACACAGAAGAAGCGTTGAAATGAACTGGCTTACCACAAGGTAACTTGTGTGCCATTGACAATATAGGTGATGTAGGGATACCGGCATCTCTAAAATTAAATTCTTTTCAGATGGACCAAATGATTACTGACTCTTTCACTTGTTTTTCTGAGTTTCATACCAACATTGACTTATTTTCTTACAACATGGATAACTTTAACGACATTACTGGTTCGCAAATTGATACAAACTCAGCTGATTAATGTTTTATTAACAATTGGAAAGTATATTGTACCCCCACCATTGTTAAGAAGACAAGATAAGAAGGCATGGTCATTATGGACTAGGTTGACTATGTTAATACTATCAATATTTTGCTAACTGATGGGACATATGAAGAAGTCTCACGAAATGAGATAAATGTTGGTTTTAGGAAATTAGATCTGTTGTTGGAGGACACGGTGTTTCAAGGCAATACTACTCTTGACAAACAGTCTTATATGAGAAATGAATATCCAGTTATAGGTAGTATTTTTGGCATTCCCAAAATTCATAAAACATTGATTAACCCCCCCCTTTTAGACCTATCATTGATGCTAAAAGATCAAAGATTTTTGTATCTAAGTGTTTGGATCACCATTTAAAGAAAGGTTTGGAGTCCTATGAACATATTTATTGGGATTCCTGTCAATTTTTAGCAAACCTTAACAATGTTCAGGTAAAGGGAAATTTGTATTTCTTCACCATTGACATTTGTAATTTATTTTTGGCAATACCTCATGATGTTGGGTTAACTTGGTTAGAAAGGCAATTGTTTCTCTAAAACAAATATGAGGGTACTAGGATTACCACTATGGTGACCCTAATAGAGGCTGTTCTTAAAAACAATTTCATTTATTTTGAAGGACAGTTTTACAAACAAAGAATTGGGGTAGCAATGGGGACAGCCTGTGCCCCTGTTCTTGCAAGCCTATATGACACGGATATATTGACAAGACTTTCAGTCTATCCATGTAAGTCATGGTTTGAAGGCCCTGTATTTCTTGGTGAGAAACCTCTGTAGTCTCTCCAGCTGCTGCAGGTGTCTGTTGAGGTATATGCAGATGGGAACATTGTACTCTATTAGTGGTCTGATGAGGGATGAGTACAGTGGAGTTATAACATCCTTATACCTGAATGCGATGCCCTTACTTATGAGATGTGCAATGTAGAAGGCATTTCTTGCCATTGGGTTTAAACTTTTGGGGGTGCTGTCAATATTGTAATTAGCAGGGAATTCCACTTTGCCAAAGGGGATAATAATGTACTTTTTGCGTTTAGTTTTAGATTATGGTTTTGGCACCAGTCATTTGCCTGTTAGCCCCTCCTATAATATGTTAACATAATTGGGGGACTCAGTGATTGCACCCAATTAGCAATCAGTAGTGAGGGTGGCCACAGTGGTGCAGTGGTTAGCATTGCCGCCTCACAGCAAGAGGTTCTCTAGTTCGATTCTTGGCTGGGGTGCCTTCTGTGCAGAGTCTGCATGTCCTCCCTGTGGTTGTGTGGGTTTCCTCCGGGTGCTTCGGTTTCCTACCACATCCCAAAGACATGCAGTAGGTGGATTGGACACTCTAAATTGGCCCTAGGTGTGAGTGTCTGTCTGTGTGTGCCTTCTGTGGAAGGTTGAGCGCCGGGCTGGCAACTCGACACTGTAAAACTCCACTGCCAATCATGAGTGGACAGATGATCCACTGTGGTGACCCCTGACTGGGAAAAGCCGAAAGAAGAAGAAGAAGAGTAATCAGTAGTGAACTTGGTAAGCCAAAGGCCATCTACTTTAGCCTGGACTTCTGAGGAATAGATTCCAAACAGTAAAGGGCCCAGCATAGATCCTTGTAGAACGCCACTGGTGACAGGTCTACTGGTAGAGGTAGAGTCACCAACTTTGACAGTAAGTGTTCAGTCAGCGAGTCAATTGGCTACCCATCTAGTGATGTAAGGGTTAATCCCCAGCTGGCAGAGTTTCTCAATGATACTCGAGTGGGGCATTGTGTCAAAAACCTTGGCTAAGTCAAGATAGGCTGTATGCACTGTCTTAAATTCATCCAGGGCTTTGATGACTTTCTCGAAGAAGTCTACTAGACTAAATCAGCATGCTCTACCCTTAACAAAGCCAAACTAAGTTGGGTGTTGAGTTTGAAGGTCATTTGTGTCCTTGTTGATAAGGTATATGATGATTCTTTCCATAACCTTGCATTTGAGACTGGTTAGATGTATGGATCTATACTTCGCAGGGTTAGTTGATGGCACCCTTTCGTGCAAGGGGACTACAGTTGCTGTTCTACACTCTGCTGGAACAAAGCCAGTGCTCAGGCTATGGTTAAAGAGAATGCCAAGTGGGCAGAGGCACCAGAAACTGTTGAAGACTGGGAGGGCGGAGGTTGAGAAGGGCAATTTTTTAAAACTATTTACTATCACAACATAGGTACAAAATCATCAGGCATGGCAGCCACACAAAATCAGCAGGCATTGCAAACATACATGCATGCACAAAATCAGCAGGCATGGCAGGCACACACACACACAATCAGCACTGGGCAGCAGGTATGGCAGCAATGATCAGGGCAACTCTCAAAAGTCTTTAGCAGCAATGATCAGCACAGAGCAAATAAAAGAACAAACTCTCCACTGGCATGACTCTGGCTCTGGCAGCGCCAACAGAACAGCAGCAGCATAACTCCTGAAACTCTCTTTACTGACATCTAGTTAAGTTAGTTTAACTTCCGCATGCAAATCGACATTAGAGATGAAAACTCCACTTCACTAATTTTTCCCGGCAGGACTTGCAACCATACCTCTTAACCTAGAAACACCAAAAACCTGGTCAAGGCCCATGAAAAATAGGTACATATTTGTATGCTAATTAGTGTAAAATTTGCATGCATAAATACGTAACCCCACCCACTCCAGTGGGATTGTGGGATACCAACTTTCAAATGCAAACTGAAGAACAGACAACCAAAATATAGCATCAGAGTCCTCCTGCAGCCATTCCAATGTCCCATTACCTGGCGATTTTGCCCCAATTACCATAAACACTAATGTGTGCATACTGCTTTACTTCTACAATGATTATTTGGATTTTATTTTTACATTTTATAGCACAATGTGCAAACACTAATGAAGATCTGCTAAACAAAGCAATACTGTCTCACAATGAAAATAAACTTGGCATTAAAACTTCTCTGCCCTTGAAACTCAAATTCATTGAAACAGCATTTATACTCACTCCACAACCAAAGAAAATGCATCTGGCCAGTGGTGGATAAAAATTAGCCTTTGGGCTGTTTTCAAATCATAGGCTCCTTGCACACAAAACAAGAAACATACATGCATTCTTTGATACACCTTCCTGACTTTATTAGATTATATTCCTTGTATAATACAGCACACTTGTTAGACTTAAGTTAGAGCACATTTTAAATTTATTGTTTGAGCATTTTTCCAATAGGCAATGAAACAAAATGCATGAACCAATAACGACAAAACTCCCCATTTCAGAACATTTCCATCATAAAAGTCTACTTACACACACACACACACACACACACACACACACACACACACACACACACACACACACTATCTATATAAAAATAGAATGACAGTAGTGTAAGCCATAGGCATCTTGCACAGCTTCTCGCACTTATTTTCAATTTCAGTTTTTTTTTTTGGGGGGGGGGACAAAAGGTCAAAAACCAGGGACACATTTTAAACATTGCTTGTATAATTTTGGAATGTTGCTAGAATAAAATGTTGTGCTACCACACCATGAATTTCACTGTCAAGTCTTGAACCCAGGTAGGACCCTGTGCACTAAGTCAGAGCAACATCCACTATGCCAAATCAGCAGTTTCCTGAAAGACAGGAAGACTGAAACTTAAATGGCTATCATTTAGTGAATTCAGTTCTCACTTCTCACCATAGCTGTCACTCTTAGCACAAAAAACCTGGACAAAGCCAATAATTGGGGAATACAGAATCCTGTTCTCACTTCTCCCTATAGCTTTCAGTGTCTTAGCACAAAAAAACTGGACAAAGCCAATAACAGGGGAATGCAGCCCCAAAATAGGGACAATTCTCAAATACTGATCTTGTAAACTTAGAAAATTGCTACAATAAAAGGTTTTGTGCTATCATTTATTTTCTGAAGAATATGAAGTCTGAAATTCAAATGCGATTTGCCACAAAAATCCTGAAAAATCCACAGATTTAATGAGGAATAGAACAAAAATATGAGGCATAGTGGTGGTGGCTAGGGACTTTTGGCTCTTTTTTACCTGTACCAAAGGTACAGAGTTTGAGCCTGAGTACCTCTAGCCACCAGGTGTATTCATTTGGGGGCATTTTCCATTTCCTCACACACACACACACACACACACACACACACACACACACACACACACACACACACACACACACACACACACACACACACCACACACACACACCTTGCCGCCATACCTCTAACCTGTCCTTGAGTTTATAGACCATCCCAGATTTATCACTGTCCCTTGTACATCACAAATGATTACATCCATTCAGTAATTCCACTACTCTTATTGTTCAGTAAATGCATCTGGATGCAAGTATTGTCGCTCTATTAACTTTTTAAGTGGATTAGAAAGACTCCCTGGTGTTGCCTAGTGACCCACCCCCAGCTTTGCCCAGAATTCTTGGGCATGATCCCCATAAGTCAGGGACCATCACAGTCATTCACAGTAATGACAAACATTAATGTTTCATGTTTTTTCATTTTCTGTGCTATTAACTTTTAAGTGAATCAGAGAAGCACTAATAAGTGGCCCCTCTGTCTAGTGCTCCACTCGTACATCTTTAGTGCTGCAAAACTTGCTGTTACATTATATTTTGCTGTGACTTAAGTTAATGTTTAAAATTCCCAGATGTCTAGTGCTCCCCCAGTATTGCAGGAACTGCCATTGCTCAGTGTACGTTTAGAGATATGAGAATCCCTCAGCTCTATCCATTCACACAGTCTCTCTCACACACACACACACACACACACACACACACACACACACACACACACACACACACACACACACACACACACACACAAAACTCGGAAAGTTCAGAAAAGCTCAGTTCAGAGATACCTCTGTTCACAAGGAAAGCTCAGGAACACCAGCATTACGGTAAGCACCAACTCCATTTCGTGCAGCAAAATAAAGCAAGCCAACTACATTCTGTTTCCTTCTGCACTCACAACCAGCCGGAGGTGAATTCATCCCGTGCCAGCTCAAAAGCGCAAAATCACAAGGACGTTCAGAGCAAAATAAAGCAAGCCAACTCCATTCTGTTTCCTTCTGCGCTCGAAGCCAGCCAGAGCTGACGTCATCCCATGCCGGCGCGAAAGAAAAAACAATTAAAAACAAAATTGGGAATGAAAAACAATGTAAAAATTGGGAATGAAGGTATGGTTGGAACGTATGCTTGCAATTGAAAAAAGTGGGGGGCTCCCCTCCCCCCTTGCTCTATGGTTCTGGCGCCCATGCAAGTGGGTCCATTAGGTCCTGTTTTAGATTGCTTAATAAGCAACCTGGGATGTTATCTGGTCCCAAAGAAGCCAAGTTTTTGGCCTTGGAGAGTGCAGATATGACCTGATCTTGAGAGATACTAGGCAGAGGATGGTGTCAGTCATATAGATGATCACCGACATTCTTCTTGAAGAGTATGTGAATGAAACACATAAACACAGTGTTCTATGATAGGAGATGCTGACACTGCCATCAGAGGGAGAATGGGGCAGAAACATATTCCATCCTACACTGTGGCATTTAACTTGGTGTAATGGATAAGATTACAACAATTACAACACACTACAAAATATTTTAATCTTAGGAGACCCCATTGTGAGACATACAAATGTCCCTTTCACCAGGCTGATTAAGGAGAAAATCACATCAGCTGTCTATGAGGGGGACAGGATCTGCCAAATCACCCATACGCTAAAATCATTTGACCACAGGCACCAGTATCACTCAGTCATAGTCCATATGGGTGTAAACGACCTGAGACATACCTCCTTGGACTCTATGAAGAGAGACATAATGTAACTCTTGGACTATGTGTCCCAAGCTGGTATTTGCCAAAAATTGAGCAGCATTCTATCTTCACCAAGGATGATGTCACAATATGAACAAAAGGATTGACTTTAACAATTGGCATAGTTTCTGGTGCTATTCCAGGGAAGTGCAATATTTGTCAGCATGGGAGGATATGGTCAACAGACTACATTGCTTTGCAAAGGATGGTCTGAAAATGTCCCTTCTAGGCATTTGAATATTGGCCAAAATATTGTCCTCTCACGTAGTACCTTTCTGGACAATGCCAAACTGAAAAATGTTCTGACATACTAAAACCCACCCAAGGGAATCTAAATGTGTTACTGCTCAATGCCAGGAGGTTAAACAAAAAAGTCCACTCTATCCAAGCTGTCTTCATCCTGATGGATGTGAACATCTGTGCTGTTACTGAGAGATGGTTTAAAGCCATGGATAGCACCTGGTCAGTGCAGGGCTGCAATGCCTTCCAACATTTTGATCAGCAACTGCATTGGCAGGAACAAAAGTTGGATATATCTCAATCTAGATCAACAAGAAACTCACCTCAAGACTACTCAAGACTAATCAAACAGAACGAAGCACTTGAGCTTATTCTTCACCAGATTTCTACAGGCAAAGTTCCATGTCATATATCTGCAAGCTATAGGTCACCTTCTATGACCCAAGAAACCCATAACATGTACTTGAGCTTACTGGAGGCTTTTACCAGTTAACTCAATACCATATTTGTTACTTCAACTACCCCACTATGAACTGGGATACCTGCAAGACCCCAAATGTACCAGCTCAGTGATTCCTGGACTTTGTAAATGTAAACACTGATGGCTAGATTGTCCATACACCCACGGGGTGGGGGGGGGGGGCAAATATACTTAACCTGGTACTCACAAACATGGGAGAATGCTATTCCCTCCCAGATTAGTGTCCTTCCTAAGATCAGGCCATACAGCTGTATCCTTCATAACAAACATCAGTTCTGTGACCCTAGTTAACCACATAGTATTTCTGGACTATTCTAAGGCAAACTTCCTACTTCTAACTGATAGCTTGTCAAAATGTCAAGCCACCCCCCCCCCTACCATCACTAAGAAATGTAGCTTCCTAGGTGGAATTGTTGAAAGAAACCCTGTACAATCATGTCAATAAATCCATAGAGACAGCTGTACCCACTAGAAATAAGCCCAGAACTAACTAAAAAAAAAATAAAAAAACCCTGTTGGAATCCAAACATAAACAGATTGTACAACAAAATGAAAAAAGTCATAGCCAAGATTAGGATGTGATAATTGCAACATGATAAAGACACTCTTATAGATTTAAACAACCAACTCAGAGGGCAACTTACTGCATGTCTACAGAAGCCAAATTTGAGTTAAAGATAGCCTTCCAGGTAAAGGACACTTGCAAAGCTTTCTTTAGGTATGTCTGAAAGACAGCACACCGAAGTTTGCAGAAATGATTGTAAATGAAGCCACCTACATGGAACCAGAAAAGCCAGAAGATATAACGAATTCTGCACCAGTTTTATCCCCTTCTCTCCTCTCTCTGCCCCCCAGGAAATATGATCAGTCATAACCCCCACAGCTATCACTAGGGGAACAGATCCTGGTTGCACTCTCTAAGGCCCCTAAAAAAGCATTGATGGGCCCCATAATATCTCAAGATGCCTCAATAGCCTAAACCTGGCATATTGGGATCACTGGAGTCACTATTTAACCATAGCCTCCAGACAGACTTTGTGGCACGCAAATGAAGAAGTGCAACAGTCATCCCTCTACACAAGGACAAGCCATCAATGGATCCTGGGAACTACAGTCCCATAAGTCTGACTAGCCTAATATGCAAAGCCATGGAAAGAATGATCATGGCAAAGGAGTAATAATGACATAGAAAACCTTCTGACACTGGATCCAATCTAGTCGGGTTTCATCAAGGGCAGATCATGCATACTCAACCTGGTGTTCTTCTTTGAAAGGGTCAACAAGGCAATGGATGAAGAAAGAAATGATCAATATTGCCTACCTTAACCTTGCTAAGGCATTTGATATAATACCCCATTTGGACATTGTAAACAAACTCATGGATATAGGCATAAACCCCTGTGTAATGCACTGGATAGCCATCTGGCTCTTAGGACCAAGAAAGTTAGGAGAGGGTAACCACCTTCACAATGAGGCTGGTATCTAGCAGATTCCCTCAGGACACTGTGCTCGGTCCACTCCTTTTGGCATCTACGTAAGTCAAGATCAATGTCAAGGGCCTCTAGCTGACCAAGTTTACAGATGATTGCAAACTAGGAGCAGTCAAAGTACCCACCCCCAAGACACTAATATTCTACAGGAAGGACTAACACAAAATAATTACTATTGTCAAATCCCTGGCTTAAACCTCAATGCCTAGAAATGTATACTAGTACCTTTTAGGAAGTCAGCTACAGTATGAAATTACCTTTCCATAACACATCCCTAAATGTAAAACCAGTAGGCAGGGATTTGGGTAATTATGTAGACAGTAACCTGACATTTGACCAACATATGAATAAGGTAGTAAGGAAATCATTCAATGTTGCTCAACTTATAAGCAAGGGCATAGCATGTAGAAAGAAGGAAGTCACTGTTCCACCGTAGTCCTCATACGGCCAATCATCAAGTACAAAGCCCCCTTTGGAATGTACCTGACTAGGCACATATAACAAGTGGAATGTCCACAGAGGTTCCTCTCAAAAAGAATGCAGAGCATAAACATCATTTCCTATGCAGCTCACCTTAAAGCCCTATCTTTATACTCTGTTTTCTACAGACTGTTGAGATGCGATCTATTCCTGGCATGCAAGGAATCCTTGGATCCCACTCTGATGGAGCTTTTGCATATCCACAAAATGAATACCATTAGAATTACTTGATCTAGGGATTTAGAATTTGTTTGCAGCATAAATGGGACATATTGTCCTATGCAGCTCACCTTAAAGCCCTATCTTTATACTCTGTTTCCTACAGACTGTTGAGATGCGATCTATTCCTGGCATGCAAGGAATCCTTGGATCCCACTCTGATGGAGCTTTTGCATATCCACAAAATGAATACCATTAGAATTACTTGATCTAGGGATTTAGAATTTGTTTGCAGCATAAATGGGACATATTGGAGAGACAGGTACATGTCTCATACAGTACTCCTTCTCAGGGACAGGCTTCCCCAGCCATGTGAAGCACAGTTCTTCCCTCAACCTATTCAAGAGAAACTTGGATGAGTAGATGAGAAATAGGAAATATAACCCAAGTTTAGGTTTAGTACCCATGTCTTTAAAGGATAGAGGTAGCCTGTAAATCTTACCCTAGCTTACATAAAGCCATTAAAATAACCTCTGAAAAATATACAAACTTGCAGGATACATATGGGAAGCTTGGCTAGTCTTACAAAGGCCCCAGTTGTTGTTAGCCTAATATACATGCATGAACCTATGAAGATGGCAAGGAGGTTACAATATGGAGGAAAGAAAGATACCCCTCTATCAATAATTTATATTGTGAATACTAAAGGAGAACAAGGAGATAGGTCTTAAACAGTTAGGTGATATGCTATAGAGACTAGCAACGTGCAAGAGAATATGGGACCAGTTAGTGATTAAAGATTCGATCCCAAAGCTTGCGGAGGAAGAATGGGAAGAAACAGGTATAAGCATCTGTTAGCAATTAGTACAGTTGGGTATTTTAAATAAAAATGGCACTGGACAAGAGGGAAAAAGGCTAATGTACGACTAATTACAAAATAAATATTAGGTTAGAGATGAACATCTATTAACATTTAATGCACTGATAAACGTTTATATAATCTGTATCAACACCAGGCAGGAAAGGAATAGTAGGGAGGCTTTGTGCAATAAATGGTGCAGGGTGATAAAAGACAGAGGTAGTTTAATATAGAAAGACATCAGACAACTTAGGAATAAGAAAAGAAAAGCTAGGCTTGAGAGGGTAGGGAAGGTCAGGGAAGCCATACATGAGAAAGTGACACATATAGAATGGAACCAGATATGGAAAAATATACAATTTCTTAAGAAATGGTCCTATGTATGACATCATCATATGAGGCTACTACATTTATGATGCAATACACCAAAACAAATTAATGCAAAAAAGGATATATATTGGAGCAGTGTGCTGGAGGTATGGTGCAAAGGGTGCAGGGACGCTGCATATGTTTTGGGAATGTAGAAGAGAATAAAGAAGTAAACTCTCTGCAAGTAGGACCCAGGTGCAAGGCAGGAAACAGCATAAGTAGACAAAATTGCCAGCACCAAATGCAGTGTAAATCAACAAAATAAGGCTATTAAGTTAAATACATAGGTATTTATTTAATATAACAAACAACCCAGACCGGTTTCAGCCAACAGGCTTTCCTCAGTGGGAAGTCAAAGTAATAGCAAATAAGCAGTGACATACATATATATATATATATATAGCATAAGTCATCCAATAGGATTCTTCCCAAAGTGATCTTCCCAACATTCAATTTGTATCCTGTATGGAAAATAAAAAGAGAATATAAAAGTTATACAATAAATCCACCACACAGTTACTATCCATTGTAATTAGTAAAAATTAAAATAAACATATAATATTGTTATAAATGATCATTTAAACCAGATGAAAACAAAGCACCCAGTTTAATGATCCAATAATTCTCTTTTTTAGTGAGAATAGAATGCCATCCTTCTTTATTGGATCTATCACCAAGAATTCTGTCTATGATGCTGAACTGGAATCTGGCTGACTTGTGTTGTATACAATGTCTAAATAGGGCGTTGGTCTCCCTCTTGGTTTGTATTTCACTACGGTGCTCCGACATGCATAATCGGAGTGGTCATGATGTCTGTCCAACATAAAATGAACCACATAAACATGTTGCAAGGTATACCACCCAATCACTGTTACAATTACCAAAGAATTTCATGTCAAAAATCATATCAGTGTTTTTACTGGTAAAATGTTTTGATGTAAAAATATATGGACATGATGAACAGTGACCACATTGGTAGGTACCCCATAATTTGTCACCTGTCATGGTTAATTGATGGTGTATTGCTCCAGCCGAGCTGGCCCTTTTAAAATGTGAAAAAAAAATGGCCCAAGTGTCCTCCCTCTCCTGTACCCATACTTACATATATCACCAATCCAGGGTATAAACTCCTCATTGGCAGTAAGAATGTTCCAGTGTTTGGACATAACATTCCTAATTAGGTTGATGGTACGTCCAAATGTTGTGATAAACCGGATAAATTCATCCTGTTCAGTCTGAGTCTTATCACAGCATCTGAGAAGGGAAATTCTGGTGGAACTGATAGCAGTTTGTTGGGCACCCCGGATGTCAGGCTCCTTGTAACCTTTAGCTCTGAACCTGTTGGCCAGATCCTGTTGGGATTCTTCATAATCTTTTTCCTGAGGAACAAATTCTGTGAATCCGGAGGAACTGAGATTTGGGTATATTTCGGATGATGTGGTTTGGATGCATGCTCGTTGCACATAGTAAGTTGTTGTACTGGGGGTATTTGCGAAATGTTTTACTTTGTAGAGTATCATCTGAATTTCTGGTTATGGTCATATCCAGAAAGTTAATTTCATTTTTGTCATGAGTAGAAGTAAATTCAATACCCCATTTGTTCTGATTTAAGTATAATACAAATTCTGCCAAATATTCCTCATCAGAATGCCAAACCAACCAACAATCATCCAAATATCAATGCCAAATATCAAGTTCCTCAAGATATAAATTGTGTGCGGAGTCATAAATGAGATGTTCCTCAATGTATCCCATAAATAGGTCTGCATATATGGGAGCAAAAGATGCTCCCATAGTGGTGCCTTTGAGCTGCCAATAGCATTCTCCCTGAAAATAAAAAACATTTTTGTTGGGAACATGTTCAGCCATGCAGACCAAAAGTGTGTTAAAGCCTATGGGATAGAGTTGGGCTCTGTCTAACCAAAACTTAAGGGCTTCCAATCCAGCCCAATGTGGTATGTTGGTATATAGATCCTTAACATCCAGGGTGCAGAGTAGCCAATCAGGTTCTAGTTGATTGTCAGCAATAATGTGTAAAAATTGTGTGGTATCCTGTATTCTGGCACGAATCAGGCTTAGTAGTGGTTTAAGATACAATGTGAAGAACTCAAATAGTGGTTCCGTCAATGAACCCATCCTAGATACAATAGGTCTTCCAGGAGGTTTGTTAAGGCATTTGTGTATCTTAGGTAGCAGGTATAATGTTTGTTTTTGTGGATCCTGGACAGTCAGATCTGTCTTCACTGTATCGGATATGACACCTTCCGAAACTGCCAGGTCCAAAAAATTGTCAATTTCCCGCTTAAAATTAGGAGTGGGGTCAATAGGCATTTTCATGTAATAGGAAAGGTTGGAAAGTTGTCCATTTCCCTCCCCACAGATAAAAATCTGTGTCCATGATGACTACCGCCCTACCCTTGTCAGCCTGAGTAATGACAATGTTTTTATTATCCCTAAGCTGTTGCAATGCCTGTTGTTCAGTATTCGTTAGGTTATGTTTCAAGGGTGAAAACTGATCCAACTTAAAGTGTATATCCCTAAGTACAGCTTGTTGAAAAACAGCTACATTCCGGTTCATCGGTGGTACAAAGTTGGATTTATGAAATTTGAATTTGTTAGATCTTTGAGAATCAGACCTGGATCCAAAGAAAAGTTTGAGGTTAATCCTGCGGCAAAAGTCATTAATATCATTAACTATGTCAGATTCATCGACAAAAAACCCAGGAACAAAATTCAGACCTTTATTCAAAACTTTCTTTTGATCCTCTGTTAAAACAGTTTGAGAAATATTCAAAATATTACCATCTGTTGTCTCATAAGTGTTTGTATGAGACCCTCGATTGTGTCTATCTTTGTACCTTCTATGCTTTCTCCCACGCCTCCTCCTAATGTGTTTAAAGGGTGGGTCTGACTCTTTGATTTTGTGGGGATCGGGGATTCCCCATTATTAGTTCTTTCAGTGTCTGTAGTGGAGGAATCATCTGCTGATGTACTGCTGTACGTATGAGACCCCTTTAATATGGATCTGGGTCTCTTTTTGTAATTCTTACCAGGTTTCTGTCCGATGTCCATAAATCTAACATTTTTGGTGGTGTCAAAAGGTCGTCCCCTTTGATAATCAGTTAGGTCTCTGTTAAATTTTTTGATTTTTTTTATCCTTAATCTGTTTTTCAAACAACAAAAGTTCTTTTGACAGCTTATTGAGGCATATAGAGAATTGTGAATGACCCTCATAAACTTTGACTTCCCCACACAGGTCACCTACTTCTTTAATGTTTAACGTTTAACATGAAACATCTCTTCCCTTAAAACTCACATTCATTGGAAAATACATTGAACCTCACATTCTCCGAAAATGGATCTGGCCAGTGACGGATTAAGCGTAACTTGAGCAATGGGCTATTTTCAAGCCATGGGCTCCTGCACACTTTTTTGGACCATGCATAAATGCATATGTTCCTTGATTCAACTTCTTGATTGCTTTAAATTATATTTCTTGTTTCATATAGCAACATGTGTTAGTGTTATATTATAGTTTTGTTTAATACAATCACTGTTGTTGGTGTGCTTTAAATTTGTAGTTTTCAATATATTTTTGTAAGGAGTGAAACAAAATGTATGAACTGATAATTACAAAACTATCCATTTCTGAGTGTTTCAACCATAACAGGTCACTCAGCCTGTTGCCATTGTAATCCACCAATATATGTATTGCCATTGTGGTCACTTTATCATATGTGTACACACCACATGTTTGATTGTGAGGGAATCTCCTCCCCCAGTACCACTTATAGCCATTTTGCTGACTGTATACAGCCCTTATTGCTATAAAGGAACATAAAGGAATGTGTTACAAATACCTTATTTGTAGCTTTGGATTAACTGTATGAAACTGTATAAATACCATTTAGCATCATACCGTAACATCCAGCCATGTGTAGCACAATTTAAATCAAAACGTAAGAATCAAAAACAGACTTCCAATAAAAACCAAGAAGAAACTGTTCCACGTACAAAAATCAGTTTATTGAGCGCTTTCATCAGCCTCAATCAGCTGACTTCATCAGTGGAACAGTTTCTTCTTGGTTTTTATTAAATCAAAAAGTATTTATGAGAGCATAAGCAATGTGCCTTTTTTAGGCAAGGCTCAAAAGACAAACCCACCTCCATAGGTATCACAAGGGATAAGAAACTAAGAGTAATGCTACTCAACGCCAGAAGTCTAAACCTCAAGATGCACGCTTTTCGAAACTCTCCTTAGCATGGAGAACATCGATATCTGTGCAGTAACAGAAACCTGGTTCAGGGCTCCCGAGAGCACCCCAGCACTACCAGGTTATACCTCATACCATGCTTTTTGGCCCCAAAACTTGGACCGAACCACAAAAGGAGGGGGAGTATCGATATTCATCAAAGATACCCACACCTCCAGGTTGGTGGCAAAGCACGAAGCATCAGAGACTATCCATGTGCAACTAACAGTGGGTAAAACTGCCTTCCAGTTTATAGCCTGCTACAGACCACCCTCCCAAACCCAGGAACCCCACTCAACCTTCCTGAGAACACTGGAAAATATGAAGGTCTCTCCAAACACCATTATATTGGGCGACTTCAACTACCCAAACATAGACTGGGAGCATTACTCTAGCTCCAACACCCTAGCCCAAAGGTTCCTAGAATTTATAAACTCAAATGCTATGGAACAACTTGTTACCACTCCGACAAGAGGGGAAAACATACTGGACCTGATCATCACCAACATGGGGACTCTATCCTCCAGACCAGAAGTGTATCCCTCACTGATAAGATCAGACCATAAACTAATCTCACTGGATATTCACATCCCGACCCCACCCCCTGCCCAGAAAACCACAGTGAAAAACTTCTCTAAAGAAAATTTCACACTCCTCAAAACCGAGGTAGAATCCTTCAAAGCCCCCGGACCTGTGGAAAATACGGCCCAGACCGCAGAATCCTTTATAAACGCATTCTATGAACACCTTCAGGAATGCATGGATCATGCGATCCCAAATAAAACCAAGACCCAATCCTCCAAAGGCAGATGTCCTGTCTGGTGGACCCCAGCCATAAACAAACTATACAATAGAAGGAGGAAGCTACTAAATGATAGAGCAAAATCCCAAAAAGGGAAGGCATCACTGATCAGTATTAGCAAAAAACTACGGGCACTGATAAAATTGTCTAAGGCCAGCTTTGAGAGAAAAATTGCACAGGACACTAAGGATAATCACAAGGCTTTCTTTAGTTATGTTAGGAACCTGGGTGGTAATTCCCAGATATGCTCAGAATTAGTCCAAAATGACAAAAAATACACTGAACCCACAGACATTGCCAACATCCTAGCTGACAGGTTCAGCGCAACCCCCCCCCCCCAACAGGGCAAATATCTATCCCAGCAGAGTGCTGCCCCCCTGACATCTCAGATGCTCAGGTAAGAGCCGCCCTCTCCAAAGCAAAAAACACAGCATCAATGGGACCAGACGGTGTCCCGGGCTACATCCTACATGAACTCCAAGAAGAGCTAAACCCAAACATAAAACTACTGCTTCAATCTCAGCCTTACTACAGGATATGTGCCCAAAGAGTGGCGTACAGCAACAGTGGTCCCTCACCATAAAGGTGGTGCCTCAACGGATCCTGGAAACTATCGCCCCATAAGCCTGACTAGCTTGGTCTGCAAAGCTATGGAAAGGATCATCATGGACCTCATAAATAAAGATATTGGGGACCTACAGACACTGGATCCTACCCAGTTCGGCTTTGTTAAGGGCAGATCTTGCCTCTTAAACCTGGTTGATTTCTTTGAAACAGTCACCAAGGCCATTGACGAGGGGAAGGTGGTCCACACAGCCTACCTGGACCTCACAAAAGCCTTCGATACAATACCCCACTCGGGCATTATAGATAAGCTCACCAGCTTAAATATAAACCCCTATGTCACTAGATGGATTGCAAACTGGCTCAAGGACAGAACCCACATGGTTAGAATTGCTGGAGCCATGTCAGACTCCAAACCAGTTACAAGTGGTGTCCCACAAGGCTCAGTCCTGGGACCTCTCTTGTTCGGTATATATTTCTCGGAGGTACAGGCCAACACGGAAGGACTGTGGCTGACCAAGTTCACAGATGACTGCAAACTGGGCACCATAATCGACTCTCCAGCCGACACAAGCATCCTCGAAAAGGGCCTCATAGAAACAGACAACTGGTGCCAGAGCCATGGCCTCAAGCTAAATGCCAAAAGTGTATAGTCATCCCTTTGGCAAAAACAACGTGCCCACAAATTACCACATAGGTGGTAATCCATTAAGTACAGAAGAAGTAATTAGGGACCTGGGGACCCAAGTTGATAGCAATCTCTCATTTGACAACCACGTGGCCAAAGTGGTTAGAAAAACATTTTATATAGCCCACCTAATCATGAAGGGATTCACATCTAGATCAGGGGAGGTCATTGTGCCTCTTTACTCATCCCTCATCAGGCCCATAATTGAGTACAATGCCCTTTTGGGATGTACCTTACCAGACACCTGCAGCAACTGGAAAGACCCCAAAAGTACCTCACCAAGAGGATCAAAGGGCTCAAACAGATGCCATATGCTGCCCGGTTAAAGAAACTCCAGCTCTACTCAGTGGCATACCGCCTGTTCAGAGGCGATCTGTGCCTGAAGTATAAAGCCATGTCCAACCCAGAATTAATGGACATGCTGCACCTCAGAAAATCCAAATCCCATCGAGCTACATGCTCGAAAGACTTGAACCTCAGCACTGAAATAAATAGGACATGCTGGAGGCACAGATTCATAACCCAGAGGCTCACTTCACTCTGGAATAAAATCCCAGTCCAGGTTAGGCAGAGTCCCTCATTGACTCTCTTCAAGAGGAATCTTGATGAGTGGATGGGAGATCGTAGGTTTACCCCGGGTATCACTTCTGTGTCACTGTTAGACAGAAGCACAGTATACTAACCTCGAAAAAGGGCATAGCAAAATAAATTTAAAATGGGTGGCGAAAGCCAAACACATTCTGGCTAGGCTTATAAATGTCCTAGGGCAGATAGCCTAGTATGAACCTATGAACCTATGAACCTATTAACCAATATGCACAATGTAGATGTAAAAGTCATCTAAATAATTCCCCATCAAAGAAAAATTTTACTAATGCAGAGGTTGCTGCTGGCAAACAACTTTGAATTTCAGTGCTTCATCTACAAATGCAGTACTTTGCTTATCTTGAAACATACATTGCTTATGCTGCATTAAAATCGATGTGCTGGTGATATCGTCATAGTGTTTCCTGAGCTACATCAGCAATGCGATAGAGAATGGCTGGCAAACAACAACATTTTTATAGTTACTAGCCATGCGGTTTTGGAGACCACTCAGGTGCCTAGCCCAAATTCCTCATTGCTCTAAAGCACTGTCTGATTAAGTGACTTGATCAATATCACATAACAGGCAAATGGAGGTAGAAGATTCAAACCATGCACCCCCGCCACAGGTAGCAGCTTATTAATAACTCAGGGATTTAGTCCTCTGAGCTAATTGCCAAAGTAACAGTTTTTAATTAAATGCACAAATTAAATACAGAAATCCTTTACAATCTGATCTTGTATAGAAGACTGTATCACAATAAAATGCAACAATGACTACATAATGGATGCTGAAGATTATATCGTTCTTATCATCACTCCAAGTAATGCAGACTATATTACCTGACAAATGTGAGCACCTTTACATTTGTAGGGGGCTGTAAAAAACATACTGCAAAAGGTATTGCTAAAATGTTTAGGCTATTAAAGAATCCAGGTCTGTTAATGAATTATGTCATGCTTTTGTGCAGTGAATAAAATAAAACAATTAAAAACAGTAGAAGTGTTGCTGCAGTTTATGTTCAATAACCCACAAGTCATAGAAAAATCAGAAATATCACTCATGCAACATACTATTTTTGAGGGGTTACATGTTTGCAGGACAACTATATATCTCATTTTTTATCTCCATGTGTCTCCCTGTTATCAAGAGTACCTGTCTGATCTGACGTTACTCAGTACAGGTCTGACTTATTTGAATGGCTAATGCTGCGCCTTTGCAGCATATACCTTGAGTCAATAGAGCTGTATTATGGACAAACGGGGCCTTATGCACAGTAATGAATCAAGACCCACCAAGCCTTAGCAATATCCCATTACTTGTTTGTCTCTCCCTAATTGCCATAGTTATGTAAAGAATCTCCACAGCAATACCCAGATTTGCTGTGAACTACTGCACAATGGTACCTCCTATACCGATCCAACAGATATTGCCAATATACTGGCCGACAGATTCAGTGCCAACGTTACCCCTCTCTCCCCCACCAAAGGACTAATCACAATTCCAGTAGATTGCCAGGCACCCAGCATTATTGCTGCACAGGTTAAAATAGCACTGTCCAAGGCCAAAAATACAGCTTCTATGGGACCTGACAATATCCCTGGTTGTGTTCTACATGAACTACAGAGTGAACTGGCACCTCACCTGTGTGCCCTGTCCAATCACAGCCTCACCTCAGGCTTTGTCCCTACTGAATGGTGCACTGCTACAGTCATCCCTCTCCAGAAGGGAGGAGCGACTACAGACCCTGAGAACTATCGCACATTAGCCTGATGAGTCTGATATGCAAAGCTATGGAACACATCATCATGGATGTAATAAACAAGGATATAAGGAATCTCCAAACTCTGGATCCCACACAGTTTGGTTTTGTAAAGGGTAGATCATGCCTGCTCAACTTGCTCAACTTCTTTGAGTCAGTCAGCAGAGCTGTGGATGAAGGCAAGGTAGTTCATACAGCCTACCTTGATCTAGCCAAGGCCTTTGATACCATTCCCCACTCAGATAAAACCCACAGTGTGAAAGTAGCTGACTCCAAGTCAGACTGCCAAACTGTCACGAGTGGATTCCCACAGTGTTCAATCCTGGGTCCTCTCCTGTTTGGTATCTACTTCTCTGAAGTTCAGGCCAACATGAAGGGACTCTGGCTGACAAAGTTCACATATGATTGCAAGTTGGGAGCTATTATTAATTCCCCAAGTGATGCTGACATCCTACAGAAAGGTCTCACTGAGACCAATGGCTGGTGTCAGAACCATGGCCTTAAAATCAATGCTAAAAAATGTGTTGCTATCCCCTTTAGGAAAAACCTGGTTACAATGAATTACCACATTGATGGTAGTCCACTGAACACAGAAGGAGTTATAGGAGATCTGGGAACACAGGTTGACAGCAACCTTTTTTTTGACTACCGCATTGCCACTGTGGTCAGAAAGTCCTTCCCAAGTGGCACGTCTCATTACTAAGGGTTTTGCTTCCAGGAAGAAAGGAGTCATTGTCTCCCTGTACTCTTCCCTCATTAGGCCAATGATTGAGTACAATGCCCCATTTGGCATGTACCTCACTAGACACCTGCAACAACTGGAGAGGCCGCAAAAGTACCTCACAAAGAGGATCCTAGGCCTTAAACACTTGTCCTATATGGACAGACTCAAAAAACTCCAACTATTCTCTGTCTCATATCACCTACTTAGAGGCAATCTCTGCTTGACTTACAAATCCATGTCTGAACCAGCTCTGTTAGAAATGCTACATCTAAAGAAATCCCAATCCCTCTGCACCACACACTCCAGAGACCTCAACCTCAATACCACAATCAACAGAACAAGCTGGAGGTACAGGTTCATAACCCTGAGACTGCCCATGCTATGGAATAGACTTCCCATACATGTCAAACAGAGCACCTCACTGGCCCTCTTCAAGAGGAATCTTGATGAGTGGATGGGAAATAGATAATTCACCCCAGGGATCTCTCCAGTGGCTGTACTCGACAGAGGCACTGGGACCTAAGGTTGGGTGGCACGATGCCAGGGTAATCCCATGGGCTAGGCTTGTAAAGGCTCCAGGGCCATTAGCCTAGCACACACCTATGAACCTATAAAACCTGTCTGTGTACACACTGTTTTCTTCTTTACTTTTACAATTATCAGAAATTTGGATTTTATGTAAAGCATTTTTTTAAATGATACAGAACACTCTCACGTTGAAAGCAGACTTAGCATGTTTAACATTAAACTTCTCTTTCTATGAACCTATGAACCTTTCCTTGAAACTTACATTAGTGAAAACACATTTGGCAACCAATTAAAACTACAAGACATGTGCTGAAATTCATCCTCAGATAATATATAGTGAAATACTAATCAGAGTCCATGTGAAGAAAGCAGGAATTCAAAAGATAAATGTGTAACACATTTGCAAGCTGCCTTGGACAACCATCTGGACACAAATATCCTTGTATTGTCTGGTGAAGTAGCTTGGCAGAATCACATAGAGAGCAAATGCACACTGAAAAAATCAAACCATTTAACCAAAGCCTTAGCCATTTATACTAAGTGCTAGACAAACAGTTGTAGTTCACCACAGTGCATTTCAAATATGTGTGCTGGCAAAGAACAAGCACAATTAAAATGTAATCATAGCTAAAATTTTAGCATTAAACTCATAGACTTCATGCTGTCCAGTTCACTCACAGCTAAATAATGAACATACAGCCAACATTCAACACAACAAGGATTGTCTCCAATGAACAAAACACATATGATACTGGTGCTTACTACAGTCAATTTCCTTCCTTTACACCATAGCTGCTCTGGTTCATATATAGCTACTAGACTTGCAGTCTGTGGACAATTTAGGAGCCTAGCTCAAATTTCCTGTCGACTTGCTCAAGGATAGGGCATAAATATGAGGCAAAAATCTGAGATATTCTGCAAAACTGGAGATAGATAAAGGCAAACTATTCTAAATCGCTTGAAAATGAACAGAACAGGTTTTTGCATCGGCATGTATTTTTTCAACCTCAATGAAACTGTGACTAACATTGACTGAATGTAGTCCTCAACATATCTCTCGAGTGTACTCATTAAGAAGAATGGTCCATATTTTATATCAGAAAAGGTCCATGCTCTACTCAGGTCCATATTGAAAGGATCTGCCACACATTCATTGCTAAGTATTTTTTTAAACTGAGATCCATGATAAGAAATACTGAATCATATCAATTGATCAAAATAACTTTCATTGTATAAAGTAATACATTTTAACTGTCTGTGAGCTTCCTAGCTGAAGTTGTTAGTAAGCATTTAGTAAGTGTTCTAAATTTTGCCCATTTTATCCACATTATGAGGGATACTGTTCCTCATTTTGGAGAAAGAAGGTTGAGAGCTGTGATACTCTGATTTAGCAAGGGGGAAAATTTTAACAAAGGCCTGGCAGTTGGTGTAGAGTACTTATGGTTTTGTCAGCTGCAGCTAAGGTACATGGTTTGACTCTGTGTAAGGCACTTAATTAGAAAGTGACCCTCAAATGGGGCATTTCACACACACACACACACACACACACACACACACACACACACACACACACACACACACACACACACACACACACACACGCACACACACACACACACACACACACACACACCTGCACACACACACACACACACACACACACACACACACACACACGCACACACACACACACACACACACACACACACACACACACACACACACACACACACACACACACACACACACACACACACACACACACACACACACACACACACACACACAGACTGCTCATTGCACTGAATGCTGCTGAAAAATGGTCCATATTGTTAATTCAAAGTTACAGAACCTCAAAATGCATATGGTCAAAACCATATGATCAACATTCCTTAATTTTAGTGTTTCCTATGGATATCATGGTGCAGTGGGGATAAGGGGATTAACCCTTTCCCCACTATAGTGTGATCTCACAGTATATATATAATTAGCAGAGTGTGTGGGCACAGCCCCTCATGTGGGAAGTACGGGGCGGGGGGGGTTGTGCCACTGCAGAAACACATTTGTTTTATTTTTGTAGTTTTTTGAAGATACAGAACTTCGGTCATATGGTCTCGACCAGATGCAGTTCGAAGGTCTGTGCCTTCTTTGTAACAGTATTCACCTCAGTTCAAAGCTCTGTGCCTTCTTTGTAACAGTATGCACCTCAGTTCGAAAGTCTGTACCTTCTTTGTAACAGTATGCACCTCAATTCGAAGGTCTGTACCTTCTTTGTAACAGTATGCACCTCAGTTCGAAGGTCTGTACCTTCTTTGTAACAGTATGCACCTCAGTTCGAAGGTCTGTACCTTCTTTGTAACAGTATGCACCTCAGTTCGAAGCTCTGTACCTTCTTTGTAACAGTATGCACCTCAGTTCAAATCTCTGTGCCTTCTTTGTAACAGTATGCACCTCAGTTCGAAGGTCTGTACCTTCTTTGTAACAGTATGCACCTCAGTTCCAAGGTCTGTAACTTCTTTGTAACAGTATGCACCTCAGTTTGAAGGTCTGTAACTTCTTTGTAACAGTATGCACCTCAGTTTGAAGGTCTGTACCTTCTTTGTAACAGTATGCACCTCAGTTCGACAGTCTGTACCTTCTTTGTAACAGTATGCACCTCAGTATGAAGGTCTGTAACTTCTTTGTAACAGTATGCACCTCAGTTCAAAGCTCTGTAACTTCTTTGTAACAGTTTGCACCTCAGGTCAAAGCTCTGTAACTTCTTTGTAACAGTATGCACCTCAGTTCAAATCTCTGTGCCTTCTTTGTAACAGTTTGCACCTCAGTTCGAAGCTCTGCACCTTCTTTGTAACAGTTTGCACCTCAGTTCGAAGGTCTGTACCTTCTTTGTAACAGTTTGCTCCTGCTGTAAAACACACATACTGACCCTCATGCTGCTCACTGCAAGCACGGACCATTTCTCTGTTATAAAGAAAAAAGTGGTATCTGGACTAAAATGACTTCATTACAATCCATAGTTCAAACTCATTTGCCCACTTGATCTGCATCCCAGCTCATTTGCTGAAACAATTTACCAGTCAAAGAGGAGCTGGACTGAGATGCAGAGCCAATGAGATTGGAATTGCAATGCAGGAAATCTGATGGACATCTTTGGCAGCAGAATCCAGCCCACTTAGCTGCAGGAACTGACATTTTTTTATTTAATATTGATGATAATGAGCAATGAGGAACTGCTATTATTTATTAATTTAATGCTGATGGCAGGGTTTCCCTCAGAATTTGAGCAGCCTAGCAGGAATTGGCTATTTTATTTATTTCATGTTAATAAGCAGCAGGAATGCTCTTTTTCTATTTTTTTAATGTTGATGGCCAGACCCTAGGCAACTGTCTTGACTAACTATATCTTGCAAAAGCCTTTGACATTATCCCACATTCTGAGATTATTGACAACTCTGAACTTAATGGTAACGTGTGAAGTTCAACGGAGCGTTAACTCATTATCTGGATGAACCCGTACTGTTATGATTAGCAGGATTTTTACTAGATAGAAAAGCACCATCAGTACTATCCCATGGTTTTCCAGGCCTCCTCCAATCTGGTATATACTTCTCTGACATGAAAGCAGATATATAAAGGGTCTATGGTGAACCAACTTTGATGACTGCAAACAGGGGTTAAAAGTGGGGTCATAAAATTCTATTCCGATACTCAAATTTTTTGTCAAAGGCTTGACCAAACAAATTTTGGTCTGTTATCAATGGGCTTAAGTACAGTTCAGAGAATTTCAACATCGTTTCCTTTGGAAAAACTTACATCACCCCCATATAACATGTAGATAACCTTCCACTTAAATTTAATCCAGTCATCAGAAACTTGGGTACCCATGCTGATAATAAATTCACGATTTGACCACCACATCTTTACTGTGGTAATAAATTCATGCTTTGACCGCCATATCTCTATTGTGGTAATAAATTCATGCTTTGACCACCACATCTCTGTTGTGGTTGATGATCCTTCTATGTTGCACAAGTTGACCTTTGTGGTATCCCCACAAGATATAGAGAAGTTATTACCCTACTTTAGTCTTCTCTTATTAGGCCCTTAATTGAATATCATGATCCATTCAGCATGTATCTTATTAAGAAACCAAACAGCTTTAGAAACCTCAACATTTTAAAATGACCTCAGGTTATAGTTCCCTTAGTTGCAGTCAGTGGACAAATTAGGGGTAAAACCTTTTAGGAGCAATTTTGGAAGTTTTAGAATTTTTAAAGCAATTTACAGTAAAAGCATTGTCCTTCTACTCTGTCTCATAAAGGATCCCGAGGGGTGATCTTGATTTGACCTTTCATGCCAAGAATAACCCATCGTGCTATTTGAATTCCTTCACCTAAAAAGAACAAGAAGTAAACATCTACTATAGAGACCTAAGCCTATTAACAGTAACAAAAATTGTTGCAGGTACCAAACTCAGAGTTTCTCCTCTTTCTGGAATATAGTGCCCATACATGAGAAACAGGTTACTTCCTGGCAACATCTAATAACTGATTGATTGTCTGGGTGACTGTAAATTTTTATATGAGATATGTAGAGACAACCTACTTAAAGGGAACAATATTTATATCCCTCCAATATTTTGTAACATGGCTGAGCTTTCCAACAGTATCTTTGACTGCAAGCCTAGCAGGAACCTATGAACCTATAAACATAGCAGAAGAACGTATTACCTGATCATGACTCCATGCCAAACTTGTCTGTTGGACCTATTATGCCTCCAAATGCCGCTAAAGATTCTAAAGTGTCTTGATTTGGAAGAATGTTTAAAAACAAACATTAAGAGGAAAGTATTTTGCTGCATGTTGTGATAAGTAAAAATGTATTTTCATAGCTGCTATGTAGTCACTGTGTCACTATATATTTTCATTAGACTTGAAAAAACACGTGAATTGTTTTGTGTATGTATGTGCATATATATATATATATATATATATATATATATATATATATATATATATATTATATATATATATATATATATATATATATATAGATATATATATATATATATGGAATCACTATACAATCTCGAAATACTGAAATCGAATTACAGTATCTCGAGATTGTATAGTCAAAAGTGCAATTGCATGAAACTGCAATATATATATAATGTGGAAATGTCAAATCCACTGTTGTGGTGTTGCGTTCGTGACGTGTGGTGCGGTGTATGGATTTAGCTGTGGATTCAGGTAAGTGGTGTTTTCATTAGGGTATTGGGTAGGGATTTTAGTGTGTGTGAGTGTGTGTAGTGGTGGGTTTTATGTGTCTGTGTGTTTAGTGTAACCTTGGAGTTAGTATATATAAGTAGCAGGGGTATGGGAGCGTAACCACCCACATGTGGGGTGCAGGGTGGCTTGCCCCCCTGCTTATAGGTAGGGTAGGTGTGTTTGTATGTTATGTTGTGTTTGCGTGTGTTGTTTTGTTTCTTGTAGTGTAGTTAGGTAGGTGTATGTCTGTTGTTTGTGTAGTGGTGTGTGTATGTGTATGGTCGCGATTTTGATTTTCACGTTATGTGGATTTTCGATTATACAGTCTCGAGATACTGAAATTCGATATTTCAGTATTTTGAGATTGTATAATGAATCTATATATATATGTATATATATATATATATATATATATATATATATATATATATATATATATATGGATTCACGTTATATCCTCGAAATACTGAAATATCGAAATTCAGTATTTCGAGTCTATAAAGTCGAAACCTGAAAACAACGAAAACTCAGAAAGGCGAAATTCAAAATCTCGCACATCGGAGATTTTGAATTAGCGCTTCTACTCCACACACACACACACACACACACACACACACACACACACAAGCTCTTTACTACATAAAAAAGGGGGGCTGCACCCCCCATGTGGGAGGGCTGCACCCCACACCCCCTACTTAAATATTCTAACTTTGAGGTCACACTACGTACAAACACACACAAAACACCACCACACAAGCCACATTCTCCTCGCACACACACAACACAGCAACAAAACACATTAACACACACCACAGCCCCTACACAAAACCCTTAACAAATAAACACTTACCTGAAACCACAACCACAGCGAAACACCAGATGTGCTAATTCAAAATCTCCAGTGTGCGAGGTTTTGAATTTTGCGCTTCTGAGGTTTCGTTGTTTTCAGAATTTCACTTTATGGGCTTGAAATACTGAATTGCAATATTTCAGTATTTCGAGCTTCTAAAGTGAATCCATATATATATATATATATATATATATATATATATATATATATATATATGTATATGTATGTATATATATATATGGATTTAAAGAACGTGGCGGAACAGTATTTATGTTATTGTGCATAATGTCAACAGAAATTGATTGATATGCATGTTGACATGCTATTATGCATGCCCCAAGCTTGTAACTTACGGAACATTTTTGTAAGCTATTTTCTCCATAACATGTACATGTACAACATTAATTACCTAGTAAAAGAAGCAAAACATAAAATGTTTTTATTTTTCTTCTTGATACTGTTAGAATTTGCTGATGAAATTAATGACAAATACATGCAATTTAAATTTGATTGCTTTATTCTCACCTTCAAAGTACACAAAGTAAAACTCCTATAATCCTATTAATGTACTGTGTGACCCTACAGAAATGCAAGCAAAAACTCTATATTTTCTGTCTTGCCACACAACTCCTGATTAAATGAGAAAATCTCAAATTCTTACTTTTTCATGACAAACTGACACTGATTCAGTGTTACATTGTAGGTGGTCTAGTTTGACAACAGGTTTAATTTGCATATTTTTTGTTCAACCCTGGACTTGTAGAGTTGCTGGTGATCAAATCATAATCTTCCCAGATTCATCTTCTGTACTGATGAGCTTACGTGTGGAAAAAGTAAAAATCAAACACCAGAGTAATTAGAATGATAAAAGGCTGAGTTTAAAGTCTCTGCTCAGTGGAATTATATTAAGGCAAAACATAGGAACGGAAATGTGATTTGAGATATACTGGTCTGGCAATTCTCTGTCTAGGTTAAATATCTCAGAGAAAAACAATAGAGACATTTGAAAATTCAACTTGTTTGGCTATAAAGTGAAAAAAAAGGGATTGATAAATATAGTCCTGTTTGAACTACATCTATCATTTGTAGATCTAAGGCCCTTTCTTTTGGTAATTTAACTTGAAAAATTGGCCAATTGTCTACAAAGCCTGTCTGTGTGAAAATGTTAGCGATGTCTAAATGACACAGGAAGTCTCAAAATAGCATTGTCTAACTACATCAACATTTTTAACAAACGTTTTTTGTGCCTGGGAACTCCCAGGCACAGACATGCCAGATTCACTCAACTTTATGAGATAGTATTAGAGGCCTAATTTGTACCATCTGGCACTATGCATCTTGTAGTAAAACACACATACTATAGTAGAAGAGGCATATGTCATGCTACAACACAAACACGTCACAACAAAATGCAAATTATATACTAAAATGTATAAATGGTATAATGAAGGCTGTGTGATAAACTACATAATGAAGTGTATATATTCTGTAGTAAAATGTGTATATCGTTCACTTATTTCCCATCATTTGCATGGTGAAATACTTTATTGCATTTTATCTATTTAAAAATATAGTTTGCATCCAGATTTGAAACCTTTGTATAAATGCATCTTGTAATGCTTGCACAATGAATTGAAATTCTGGCACTTTGGGGAGGGGGCTTAGGTAAAATGGTACAGACTACAAAACAACAACAACAAATTGTGTTCCATGCTACTCTCCGTTTTATCAGTGTTCCTATTGATAACATTTCCCTAAAACAGTTTTAGAATATGCATAATAAAGTGATCTTAGTTAAATCTGATTATTTTGCTTTTCATTTTTTTTTCTACTTTTGTGTGGAATGATTGAATGAAGTTCTGAGTTATGAATGCTGTGAATATTGTAGCCTAGTAAACTAATTATTCCCATTTACCTGAACATTCCACTTTGTTTGAGCTATGTGGTACTTTGTACTTTACACAGTTTTGCTTCCTTTTCCCACTGTATTAATTTTAACTTGTGACATACCCAGAAATTATTCACATACATGCATTCCCAAGTCAGCTGAAAATGGTGACTAATGAGACCCTCCTTTCATCACTACAGTGACTAATTACCTTTGAATACTTCATAAATGGTTACAGGTATTAAACATTTGGATGAGAAGTTAAACCAAGATCCCATTTGCTTGAGTTGGTGGTAGCTCAGGTGGATGTAAAAGACCCCACTGCACCTATGAAAAAGTAAGTAAGGGTAGTTCCCTGTTGCCCTGGACAGACTTCCCCTAGTGGCATAAATACCACCTCACGTCTCCCATGAAAAGAGGCTACTAGCCTAATGAGACTAACCCAAACAACAAAGGATAAATAAAACCTAGTTTGCTGTTTAAATAAAATATAGTTTACTGTTTTAAGCATGCTGGTGCTATTCTACTAACAATAAAGCTGTTGTGGTCAACAGCTCAGTTTATTACCACATTCAGGCATTACAGTCTACTTTCACAAACCATACGATAACACTTTTTTATTATTGAAAATCAAGCTCTGTCAGGTTTGGGGGTGCACATAATCTCCAACACAACATGATTTTCTCATTAAGCTATGACCTGCCAGCTTCTAAGGGGTCTTTGTGGAAATCCAGGTGTGTCTCATGGGTGCCAGTATCACTCCATCACTACAATGATAAAGCTTCTTCACCTGTATGGTAGGTGAACATGAAGCTGATACTATTGTTAATGGAGGTAGGAGCTCTACTTTTGTCTAACTATTGTCCTAGTCCCTCTATGTATGATGGTGTCACTGTTTAGGCTGGATGGACATTGAAGCCTGATTCATGAGAGCATGTCACTTCTAGGATTAGGATAGGCACACCTACAAAAGGCCAGCACACCTGTCCAACTTGTTAGTCATTTCCAGCTCAGCCTCCATGAGGGTCATGAAAGACCCATATACTACTAACAATACCCCACCAGAATCATGAAAGTATTGCCTACCATCAATGCTACCTCACCTGCCCCCAGCATAGGCATAGCGCCCCCTGCTCTGGCTACACCATCACACTTCAGAACCACTAATCAAACTTGGATCACTTAGACTGTCGTCAGGGCTTTATCCATTATGCCATCATCATGGTTAATGATAGGTAACACTTCTGATGAACACAGATTTTTCAGTTTTTGGTTAGTGATTGCAGCTCATTGCCATCCTCTGTGTCATGCATGAAATGTAGAATGGAATTGTGGGAATAGAAAGCAAAACAAGTGTGTTATGCAGACTCCGTACAGAAGGCACCCCAGCCAAGGATCAAACTGGGGAACCTCTTGCTGTGAGGCATGCATTATGCAGACTACAGACTAATAAGGCTAAGTATGATTTTTTGCATAACAAATGGCCCATGATAGCAGGTATATTCGGATTTCCTAAAATCCATCAGGATATACAACCCCCCCTCAGACCTATTGTGGATGTTAATAGGTGTAAGGCTTACTACTTTTCCAAGTTTATAGACCATTGGTTAAAAGCTTCTGTGGGGTCTATTTCCCAGATTTTCAAAGACTCCTGGGATTTTTTAAAGAAAATAGGGAATGTACCTGTTCATGCTAATTATATTTTGGTTACTATTGATGTTTGTGACCTATACTCTGTCATCCCACATGACACTGGCTTAGATGGTTAGAGGATATTTTGACAGAGATAGGTATTTTGTCCCAAGATCGTGTTAATACTATCAGTGCCCTCATGGAATTCGTCTTGTTAAACAATTTTTTGTTCTTTGAGGGACAACTGTTTAGACAGGTCAAGGGTGTAGCAATGGGGGCAGCGTGTGCCCCCAGTTTTGCAAATCTAGTTATGAGCTTTTGGGAAAAAACATTTTGTGTTTAATTCCCCTTTTTGCTCTGGGTTTGCCTTTTACGCCCACTTTCTGGACAATATTTTTATTGTCTGGAAAGACAGTGAAGAAAGATTTAACAGCTTTTTCCAATACATTAATTCCACAATGTCATTTTTAAGATTTGTTCATGGGTATAGTGATTCAGGTATTTCTTAGTTGGACGTGACTATTACTAAGGATTTGAGGAAGAAGTGTCTAGTATCGAATATTTTTCATAAAAGCACCTTTTCTAATAGCTATTTACATTTTGAAAGCCACCATCCTTATTGCCAGAAGAAATCAGTGGTAAAAGGCCAACTGGTTAGACTTGCCAGAATGATTTCTGAGGATGAGATTTTAGAGGATGAATGTCGGATTCTTTTGGAAATGTTTACTAAGCGGGGGTATCCCTTGGAATTTTTAAAACCTACATTTGATGAAGTGGCAAGTAAGAGGAAAAGTGGATTTTACCTCCCTTTGTTATATCATAATAATAGGGGAGTTCAAGATAGTGTCACTGGGAACTTGGGTGTGGGCTCTGATGCTACCACAAGTGAAATTCAGGTGTGTGATGGAAATAAGTACAATAGGTCTTTTATTTGTACGTATTCTTTGGATGGTCATGAAATTGTACAAACAGTGAGAAATAATTGGCTACTGATATCTGCAAACCCCCAATTGTGTAGATTATTAGGTGATAAACCAATTGTGGTTTATAGGAAGGACCTTTGTTTCAAACAGTTATTGGAGAGAACACATAGTAGGGATTGTATTTCATCTGACACCCAAGATTGTCCAAGTGTGGATGTTGTAGAACTTGTCCTCATATATTAGTAGGCTGTCAGTTTTTTCTTAATGGGTTTAAGGTTCTCATTAAGGAGAAATATAATTGTAACACCAAATGGGCTATTTATGCTGCCTGCTGTTTGGATTGTTCTGCCTATTACATAGGCAAAACGATTAGACGAGTGAGAGAAAGAATATACGAACATGAAAGAGATATTAAAAATAAAAAAGACACGAATGCTTTGTTCAGACATATCCAAAAAATCCCTGGACACAAATTTGGGTATTTTGTCATAGAACAGTTTAAGAGGGATGACAGGGGTAGAATTGTGGAAGAGCATTTACTTGTGCAGGAACTGAAATAGCAGCTCAAGCTAAATTCCCTAGTGGAGCCAAGTCTTAATGACACTTGCTCCATTTCATCTATTTATTTCTAAAAAGTTTAGAATGTTACTGTGATTGTACTTGAACTTTTAGTATTTTTATTTAAATAGTTTTTATCTTACAATAGATTGTTCACAGTTTTTATTAGTATTTGTTTAATTAATGAGCTTAGAGTCAGGTTTTAATTGCTATTTATACTGATTGAATGGGCTGGTTCATTGTTCTAATGATGTCCTGATGGATGAAAGTGCTAAACCTTTTGTTTCTGTTGCTGTATTCCAATAAACAGTTTTCACTGTTTTTTCAGCTTCTAGTTTGGTTACTAGACTGATAATGTTGCTTGAGAGGCAGGTACAAAGGGAGGATGGGAAACAAGAAGGGACATAAGATAACCCACCCCCTAGGGACTACGCTACCTCTGCTATAGTGAAGATCCCACAGCTTGACATGAAAAGAAGGGACCTAAGAGTCAGAAATGGGAACTGGAATAGGTGTGTCTTAGCTGAAGGGAGTCATGGAAGTGACCTGAATTCACTGAAAGTGGCTTTGGCTCTTGTAGCTTGAAATACAGCATTTATCAATGAGTTGCCTATTTTCACTGTAACTGACAGCTGTGATATGTGTACCTGTTAAAGAATGAAATTCTTCCTAGAAATTCTTGGATTGCCAGTATACTTGGATTGTTGTTTTCCAAGAAACTGAAACGTCCGCAATTTTGAGTAATCTTTGCAGGTGCTGTGAAGTGAAGTGAAATAGTTCCATTCTGTATGATGTCGCAGATCTGCCATTTAGATCATGGCAAAGTACATAGTTTGGTGACTTAGGTATAAAACATTTGCTTTGCAGTTCCAAGCTCTCATTTTCAGCCATGACTTCTGTTTACTATCTGTGTAGAGCATGCATGTCTGCCCCACGTCTGCATGTGCTTTTTCTGAGCATTACAGTTTCCTTCCACTTCACAAAATCCTATTTCTTGATTGACTAATCCAAACTGTCCTTTCACATTGTATTACAATGGTATTGGTGGCCTGGATTATACCTGAAAAAGATAAGAGATACGCTGGTTCACTTAACCAGTTAACAAAAAATTACAAATTAGCATGCCATTGTATAGGTGTGGGCTAATCTGATAACTAGCTCTATGCCTTCTAATGAGTAAATAAAATGCATATTAACTGCCTGCTTAGACCAGTTCGGTGTCACTTAATTCCCTTTACTCAACTCTCTTTAGACCCATTATTGAATATAATGCACTTTTGACATGTATTCTAAACATAACACTCAACCAAATGAAATTAAAAATATGACTACATTTAGTCAGTAGTTGATGGATCCTTGGGGAACCCCTATGGAGACAGGTAGTTGGGGAGATATGTCATTCTGCCATACAACGGATTGTTGGCGGTCAGACAGGTAACTCTAAAAAAGATATATAATATATAATAAAGATAAACGACCATGATGAAGCAAAACAACTGCATCTTTTTTTCATCAGTAGACTGATTACTACTATAACAGAATAAGCTATAGCACTAGCAGACAGTTTCAAAAATTCAGAGGCTGTATTTGTCCAGAGAAGCATCTTATAATATAAATATTAGTTTAAAACTTGAGAATTGGAAACCAAACAAACAATATGAGTATAAGACTAAGATTAACTAAAGGTGGTGGATATGGGTAAAGGGTTATGATCAGGGAGTTGTACTGACTCATACAGGAAGTGGACAAAGGGATTGGCAATCAAGTCTGAGAAAAAGGAAATGGTGTGATAGAATGGCGGCAGTTAAGAAACAATGTTAGTACTTTCCAAAAGTATGGGAGTTATTCTTATGCTGTTTTACTATAAAAGGAAATATTCTTACCTCTTGTTTCTGATAGCAATTTTCACCCCATTGCTGACTTTTTGATGTAAACTAAAAATATTATATGATATATGTAAGAATTGATCAGACTGTAGAATACTAGAATGAGGCTGGAAACTGAATTGAATGTCTATCTTTTAATTACCTAGAACTGTGTCAAAAAAATAACCAGTCTCTCTTTTATGTGCCGGTTCTTGGCTTATTATGTAGTAGCAGCATACACTGTAGTTCGGTAAAGAATGTTTTATTACGCGCAGTGGAGGTGGATGTCACCAGTATCGAATCAAATCTTACCATCGCCAATAACAGTGCTGGTAAACTGAAATAAACTGAATTATAATGTCCGTAGCTTCTACACACCTTATACTGTCTGTAAATTCTTTACTCAGACTTATTCCTTCCGCACTCAGTCCAAGTATCTATACGGAACTTCTTTGGACTGCATTGCTATGACCCTCTGTGTATAAATCCAAACTAAACTTCTTACTTCTGTGTCTGAAGAAGCTCACCTAATAATACCAAAACCCTGTAAATTTCCTACAAGTTCTACCTGCATCTTTAACCTTGGTTCCCAAGCCTCATACCAACTAAACACGATCTGTTTGTACTCAATGTACTGCACATTCGTTTAGCACATTTCATTCTTGTCTGAAGGCTATTTCTCTGAGCTCAGAGAAACATTCCTTTCTATTGAAAGTGCATGTAAAATGTAAAATGAAGATACATGCCTGCTTTAATATGTCTGCATTTCTAGGCCTGTTTAAAGAGAATACCGTGTTTATGTCTAACAAAGTCTACAAAGGCCCTGGGAGGGTATTCTCCTGAGTTCCTAAACACCTTATACCTGGCTATAACCTTCTATAGCTAATTCCTATACAATCTCTCACACTCTGTAAATATTGTAAATAGCTTTCGACTTTGGCTTTGACTGTGTGAATTTGTTAAACTGTATCTGCACAATATTTTTTCCATTATGGGCAATATTGCTCACGCTTTGTATTATTTGATATGTATTTGTACTTGTACTTTTATTTTTATTGGACTGCAGTCTTTACTGTAATCTGTTTCATGGAGGTTTTCTCCCCCGGCCTCCACTGAAAATGGGCTCTCTGGGCCCAGTGGACTTTCCCAGTAATCAAACTGGAAATAAAATAAAATAATAAAATAATAAATTTAAGTGAAGTCTGATCTTACAATATAACTTTGTAGAATATTGTGCAGAGATAGTCTCTCCTTATTATCAAACCTTTGTTTTTTGGCATTTGATGGCTAGAGTTCATAATGTTTACTGTCAAGATTCAAGAATCTAGAATTTAAGTATTTTAACAGCCTCATCAATGTCTGATGCATGGAGACAATGTATGGAGAAGAAGATCATAAAAAACAAGTGACTGATTGAAGGCAAGGTCAGCCATTATTCCAGCTGCAGCCATGATAACTGACATGCAGGAGAGTATCCAGTCAATGATACAATCATGGTCGGATGACTTCTCCCTTTCTAAGACCATATATGTGGAATGGACTCACAAGCACTACTGAGTGAGGGAGTGTTCTACTCAGCATTCAGGGCTATAAGTCAAATAGTTTTATATTTCTTATTTAATATTATTTGTTAATGGGCACGAGGCTTCATCTGCTTTTAAGCTATAAAAGTATTACGGTTGGTAAATTCATGGAATAATCAGTATTTTGAATTTGTTTACTTTATGAGTAACCAAAATGGCATCCTTGTGCGAGTAACATGGGATTTGGAACTCGGTCAAAAAGCAGATGAAGCTGAACCAAAACTCTGTATGTCAGCCTCATGTAACAGGTAACCGGAAGAGTGACCATAGAGCTTTGTGGATCAGGTATAATTCATGTATTTGCATATAATCAGTGGTAGTTTTTAAGATCAATGATTAATGTTCTGTTGCCACTCAGAAAGATACTATATGGTTTTATTTATCTTGAAGCTGTGATAATTTGTTTTGTTCAACAAGAAAATGAGCTAGTTTCTGAGCAAACATCCTAGCATTTCTAAAGTGAGAACAATTTATATGGGCTGTTCCCACTCTTTTGTTACACTTGGCTTAACATGTCATTGTATTTCTTTACTGAACATAGTGAAATTGAAAATATCTGTTGCAATGCAGTGTATATATGATGTAATAACTTGGGGAAATACCAAACATACAGCCCATGGGCCACATTTGCACATATGGTTAGGCAAAGCAATATGAGTAAAGTGTAGTAAACCATCACATTTTGTAATATACAGGCTTTATACAATGCAATCTTGCACAAATGAAAAGCACCCAGCCCACTTTGCTTGCCTGTGTGTTATGTCATAGTTGACTTCCAACATTATTGCCAAGCATTCCCGTAAAGTTACGATTTTATTTGTCTCCTTACTTTTAATTGATTTTCTGTTTGGCTACTTAAAAAAGATGGCAGTATTATTATTTGGGCCAAGTTATAAAACAGTTTCTCTCAAATGAACAAAATGCAGCTGATCAGTTCACTGTATGTATTCAGTATTATTGAAAGTAAAGTTGTGACTGTTCTTTGTTAACAACCCCAGCAAAATAATTTGCTAGTTAATGTTTCATTAATGATGTTATATTACTGGTTTCTGAAGGTTACATGTAGGGGGAAAGCAGTGAATGGATAAGAAGTTTTTGGTAGAAAAAATTGATTTGCACCTGTAAAAGCGACATAAGCCAATATGTCTACATTTGTAAACAGTGCGTTTATAAACAGAATAGTTGTTTACATCTGCCATATACTAGACTAAACTAGCACATAGAAGTTCCTAGATGCTGGATGCTGGTGCAAACAAGTTTAATTGACATTTTATTTTGTACCCTGTATTTTTCTGCAAGTTGTGAAATCATTTTCTACACTTAAACTTAGACGTGTTTGTGTTTGTTGCTTCTGCATCAGAAAAGTAGTTTTGTGATTTTCATTTTTGGTCCTATGTTCTTCTGCAGGCTGTGGAATGATTTTCTACATATACATAGCAGCACTGCTAAACTAGCAGAGAAATTGCTTTATTCTAGTCCAAACAAGTGTAATTTACTTTCATTTTAGGCCTTCTAATCTCCTATAACTTGTCCAATAGTTTTCTATCTTAAATAGCAGAAGAAATAAGCACAATTATAACAAAATAAATGTTATTTACTCTTTTACAAGAAAAGTCATTCTGTTAAACTGCTAAGAATGATCAGATGGCTTAGTGGTCAAGTGTTGTGATCCTAGTGTATAGGGTCCTGGGTTCAAGACCTGAAAGGGCTATTTATTTGGACAGTGCAGTTTGTCGCCTCACAGCAAGAGGTTCTCTGGTTCATTTCTCAGCTCGGGTGCCTTCTGTGCAGAGTCTGCATGTCCTCCCTGTGTTTGTGTGGGTTTCCTCTGGGTTCTCCAGTTTCCTCCCATGTTACAAAGACATGCATCTGGAGCGTTTCTCCCTGGGCCTCCACTGAAAATTGGCTCATTCCAAGTCAGACTTTCCTGGTTAACAAATGTAAAATAAAAAACTGACTCTGTTGTCAGTTATGGTGTTCTAGAAACTGCTACACCTGCTTTATAAGCAGCTTAACAGAATGACTTTTTCTTGTCAGGTTATTTGTTACATGAGAAGTGCAGTATACCTGAGGTACACTCTAGCCACTAAGATTGTTCACCGATCAGAAGTGCAGTAAAACTGAGGTACACTCTAGCCACTGAAATTGTTTGCTAAATAGAACTGCAATAAAACTGAGGGGCACTCTAGTCACTGAGATTGTTTACTGATCAGAAGTGCTGTAAAACTGAGGTATACTCTAGCCACTGAGATTGTTCACTGACATCTGGCCAATGATCTGACAGTATATCACTTAAAAACAACAAGTGGAAATTAAACAAACGTATTTGTTCCAGTGACACTGACAATGATTGTGAAACAGAAGAATCAGCTAGAATGAAATTAAAAAGAGCTCTTAATGGTAACTCTCAGCCACCTGATGACTTGTTTGGATTAAACCTCCTACTACTGACCACTATGGAGCGATTGTACAAATGGGTATGGATTAAACCCTACTACTGACCACTATGGAGCGATTGTACAAATGGGTATGGATTAAACCCTACTACTGTCCTCTATGGAGCAATTGTATAAATGGGTATGGATTAAACCCTACAACTAACCACTATGGAGCCCTTCAAAAATTAAAATAGGAATTGTACAACTGGGTATTTCTATGGTCAGAAGGGTCATTCGAGCATTAGACTACTTACAGGGTATTTGATTGTAAAAAATTTGACCATTAAGATTTTAGATGCAACATTACAAGTATCAAGTGAACAGACCTTGATCATGAAAATGGTCTTACTTGCTAGTCTAATCTTTTGTAAGTTTGTAAACTGACACCAAGCAAACAAAGTACAAGAAAGTATATTGGGAAAACACATCTGTCTACTCTTTCTTGGTGGGACCAGAACCTGAAATGACTAGTAAAAGTCAAGAATTCCCAAATAAATGAGAATAAACTCTGCAGTCATGAATTTGATGATGACAATTTTAAGTGCAAAGCAAAAATGTATGAAACATGCAGTAAACAGAGCTGACAATAAAAAAAGTTTTAACAAGTTTGTATAATAAACAAAAATACACACCTGTTGGATTATTTTATATAACAACTGTGTTGTAAAGAACCCATTTACCTCAGTTAGCGCTGTACCTACCATTACACCAATGCCAGACAGTTATTATGTACATTCTTCAGCCTGCCCCACTATTAAAGTAACTGTTAGTCATTCTTTATCTAAAGTTAAAACGACAGTCAGTATGCAGCCTGACAACCTCCCCAATTATGTTATTACCCAAATAAAATGTATTATTTTTTCCCTTGGTTATCTTATTCTATGATTCACTTAATCAGAAAACAGTCTCTATAAACTGGAAGTTATCCAATGCAGTTTCCACAAACAAAAGGTTGGTATCTTATGTAGAACAGAATTATTTCCCATTGGTCTTACATCTATCATGTGAAATTTATTTGAACATTAGCTGATTAGTCAGCTGAAACAGGATAATATGTTTACTATGCTGACTGGCCCTTAACAACATGGATTCCTAGAAAGTAGGCCCACACTGACTAGTTTACTAGACCTCTACAAACCAGTAAGTACAGAACTGGACTTAAGAAGTTCAAAGATTTTGTAATTAACCTGGATTTTGCAAAGCTATTCAGTTCCTTGCCTCACATGGGTATTATAAGCAGTTTAATCATACTTTGTTAACCCTTGTATTATTAGATGAGTAGAACAGTGGTTAGTTTATAGGTCACAAAGGTTTGCAATAAAGAGAGGTAGGTCTGACTGAATACTGCTATAAGCTTTGAGTTCTCCAGTGTTAAAGTCATTCAGTAAATGGTCTTCTACCTTGCTTATGCTGCATTGCTTTCAACATTTATGTGTTGAACATCTACTTATGTTCATGATGTAAAGACTGGTCCTATGATGTCATCAGATAACACCTCTGACCAAATTAATCTTTAATTTGAAGATATTAACATTTGGATTAAACAAGTAGGTCTTAAATTTAGTGCCGCAAAATATGAAGTCATGGGATTAAGTAGTTTCAGACTTGTCAAAAACATTAGGCTAGACAATAATGATGTAGGGGAAGCCAGAACTATAAGAAATGTCGAAGTCTTGATTAACGCCAAACTGTACCTTACAATGAATTCAATTAACTCCAAAAATAAGACCCTTAGGGGTGTGCTTTCTAAAACAATGTCAGTGACCCTACTATTTTGACTTGACTGTTTCAGATCTACACCTATCAGTTTTAAGGCTTTATGTTCCTTTTTGAGCCTACATAAAAAAGTGAATTCATCTACTTCAGCACAAAGGAAATTTTCTAAGAGATATCCATTGTATAGGAACATGGATCACCTGTTTATATTAAGGTATTTGAACATTTATAATGTATACTACCTTTACTACCTTTACATAAGGGGTAAGTTTTGATTGGCTTAAAAAGCTTTTAACAGTATAATTTTAAGGAATGCATTGGTGAGAATCTGCACACTAGCCCCAAAACATAAAGGCATGAAAATTCTTTATTTGCCATTTCCCTTACTAGAAGTAAAAGAAAGATGTTTCTGACTCAGACAATAATGACATTATAGGCATGTCACCCCTTTTTACAATGAAAGCTGCTTTAACTATATTCAAAAACCAACTTGGTCTTTGGATGGGCCATGATTTGTAAGAGACTAATATACTGGTGTCTGTGTTACATCTTGGCCAGCAGGCCAGAACCCCAAACATACTTTACCTACGTGTCTATCGCTACCAGAGTAGACAGAGAAATTGCTGCCTCTGGTTAAAACAAAGTTTCGACTTTTCACTTTGAGTCTTCTTTTCTAGAAGTTGTGAAATAATTACCTACATGCTTATATGTATCAATCACACTTCCTAGTTAACCACAAAGAAGTTCTTACACAATGGTTAAAATACAAATATTATTTTTCTTTTTAAGTCCTGTGCCCTTCTGCATCTGCAAAATACTTTAGTACATATAATCACAAGACCTGTCTGAGTCTATCTCACTTACTAAACTGTCTCATAGAAGTTGCTGGATGCTGCCTCAAATAAAAAATTGACTTAATTTTGGGTCCTGTGCTTGTTTTGAAAGGTAGCACAGTGGTGCATTGATTAACAATGTTACCTCACACCCGGATGTTTCCCAGTTAATTTCTCCCTGGGGTACCTTCTGCTGGGAGTCTGAAGGACCTTCTTGAGTCTGGATGAGTCTTCTCCAGGCACTTCAGTTTCATGTGACCTCCCAACGACATGCGGTAGGCTACTTTGGCGCTTTCTTTTTTCCCCCATGCAGTGTGTGGATTGGTGACCCTAAATTCTCCTATGTGTGCATGTAGCTCATGAGTAATATAAAAGAAAGGCCTGTCAATCTATACCCATTCATTACTTATCTAGTTAAATCTCTGGATAGTGGAGACTGTTGAAGGGGTCTGTCTATGAGAGGTGGATGCAACTCGGGAGCATGAATGGATATTCTTCCGCAAGTTATAGAACAATACTTTATACAGCATAAAGGTTCGGGTCTGTCACTGGCACAAAAGAAAAAAACTCAATAAATGCTAGTTCAATTAACAATTTTACTTTTTACTTTGATGTATGCAATTACTTCTGTATTTCTATTAAGAAACATACCAAACTTATAAGTAAATACATCATTTATGTCTGGAGTTTTTCAGTATTACCTGCTGTTTACAGTTAAATTCATAAAATATTTGATATATAGTTAAATTGAGCTATCCGTTTAGGTATATAAATGAAGTATGAGAGAGAGATCTCTATATTTTTATCTATGTCTATGTATATATATATATATATATATATATATATATATATATATATATAGACACACACACACACACACACACACACACACACACACACTTAAGTCAAGGCAAGCCTTAAAGTAAATGTTATCAAATAAAAGAAAGATCAGTAAAGAACATTGTACATTAAAGGAAATGCGGAATATGCATTTATTAAATGAAATGAATGCAAAGCTGTTTTTGATTTGCACACCATGGGTTACTGTTGTCAAAAGAATAGAATGTTTACAGACATTATGAAACTAATCAAAGTGAGGCCTTTAAACAATGCATTGTAACAAGATATGACAACAATGTTGGTGCACTGGAAAAAGCCTTTGGGACGCAGCAGCAGTTTAAGTCTTCTATCATGCCAGTGAAGTGGCAGTTAAAGCAAACTCTCCAACAACTCACCAACTAGTCTTGGCATCACAATTATTTTCTGACGAAGAATTGATAAAGAAGTGCAAGTTAACAAGTGCAGAATTGATGTGCCCAGATAAATAGTGAGGATTTAGTAGTATAAACTTTTCAGTAAACACATTTCAGAGACAATTATAAATTTATCATATGATCTCAACAGTCATTTTTCTTGGCAAAGTCAAGTCTTTTGTTGCCTTTTTACTGATATTTGATGAACGCATATACACAGGCAATAGGGCTCAGCCTGCAATATTTATTTGTAGCTTGGATAAAACTGTGCATATAATAGAGGAATTTGTTGGACTAGTTCCAGTGAAAGATATCATTACAGTTGAAGCTGTATTCAACAATTTGGGGGGGGGGGGGGGCTTTTGACAGACTGGCTGTAGATGTTTAAAACACTGAGTCTGGCTACAGGCAGTGCACTGTAAATGAAAGGCAGCAAAGCTCAAGTAATGGCAAAGGTGCTTTTGACATTTTTTCTTGATCCTGCTGCTTCCTGATCATCCAACCCCTCCCATCCCATTCCACCCTATACTGGTGTGAGATGCAACTTCGAGAGATTATCATTTAGTCAGCCAACAGAGGTGGTTTAGATTTTGTCTTGCTTTGAGGTCTAACCTCCTTGCATGCCCTCAACAAAAGCACAAAGGGAGGTCATGGAAAGAGCTGACTGTGGAGGCTATCTTCCTGATTTTCACAAAGGTCATTCCCTCCAAGCAGCCTCGCCCCTCCCTGGGAAGTTTGAGCAGTGGCTTCCCTGGTCCACCTAGGAAATCATACAATTCCATGTGCTTCTGTGTGCCTAGTACCCCCCAGATAAAGTAAGTGGACAATGCCTCTTTGTTCCACCTTCATCCCGCTTAGCTCCTTCTGTGCTGGGACCACTAATTAAACCACAATCATCTGGAATGCATTTATTGCTTCATCCATCTGTCCACAAAACCAGGCAAGATAATTTCCAATCTGAAAGTGAAACTAATTCATTTGATTATACAACAAGAATTTGGTCCTTATACAAAAAAAGCACTGAATAGGTCAAATAGTTTCAATATGGTAGTAAATGAGTTAATGATTTTTTATGAGCAAAATGTCCTAACTGCAGTCCATTCAACAGCCTTATAGAAGAAACTGAAAGGTCCAATAGATTTCTACATCAAACCAATGTTTGCATGCTAAGCTGAGGGATGGTATTTAAATATTTTATCAACTCTTCTAAATCATTTGCATATTATGTATATTATATATAAATATCATATTTATAGATGTGAAGATAAAGCCTGTTTGAAGATTACAGGGCAGTGGATAGGCTCAAAAGTCTCATATTTATGCTTGACAATAAACAATGCCTGAAGACTCAACATAAATATACTAGAACTCAACAAACCATCACAGTGCTTTCCAACACAATTTGTGCTTTTAAAATAAAGCTTGAATCATGTTAAAAAGTCTAGCAAGAAGCAATCTGTTATTTTCCATCTGCAATGTCACATGTAGCTAATGCTGACGATGTTCAGACAAAACAGTTTAGATGCAGGAATTACATTCATGTTTTAAACTTCATACTTATGTCCGGCAATATTTATCATTTTTTTTCATGAATCTGGATTTGCCCCCTACTCTTGCCCCCTAAGAGATATGAGCAGACAAAGCCTTGGCATTACTCCCTTCTCTCCCAACATGTACCTGATCTACTCAAACAACTTGAGTTAAGAGGGACAAAGTCAGAGGTCTATCCTGCTTTACCTGGGTAGCCGTTTTCCTCAAGTTTATTTCTGAAGGAAGTTAATGACTGACTTCTCTGGAAAGTAGGGAGAAATGTATTGCACAACCTTGAAAAGTATTGTGCAATATAAGTGTCACCGTTTATATTAGTGATATTTATTTTTCATATTAGCATTCCTGATCTGGTGTTTAATTCTACAGTATCACATCCCAAGTATGCATTTGCAAACAGGAATGGATCTTAGGTTTCTTTGCAGACCAAACAAAGGCTTCCTTTAAGCAATGCATAAGTAGCAGAAAACTTTGACAGACCCTGAATCCTTTATGAGCAGTTCAACTTTTCCACTTTTGCATCTGGAGAAGAACAGTCAGAAAGAAGTGGCCCCAGTATAAGTCCAAGTCAGGCATCACTGGTAAGCCCCGATAGGGTAGTTAGGCAACCCCACCACTTTAACTTGTCGCTTCATGTTGCTTAACCAGTGCTTTGCTTATTGAATTAAATATGAATTGATGCTTAGTGCTATTAACGTTCTAGTTATTCCCATTATCAAGATAAGCATCATGCACTGTTAATAGTCTGTCAAGGACTGCCATTACCTCTTCACAGAATACCATAAGATTCATAAAGCAAGAACTCCATCTAACAAGCACATACTTTTCCAGATATTATAACAGTAGGTCACCTGTGTCATTCTGGATGAGTTATATATGACACTCTCTGTGACATATCATATGTGGTATGGAGCCACCCTGTGCCACAAATCCCAGCATTTGCCCCCTCTGCATGCTACCTCCTCATGTACTATTATCTCCACAGGGCTGTACAATCGATTTGTCCATTTGTGCATGGCTATTATTTCTGTAGTGGCAGTAAATGAATTCTGGTTGGGTCTGCTGCTGTATAGCTTGGCAGGCAGTCCTCACCCCTCTGTCTGTCTGTCTGTCTTTGTATCTCTGATGTGGCCTCCTCTTTTGTATTATCAACTGTCTGTCATTGACCGTGCTGTGTATTGGTTTGTCTCCTTCTGCTGCTCTCCCTATGTTTTCCTCCCTACCTATATCTTCTCCATGGTGACCTTCCCTATACCTTTCTTTAAAAAGTTAGCATTTGTCTTACAAACAAAAGACAAAAAAAAACTTCACCATCCACACACAACTCTTCCTTTCCAATTGTCCGTATGTGCATTCCTGCACTTGCCCTTCCCCTTTTTGACTCTCCTATCAACTTTCTTCCTTCCCATTTCTGATTTAAACATAGTAGAAGCTTTGGTGTGTAGCCCTCGTATGGGGTCTCAGCTGTAGCTGTGCTGAACAAGAACAGTGCTTTGATGTGTTTCTGTGTGTGCATATCATCTTGAGCATGCTACCTGCATAATAATAGTCCCAGGTCACATGACCTGTTGTAGCATGGTCCATATCTCTTCATGATGTCTGCCATTTTCACAAGTGACTAGTATATTTATGCAGCACTTACCCTAACAGGTTCACTAAGTTGCTACTTCTGCACACAAAATCCCTGTCTGGTTGCACTATTTTTCATAGGGTGGCCAAGCTACCATTTCTTCACAATCTTAGCCATTATTTTAAGATGTAAATCTGTGGATGGTGATTAATACTAACAGCTATGGAGAATAATATGTCTAGTCTAGGTCGAGCAGGCTGACAGATTCTTTTCTCAAATAACATGAGATATAAAGAGACAAAAAATTATAAAACCTTTCTTATATGTACAAGTGAAAATATTAAAAGCGCTAAAGAGTTTCTGGCATTTAATAAAATCTAGGTGATTGTATATGGAGAAAAATAATTCCAGGATAAGGCTAACTACAGTGGAGGGCAGAGTTTTCTTTTAAGGAACTTTGAATCCATGATTTTTACCTTATGGAAGAAACTCTGATTTGGTTATATGTGTGATGAGTGTGAATAACTCAGAAGGATTTAGTGACAGCAGAAAATCAGGAAGATGTGATGTTTGTTCTCGTATGAAGTTAGATTACAGCTTGAGATATGCACGGCATGTTTTGGTGTTAATCTTGGTGGCTTTCAAACTGCCTGCCTCTCTAGTAAATTTGTGTTTGGATACTCCTTCTGAGCTCATCTCATTTGCTCACTCAAGTGAGTGCAGTAAGATCATACTCTGATTTCAGGCACTCCTAATATGTACAAAGAGAGCATCTGGGAAAGAAAAAAAAATTAAGCTTGTTTCCTGCCTTTCCTGTAAGTGGTCTAGACTGTTTGTAGGCTTCTGAGCCCCCAAGCCTTTCTGTGTTGGAGGGAAGCCTTCTAGTTTAATTTTGTTTCTTAGAACTAGCCAGTTTTCTAGTTTCAGCACTAAAATATGTTTCTTTGAACTCAGCACTTGTTCAGAACTCGTTGTAAGCACTAAATAAGCTGCAAATTACTACAGTACTCAACTTTCCTCACTTGTCTAGAGGAAAGCAGTTTTTAGTACTTAATAAATAAGCACCTATACAGGCATGTCTAAGGGTCAGCTTCCGATGATTTCTCCTGTCTACCTGATGAATCTGGGCATCTTGAGGCAATGCAGCAATTGCCTCATGTACACAGAAAACCCTCTCCTCCTACCACCCAACACTACAACCTGTGAGAGATGCACTTATATAGCCAAACTGGAAACAAAGCTCGCTTCACCCAAGACTGGACTAGACAGTCAAGAGGTGAAGGTAAACACTTGCACCACACCACACTCATCACATAGTCCCTCAAAACCTACACCACCAAAACACACACATAGAAACACAAAACACACACTTACATTCGCTGATGCTCTCAATAAAACCCTGCCCAAGCATCAGAGACCTCCAAAGCAGAAACGCAAGCAAACTCCACCCCCCAACACAACCCAAATGATACATAGCACACAAACTCAGTGTGCCACTCAACCACAGCCCATAAGGCATAACAACGTACCCAACACTCTAGTCATAGGTGACTCTATAGTCAGGCACACTGATGTTCCACTCATCAGGCTAAACAAGGAGAAAGTTACTGTCAGCTGCCTGTCAGGTGCCAGGATCCACCACATAACGCACGGACTCAGGTCACTCCACAACAAGTACAAATATGACACTGTCATTGTCCATGTTGGTGTGAATGACCTGAGACATACCTCCCTGGACTACATGAAAAAAAGACATGGAGGAGCTCTCCAATCTTGTAGCCCAGGCAGGTATGACCCTAGCCCTGAGTAGCATCCTGCCATCACCCAGAATGATACCACAGTACAAGGACAAAATGACTGACTTCAACAATTGGCTAAGCTTCTGGTGTCATTCTAAGGGGATCCAGTATTTGTCTGCCTGGGACGACATGATCGACAGACCATGATGCTTTGCCAGAGATGGCCTGCACCTGTCGCCCTTGGGATTCCAGATACTGGCTAAGGCTCTTACCACCCCTATAGTGCCTTTTTTAGGCAAGGTTCAAATGACAAATTCACCACCATAACAGGTACAAGCAAGCAAAATCTGAGGGTAATGCTACTCAATGCTAGAGGTCTAAACCGAGGCACTCCTTAAAATGGAGAACATCGACATCTGTGCAGTGACAGAGACCTGGTTCAAAGCTCCAGAGAGCAGCCCTGCATTACCAGGCTATAATTTATACCACACCTTTCGCCCACCTAACCCGGAACGAAGCACTAAAGGTGGAGGCGTGTCCATATTCATTAAAGATATCCACACCTCCAGGCTAGTTGCACAGCATAATGCATCCGAGATTATCAAAGTGCAACTAACTCTGGGCAAGACCGCAATCCAAATTGTAGCTTGCTACAGACCCCCGACCATGCCCAAGCATTCCCACTCCTCATTTCTTGAAACACTGGAAAGTATTAGGGTGCAACCCAACACCCTAATAATGGGCGATTTCAACTACCCCACCCTTAACTGGGAAAACTACTCATGTACCAACTCTTTTGCTCAACATTTTCTGGAATTCATAAATTCCAATGCCTTGGATCAACTTATTCACACCCCCACCAGGGGCAGCAATATCCTAGACCTGGTTATTACCAACATGGGCAACCAGTGTTCCACACCAGAGGTCAATTCCTCATTGGTCAGATCCGATCACAAGCTAATCACCCTAGAAATCCACATCCCGCCCCCAATCCCAATTAGGGAAACCACCATAAAAAACTTCTCCAAAGCCAACTTCACACTTCTTAAGACAGAAGTGGCAAACTTCATGACACCCATGCAGACGGACAATAGAGGTACGACTGCTGAATCCTACACAAATGCACTTTATAAGCATTTACTCGAGTGCATGGATCATACTATCCCTAATAGAACCAAAATGCTATCCTCCAAAAAAATAAAGCCAATCTGGTGGTCCTCTGCCATAAACAAACTCTACAACAGAAGAAAGAAACTGTTGCAAAAAAGAGTAAAATCCCATGACTGGAGGAACTCCCTGGTCAACCTCAGTAAGAAGCTGCGATCCCTCATAAAATCCTCCAAAGCTAGTTACAAAAACAAAATTGCCACTGACTCTAAAGACAACCACAAAGCATTCTATAGCTATGTCAAGAATCTCAATGGCAACACTCAGATCTACTCTGAGTTACAGGACAATGGCACTAAATATACAGAACCAACTGATATTGGCAACATCCTGGCAGATAGGTTCAGTGCTAACTTTACCCCCCTCTCACCCCCTAGAGGGCCCATCTCTATACCAGAAGAATGCAAAGTTCCTGTAATCACGGCTGCACAGGTAAAAACCACACTCTCCAAAGCCAAGAACACAGCATCCATGGGACCTGACAATATCCCAGGCTGCGTTCTACACGAACTACAGAATGAACTGGCACCCTACCTAAGTACCATGTTCAATCATAGCCTCACATCAGGCTTTGTGCCTACTGAATGGCGCACCATGATGGTTATCCCACTCCACAAAGGGGGAGCCACCATGGACCCTGGGAACTACCACCCCATTAGCCTGACGAGCCTGGTCTGCAAGGCCATGGAACGTATCATCATGGAACTCATAAACAAAGACATTGGTAATCTCCAAACTCTGGACCCTACCCAATTCAGATTTGTAAAAGGCAGATCATGTCTCCTAAACCTGATTGACTTCTTTGAAGCAGTCACCAAAGCCATAGATGAGGGTAAGGTGGTTCATACAGTTTATCTCGATCTCGCCAAGGCTTTCAACACCATCCCCCACTCTGGAATTATAGGTAAGCTCACTAAACTAGGTATAAATCCCTATGTCACAAGATGGGTTGCCAACTGGGTCACGGACAGAACCCACACTGTGAAAGTAGCAGACTCCAAATCTGACTTCAGACCAGTGACAAGTGGAGTACCACAGGGTTCAATCCTGGGTCCTCTCCTGTTTGGTATCTACTTCTCTGAAGTACAGGCTAACACAGAAGGTCTTTGGCTAACAAAGTTTGCAGATGACTGCAAACTAGGAGCCATAATCGAAACTCCTAATGATGTGGACATACTACAAAAGGGCCTCACTGAGACAGATGCCTGGTGTCAAAGCCATGGCCTGAAGCTCAATGCTAAAAAGTGTATTATCATCCCCTTTGGTAAAAACTCTGTACCCATGAACTACCACATAGCTGGTAGTCTACTTAACACCGAAAATGTGATAAGAGACCTTGGGACACAGGTGGACAGTAGTCTCTCCTCTGATAATCACATCGCCACAGTGGTCAGGAAATCCTTCTACGTGGCTCACCTCATCACAAAAGGTGTCTCATCCAGAAAAAAGAGGTCACTGCTCCCCTCTACTCATCACTCATTAGACCCATTATAGAGTACAATGCCCCTTTTGGTATGTACCTCACAAGACATCTACAACAACTGGAAAGGCCACAGAAATACCTCACAAAGAGGATTACTGGCCTCAAACAGATGCCCTACGCAGACCATCTCAAAAAATGCCAGCTTTACCGTAGCATATCGCCTACTCAGAGGCGATCTCTGCCTAACATAAAAAGCTATGTGAAACCCAGAGCTGTTGGACATGCTCCACTTAAATAAATCCAAATCCCTCCGTGCTACATGCTTTAGGGACCTAAACCTTGTCACCACAATAAACAGGACATGCTGGAGGGATAGATTCCTGTCCCAGAGACTTCTCATACTCTGGAACAAACTACATGTCTATGTCAAACAAAGCTCCTCATTAGCACTCTTTAAGAAAAATTTTGATGATTGGATGGGAAATAGGAAATTCACCCCAGGGATCACTTCTGTGGCTCTGTTCGACAGGCGCACAGGAAAATAATTTTCTTGGATGGCGAAAGCCAGTGTACATTTTTGTCTAGGCTTATATAGGCCCTAGGGCCAATAGCCTAGTACCTACCTATGAACCTATGAACCTATGATTCAGTTATTTTTATTCAAATGTGAGTTTACAAGGCGGTCCCATCTACCTGCTCAGCTGACATTTCAGGTGAATTTTAAATGTTCTATGGTACAATGCCATTAATGGCTGAGTGAGCATTTCTGCTGTTTGGACAAATTTCCCACATTACTATAAATTCCACTTCAAAGCACCTTTAGAAAAAAAGTCTGCAAACACCATGTGGACCTATGCACTTTCCTAGATGAAAATAAACAAATGCATACATAACATACATGCATATATACATAAATAACTCATTGAATCACAAAGAAATGTATTGTAAGATACACATGTCAATTTGTATATATTCTTAACCAAAGTTTCCATACTGGGTCTAATTTAGTATAATTATTTAAACTGTAACATTTTTTGTATTATTTTAAAAATTGTAAAATTATTGTTCTTAAAATGTTTTTGTAATACTTTGGAGCTTTTTTCCCAGACATTCTCTAAAAAACAGGCACCTACCTAGTTGGACTTTCCTGGTAAAATATTTCTTTACTATAGTCAATTGATGACTTTGTTCAATTGTTAGCTCATCTGGTTTTAAGTGTTGCTAACCTTCTTGTCTTCCTATTGAAATGTTGGCACTTGTAACACAAAAAAAGACTGAAAATGCAGGAGAATAGCAAATCTCAAAGACTGCTTTTCTCCCTTAAACAGGTTTATATCACAAGATCGAAAGTGTAAAGTATCAAATGTCAGAACATCAAACTGCTAACATCGAAACCTGATAACTGCGAAAGCTGAAAACATCAAAAATGGAAACCCCGGACGGTCATAGCTGGCCTTCCTAAACACACACACCCTGACATCACTGTGAAATGATCCATATGCATAACGTATGGTACGAACGACAGTTTTATAGCAGCAGAACCAGTAAACTTGTACTATTATACAAAGAATTCGTACACATATTAGGATGTGTTCTCATTAAACACCATAACAGTATTAGTATGTGATGTAATTACAAACTATAAAACTAAGGCTTCCACGTCCACTCCCTGTGTGCTTAGCTGTGCCCAAATAGCAACATGGCTGTTGCTTATCCTACTGCTCCTGGAGTACTAAGTACAACATATGACTGTGTCATTTCTCAAAACTGGTCAGAACCCTAACACTAACCCTAACCCTAATCCTAAACCTAACCCTAATGGCTGACCGTTGCTCTTTCAAGGTTCTGTTTTCGATGTTGTCAGCTTTTGAAGTTATCGGGTTTCGATGTTACCAGTATGATGTTCTGACATTTGATATTTTACGCTTTCAATCTTGTGATATAAACCCCTTTAAACCTGTTTCCTGAAGGAAGGAGGTCAATTCCCCTGCAGTCCCTTGAAGTGGAAGCCCCTCACACAGCAAACTCATGTGTGTGTATGTATATATATATATATATATATATATATATATATATATATATATATATATATATATATATATATATATATATATATATATATATATATATATATATATATATATATATATATATATATATATATATATATATATATATATATATATATATATATATATATACACCACCTCCAAGATCACCATACCTCAGACAAAAGGACATTTTCCAAGAAATGGCAATCTTGGACTTAATATATGCCAGTCTGATTTTTTTGGCCATTCAGTCTCAGGATTTTAGGCACACTGTCCTGAGTGTGTTCTCCTTTGGATGACATGAACAGTAACTATGAACCTGCTGTCAGATTTCCAATGCAATTTCAATGAATGTGAGTTTTAAGGGCAAAAAAGTTTACTGTTGCTCATGCTAAGTCTGTTTTAATTGTGAAACTGCATTGCTTTGTTTAGCAAATGGCTATTAGTGCTGTAAAATTTGAAATAAACATTTTAAAGTAAATCCAAATATCTGTAATTATTGTAAAAGTAAAAAAGAAAATAGCATGCACACTGACAGGTTCAAACAGTGTTTTACGGTAACTGGGGAGACAGAGAAAGGCAAGTAATGGAACTGCAATGGCTACTGGTGGGAATGCACATAGGGGGCCCTAATCCATTAGCCTGACTAGGCGCCCATTTGACAATAATCCAGCTCAGGGTACAGCATGACAGGAGGTATTACCATTTCACTCATATTCTTCTAAATTAGGCCCCTCAACAATTGCCGTGTGCAAAAAAACACCAGAAATAGCTATTCAGTCAAATGTACATGTCATTTAACAAACTGTTTTTCCTTTCAGTCAAAGCAACATTCAACGAAATGATGCACAACCATTTCTCTCTCTCTCTCTCTCTCTCTATATATATATATATATATATATATATATATATATATATATATATATATATATATATATACATATATATATGTATATATGGGTCTAGGACTATTCACTGAAAGCACATTTGACTGAAACACATTTGACTGTGCACAATTCACTGAAAGCTCAATTTACTGAAAACATGATTCCCTGAAACACATTTCACTGAAAGTTATATATGGCCTTTTCCCCACTGTAGTACGACCCTGGACTTAGAATATGTAGTAAGGGTGGGGTGGGGGCCGGAGCCCCCCACCTATTTTAAATATTTTGAACTACACACATGGATACTTGCAATTTCAATAAATTACTCTTTTATAAACTTAATATGTATCCAAACTATGTGGGGGCCCCCATACACACTCCCCTTACTATATATACTAACTCCAGGGTTTCACTACGGTGGGGAAAAGGCCATATATAACTTTCAGTGAAATGTGCTTCAGTGAATTGAGTTTTCAGTGAATTGTGCTTTCAGTGATTTGTGCACAGTCATTTGACTTTCAGTAAATAGTCCTAGACCCATAAATATATATATATATATGGGTCCGCTTCAGAATTTTGAAGCTTAAAACTTCCAGTGTTATATGATTGAAGACTATATGATCGAAGTTTTAAAACTTCAAAATTCTGAACGGAGATCAGCATACAGTGCGGAACACAAGATTTCCCTTTTCTTCACAGTAGTGCAATCTTAGAGTTGGTATAATTAAGTAGTGGGGGGTGCAGGGGGGCTTGCCCCCCTGCAAAAACATGTTTTTTTTTTTGTTTTTTTTTGAGAGGGTTTCAGAATTTCGAGATTCCAAGATCTTGAGGTTCTGAGTTAGATATTTTGAACCTCGGGATGTTGGTATTTCGAAATTCTGAATTGAACCCATATATATATATATATATATATATATGTTTTTTTATATCCCTGTATGATATTATTGCTATGTGCTTTTGTGACTATTTGTCTCTTATGTCACTTTGTTAATTACATTTTTGCTTGTATTTGTTTGTTCATGATTACTTGTTTTCTTATGTAACTTTGTTAAGAGCATTTTTGCTAATATTTGTGTTCTTGTCACTTGGGCACTTGTACTTGGACTCTTAAATAACTGTTGCTGGTCTTGACCTTTTCTCCCGGTGTCTCAGCTGCAAACGGGCTACTTGTCCAGTCGGACACTACCCAGTTAACAAATGTAAACAAATAATGGGCCGGATTCACGAAGGCTTGCACGGAGTCTAAGAGTAGTGTAAGACTCCATGCAGCCTTCGCGATCCAGGAACAGCCCAAAGTCCGTGTAAGAGTCAAGCTAAAATGGCTCTTACATGGAGTGGGCGTGGATAAGCTAATCACCTCACTTGCAGCCGAATAGCATGCAAATGAGGCTGATTAGCGATCCAGGAAGCCAAGAACAGCCCGTGTAAGAGCCGTTTTAGCTGCAGAAATGTACTCAGTTGACAACTGAGTACGTTTCTGCAAACACGGCAATGGAGCCATGTCAGCTCCAAATAAAGGGTGCATATGTTATAGGCAGCATGCCAATGGCCAAATATGTGGCCATTGGCAAGGTAACCCCATGCAAATATATTAAAAATATAATTTTTTTTCGGCAATTGCCGATGTGTAAACCAAGCGCAGCCCAGCATAAGCGGGCTGCGCTGCATAGAACATAAAAAGGAAGGTTTTAAACCTACAAATGTAGGTTTTATGCAATACATGGAATGTCAGTGGAGGGACCAGCAGAGCAAAACCAACATGGCCACCGTGTAGTGGTTGCTAAGGGGGGAAGCTGAGTCTAAGAGATGTAACTAAGCATTAGTAGGCAATCTGATGCAAATGAGTGTAAGGATACTGAATACCACTATCACATAGCAAATGAGCACATTCTGAGTAGTGTAAGAGTTACATACGGGGGAGGAACAGAGTAGGAGATAGGTGACATCACAGGGGGGAATGGTAGAAAGAGATGCACTTCATTGGAGGGTAGAGTTACATGACAGATGTCAGACAGATATCAAGGAAAGAGGTGTGCCACTAAGTAAACATGAGAAAGTCAAGAAATGGAAGGTGTACACTGTTGCCTACACCAAAGTTTCTTGCTGGACGTGTATGCACACGTGTGCGCGCCACGAAGCGCGAGTAAGGCGGTGTACGTGTAAGACAGTGTGCATGCGTGTAAGGCAGACTGAGCATGTGGGAGCGTGTTGGGAGATGTTTAACACCATTTGCGCGGGCGTGCACGCGTTTTAATCTGAATAAGCAGATCCAAAACTGTGTAAGTATGTGTGCGCGCGTGTAAGCCACTGTGAGCGTGTTTCTGCTGGTTTGCACACGGCTCCACCCTGAGGAAACAGAAAGGAAAAAGGAAGCAACAGATGTACTAGGAAGTTAGCAGGGAATACTGCTGGAGCTAGCAGGTGAAAACAATTAGATGCAGGCAATTACACAGGCAGAATACTAGGCCAGCCCAGCACTTAAAACTCTGCAAACAGCAGTGCAGAATGTTTCTCTCAAGAGACACTGCAAGACAGGAGTCAAGTTATCAGAAGTGAAAACTGAAAAAGCTGAACTCAGAGCAGAAATGTTAGGGGCTGCCATAGCTGTCATAATGAGACATAGGCGACTTGCTGAGGGTGGTGACAATGCAGATGGTGCCAGACAACCCACAGTGAGGAGACGGAGAAGAGTGTACAGGCCCAGGGTCACCTACCATGGGTTACATGAGCTGGAGATAGTAGAGCGCTATAGAGTGGACAGAGACCTCCTGCAGCAAATAGTGGAGCTGTGCAGGCCACGCCCCACACACCGAACCAACAGAGGGGAACCCATCCCAGTGGAAACCAAGGTATGTGTTGGCCTAAGAATACTAGCAACAGGTACCTTCCAGAGACCAACTGGCGATATGATGGGGATATCACAGGCATCAGCTTCCAGGGTACTGCACCAGTTCCTGGATGCCATGTCAGCACATGTCGGTGATCATGTATACTTCCCCAATGCCCGTGAGGTATTGGCCAGCAACATGCGTCTCTTCCAGCAAATAGCGGAATACCCTGAGGTAGTGGGTGCAATAGACTGCACGCACATACGCATCAAAGCACCAGCCGGTGAGTGGGGTAGGGCATACATCAACCACAAGGGCTTCCCCTCCATCAACTGCCAGGTCGTGTGTGATGCCCAGGGCATAATAATGAATGTGTGTGCTGGCTGTCCTGGGAGCTACCACGATTCCCACATCTGGCATTTGACGCAGCTGTACCAGACATTTGCCAATGGGGACATCCCGCACGGACACCTAGTGGGGGATGCCGGGTATGCACTGGAGCCGTGGCTGATGGCACCCATCAGAAACGCACACACACCTGAACAGGAACGCCATAATGAGGCACACGCACAAACACGTAATGTAATAGAGCGTGTGTTTGGGCTGCTCAAGTCACGGTTCCGGTGTCTGGACACATCTGGTGGAGCCTTGCAGTACACACCAACTACATGTACCCAAATTGTCATGGTATGTGCTATGCTACATAATATGATCTTGCGAAAACAGCTGCAGCAGGACCAGCATAGGGCTGGGCCAAACAGCCCCCCACCATCGCCAAGGCCACCACAGGCACAGTGTGACTCGGAGGAGGAACAACCTGAGCCTGCCCCAGTAGGCAGAAGGAGGCATGCCCAGTATGCCCTGGCCTTGGCAAAGAGGCAACGCATAGCACATACATTGGCTCAGTAGGAACCTTGGGAATGATACCGCTCTCTGACTCGCTCATATAGTAACAGGGATGCCTAACGTGACACAACCTGCTCACAAACATGTACAGGGAAGTGTAATATGTGCATCCGACAGAGGCAGCCCTGCAGCACCACCTGAGGCATGAATGCTATGTGTTAAGTAATGTAACACCAAGTACCATATGCACACCTGAGGACCCCGACTAACATCCTACCCTCAACAAGCAGCATGCCACAACATGACAACGAGATGATGAAGTGCAACAATTGACTGAAGTATTGCAGTTAGGCAAAGGGGATCCAATGTGTGCCAGTCTGGGATGACATGCTAAGCATGACATGATGCACCACCTGCTAGGACTGGCATGCACCTATCAGTGCAGGCCGTATGGATACTGGCAAAGGCTGTTGTCACGCACAGTGTGCCCTGAAAAGATAAGGCTCAAAACACAAACCCATCTCCATAGGTACCAGAAGGGATAAGAATAAGATAAGGGATAAGTTGAAACAGCAAGATGCATGCAGTCTAAGCTCACCCAGTATGGAGAATGTTGATAACTGTGCTGTAACAGAAATCTGAGGCAAGGCTCACAACAGCACCCTAACACTACCAGGTTACACCTCATACTGTGCTGTACATCCTCAAAACTTGGAACAAGCTACAAAAGGAGGGTGACTAGCAAGAATTGTCAAGGATAACCACACCCCCATGTTGGTACCACCACAAAAAGCAGCATGGACTAGCCATGCTCAAGTAACAGTGGCTAAAACTGCCCCCCAGTTTATAGCCTGCTACAGACTACTGGCCCAACACCAGGAACTGCATCCGGCCCATGCTGGAATACATGAATATATCAAGTCCTCCAAACCACATTATATTGGGCGACTGCAAATACCCAGACATATAGACTGGGAGCATCATACCAGCTGCAACAGTGTAGGACAAAAGTTCATCGAATCCACAAACCAAAAGGCCCAGGAACAACGTACCACCCCCACAAGAGGGGTAAGCATACTGGATGTGATAATCAGCAACATGGAGTGCGGGATGTCAAGATGAGAAGTGTATTGCTCACTGGTAAAACCAGACCATATAGTAATCACACTGGATATACAAATCCTGACCACAGTCCCTGGCCGAAAACCACAGTGGAAAACATGTGCTAAGCAATATTTGCACACCTCCAAACTGATGTGGAATCCATTAAAGGTCCCGTGCAGGTGCAAAATATGGGCCACACCTCAGAACCTGTAATACAGCCATTCCATGAACACTGCCAGGAATGCTTGGATTATGCAGTCCCAAATTAAAACAAGACACAGTGCCTAAATCTGGCATGGTGGACACCAGCCATAACCAAAACATGCAAGAGAATGAGGAAGCTACTACATGATAGAGCAAACATGAACAATGAAGTAATTACTGATCAGTAGTATGGCAATAAAATCTGTCCACACATGCAATCCACTAAGGCCAGCCACAACAAGTGGAATCTGTAAATCCTGAGGCAATGTTACACCTGCCCCAAGTACACAGACAACCCCCAACTCCACCCAAGAAATACAAATATATGTGAGAGATGCAACCATCCATCCAAACCGGAGGCAGAGCTCCCTCAACTCAGTACACCCAAAACAAGTCAGTAGGAGAAGGTAACCACACACACCACAAACACATACCCACATAGACCTATCACAACTGCAAACCAAACACATAAACACAGAAATACATTCCCGGAGGCAGAAGTCACAAACACAGCACACCAACAGAGGCCTCTAAAGCAGACACCCAATGAAACAGCCTCCAAACATAGCACATGCAACACATAGCACACAAAGCTGGTGTGCCAAACAGTCACAGGCCAGAAGGAGAAACAACATGCCTGATACAGTTGTAATAGGTGACTCCATAGTCAGACACACTGCTGTCCCGCACACCAGACTGAACAAGGGAAAGGGTACAGTAAGCTGCCTGTAGGCTGCCACAATATGCCACATAACAGAAATATGTAGGTCCCTCCAAAGCAAATAGAAATATGATGCAGTCATAGTCCATGCTGGTGTGAATGACCTGAGATGTACTGCCCTAGACTACATGTAAAGAGACACAGATGAGCTATCCGATTATGTAGTCCAGGCCGGTATGACACTCACCGCAGCAACCTACCCTTACCAAGAATAATGCCACAGTACAAACACGGAATGATCAGTCATAGCAAGTAGCACACTTACTGGTGTCATTCCAAGGGGATCCAATGTCTGTCTGCTTGGAATGTCATGCTTGACAAGCCATGCAGCTGCCCTTGGGATGTCCTGCACCTGTTACCCCTGGGCGTCTGAATATTGGATAAGGCCTTTGCCACCTCCATACAGCCTTTTGTAGGCAAGGCTGAAAAGACTGACCCACCACCCGAGAAAACATAAGTGGGAAGAAACATAAGGGAAATGCTGACCAATGCCAGATGTGTACACCCCAATATGCATGCTCCCGAGGCCATCCCCAGAATAGAGAACATTGATGTCTGTGCAGTGACAGAAACCTGCTGCAAGGCTCCTGACAGCACACCAGCACTACCAGGTTATACCACGTACCATGTGTCATGGCCCCAAAACCTGGAACACAACATAAAAGGAGGGTGAGTATCCATAGGCAGCACAGACACCCATATGTCCAGGTAACTGACAATGCACAAGGCAGTGGAGTTCACCCATGTGCAACTAACTGTAGGCAAGACTGCTGTGCAGTCTGTAGCATGCTACAGACCGCACTCTCACACAATAACCTCCCCAACCGTCCTGAAGACACTGGACAGTATGAATGTCCCACCAAATACCAAACAAGGTACCATGAATTACCACATAGGTGGTAAACCATTATGTATGGAAGGAGTAACCAGGGACCTAGGGACACAAGTGGACAGTAACCTGTTATGTGACACCCACATTGCCAATGTGGCTATGAAGACTGTCTACATGTGACACCGTATCAGGAAAGGAGTCATATCTATGGCAACAGAGGTCACTGTGCCCCTATACTTTTCCCCAATCACACCCATAATCTAGTACAATGCCTCATATGGGATCTACCTTACCTGACACCTGCAGCTAATGTAATGGAAAGGAAAAAAAGTAAAACCAGGGGAACCTAGGGAACCCCCCAAAGTTGGAAAAAAGGTAACCTGTTTTTTTGGGGTTGGGGGACACCCCACATTGGGGGGCCAAGGGGGTTGGGGGTTTTTAAAGGAAGGGGGGAAAACGGGGTTTCAAAAAACTTTTTTTTTTTTTTTTTTTTTTTTTTTTTTTTTTTTTTTTTTTTTTTTTTTTTTTTTTTTTTTTTTTTTTTTTTTTTGTTTTTTTTTCAGGTATTTTTTTTTTTTTTTTTTTTTTTTTTTTTTTTTTTTTTTTTTTTTTTTTTTTTTTTTGGGGGGGGGGGCGGGGGGGGGGGGGGGGGGGGGGGGGGGGGGGGGGGGGGGGGGGGGGGGGGGGGGGGGGGGGGGGGGGTGGGGGGGGGGGGGGGGGGGGGGGGGGGGGGGGGGGGGGGGGGGGGGGGGGGGGGGGGGGGGGGGGGGGGGGGGTACCGAAAAGGGAAGAAAGCAAATCATAAATGGCCATAATATCCACATAGCAAGGGGTCTCAAAGCCACACACACTCTGGCTAGGCTAACAAATGCCCAGGGTGGATAGCCTAGTATGAACCTATGAACCTATGTAGATACAAATTGTACAGGACACTAAGGATAATCCCAAGGCTTACAACTGATGGTAGGAGCCATGTTGGGAATTCACAGATATGCCCTGAATCACACAAATACCACAAACACACACACATATTGCCAACATACATCCTGACAGGTGCAGTGCAAACCCCCACCCCACTTAATGCAGAATATCTATCCCAGCAGACTGCTGGCCCCCTGACATTGCAGATGCTGAGGTAACAGACAACATCTCCAAAGCAAAACACACAGCAGCAATGGTATGAGATGGTGTCCTGGGCTTAGTGCAACATGGACTCTAAGATGAATGGAATGCCGAACCACACTACTGCTCAATGTCAGCCTTACCACAGAATATGTACCCAAAGAGCAGTGTACAACAACAGTGGTCCTTCTCAACAAAGGCGTTGCCTGAATGGATACTGAACAGTACTACCACAGAATCCTGAGAAGCCCAGATTGCACAGCTATGGAAAGGATCAGCATGTACCACAGACATAAGGATGTTGGGGACCTACTGACACCGGACCCAACCCAGTGTGGCCTTCTCAAGTGCAGATCCTGCCCCTAACCATGTTTGACTCAATTGAAACAGTCATTAAGGTCATTGATGAGGGCAATGTGCTCCACACAGTGTATCTGGACCTTGCAAAGGCTTCTATACAATACCCTACATGTTCAGTATAGATAGGCTCACCAGCGTAAATATAAAACCCACATGTCAGTAGAGGGTTGCAAACCAGACCAAGGACAGAACAGACATGGTCAGACATGCTTCAGCCATGTCAGACTACAAACCAGATATAACTGGCATCCCACAAGGCTTTGTCCTGGTATCTCCCTGCCTGGTATATATGTCCCATAGGTACAGGCAAACATGGAAGGACTGTGTCCTAACATGTTTGCAGAGGACTACAAACTGCTCACCACATATGATCCACCAGCTGACACATGCATCCCACAAAGGGCCACATAGAAACAGACAACTGGTGCCATAGCTATGTCAGCAAGCTAAGTGCAGAAACATGTATAGTCAACCCCGTGGATATACAGTAAATGCCCACCACTACCACATAGGTGTTAACCCATTATGTAGTTAACATGTAATGAGAGACCTGGGGACACAGGGTGATAGATATCCTGCATTGGACAAACATGTGCTGTAGTGTTTACAGAAACATACCATATACCCACCTAATCATGAAGGCTGTCAGATCTACATAAGGGGAGGTCATTGTGGCTCTGCAGTCATCCTGCATCAGTGGTACAATCAACTACAATAGCCCCTGTGGGATGTACCTCAGCAGACACCTCCATCAACTGTAAAGTCCCCAACAGTACCTCATCAGGAGTATCAAACAGCCTACACAGATGCCATGTGTTGCCTGTGTTGCTGGCATCAATAAACATGCTGCACCCTAGTACAATCTGAATGGCAGTGAGCTATGCACATGAGAGACCTGAACCCCAGCACTGACTTACATAGGACAAGCTGTACTGTGTGATCCATAACACAGAAGCCACTCCCACCCATGAGTGAACCCTCAGCACAGGCTACCCATAGAGTCACTTATCAATCTTCCTCAATAGGAATCCTGATGGGTGGATGGGAGATGGTAGGTTTATCCTGGGTATCACTGTCATGTCACAGGTAGACAGCGGCACAGTATACTAACCATGACATATGTCATGGCAAACTCCTCTTACAATGTGTGTTGAAGGACAAACACACTCTCCAACTTGCATTAGACATGGACTAGGGCACATCGCTAGTGTTTGCAATTGTACACCTATGTTGTGGAATACACTAACAATGTTGGAGAAGCCTGGTGTAAGTAGTTCATATCTGAACAGAATGCAACATGGTCAGATGTACACAACTGGCCCCAACCAGGCTGTTGTGCCCACTATCGAAATGTAAAGCAGTGATAGCAGTAAAGCCCAGGATACTGTCCACCACAGTCAAAGTACTACCAGTACACTATACAGTACTACAGTGTTAGGTCAGTGTGAAAGGATGTTGACAACTGTATGCAAAGTATCCCATGCAAACACTGCAGGCACAGTATAATCCTGTTGTGTTCACACACAAAGCAGTTGTACAGTAACTACACAACATGACACACAACCCACAACCATAAGCGGGTGATAGTTTGTGAAGTTCACACACATCCACAAATGTGGTGGGCTGCAGAGTCCAACATATGGAATGCTCACACTGGGCATGCTCACACACTTTGACAACATGCCATGGGAAGTCTGAACTGGGCATGCTCACACACTTAGTCCAAATCTTGGTTTAGCAGTTGGACACACATATCTGGTATTGTTATGTGTTATGCCAGGAACCAACCACATTACAGCAGTCTGCCCAGTGCACACAGTTAAATGACTACAGAGACATACGTGATATAGTGGATCCCTCCCATATGCAAACATTTTCCACAGATGCAGAAGTTGTTCATACCAACAGGGAATGCTATGGCAATAAAGATATGCAAACAGTCTATCAGCAACAAATAATGTGCATTTGACAATTAAACATAATGGTGTAGAGGTCAACACTAGGCTGTTTGCCCTAGGGAATGACAGCTTAGCCATAGTGTGCTTGGTGTCTGCCTCCCCACAGGATGCACATTCCCCTTTCTAAACACAGATGATGTCAGCACCCTATAAGTACAGCAGGAGAAAAGAAACTTCCCAGTAATCCGAATAGCGCGCTCTGCTAATGCGTCCGTCTCAAGTATCATAACATAGTTAGGTAGGGGTTTCAAATCCTGCAAGTGCTCAGTGTGTGTGTGTGGGTGTGAGTGGGGGTGGTGTGTATGTAAGTCTGTGTGAGGGAAATGTCCCTTTTGGCAAATAGGAAAAGACACTACAGGATGCACATTCCCTTTCTAAACACCGATGATGTCAGCACCCTATAAGTACAGCAGGAGAAAAGAAACCTCCCAGTAATGCGAATAGCGCGCTCTGCTAATGCGTCTGTCTCAAGTGTCATAACATAGTTAGGTAGGGGTTTGAATCCTGTGAATAGCAAGTATGTGTGTTTGTCTGAGAGGGGTTAGTGTGTGTGAGGGAAATGTCTCTTTTGGCAAATAGGATAAGACACTACAGGATGCACATTCCCTTTCTAAACACCGATGATGTCAGCACCCTATAAGTACAGCAGGAGAAAAGAAGCCTCCCAGTAATGCGAATAGCGCGCTCCGCTAATGCGTCTGTCTCAAGTGTCATCACATAGTTAGGTAGGGGTTTGAATCCTGTGAATGGCAAGTGTGTGTGTTTGTCTGAGAGGGGTTAGTGTGTGTGAGGGAAATGTCCCTCTTGGCAAATAGGATAAGACACTACAAGAATGCACATTCCCTTTCTAAACACCGATGATGTCAGCACCCTATAAGTACAGCAGGAGAAAAGAAACCTCCCAGTAATGCGAATAGCGCGCTCTGCTAATGCATCTGTCTCAAGTGTCATAACATAGTTAGGTATGGGTTTGAATCCTGTGAATGGCAAGTGTGTGTGTTTGTCTGAGAGGGGTTAGTGTGTGTGAGGGAAATGTCCCTTTTGGCAAATAGGATAAGACACTACAGGATGCACATTCCCTTTCTAAACACCGATGATGTCAGCACCCTATAAGTACAGCAGGAGAAAAAAAACCTCCCAGTAATCCGAATAGCGCGCTCTGCTAATGCGTCCGTCTCAAGTGTCATTACATAGTTAGGTAGGGGTTTGAATCCTGTGAATGGCAAGTGTGTGTGTTTGTCTGAGGGGGGTTAGTGTGTGAGAGAAATGTCCCTTTTGGCAACTAGGTGAACAGACTACAGGATGCCCATTCCCTTTTCTAAACACCGATGATGTCAGCACCCTATAAGTACAGCAGGAGAAAAGAAACCTTCCAGTAATCCGAATAGCGCGCTCTGCTAATGCATCCGTCTCAAGTGTCGTTAGGTAGGGGTTTGAATCCTGTGAATGGCAAGTGTGTGTGTTTGTCTGAGGGGGGTTAGTGTGTGAGGGAAATGTCCCTTTTGGCAACTAGGTGAACAGACCACAGGATGCCCATTCCCTTTTCTAAACACTGATGATGTCAGCACTCTATAAGTATAGCAGGGGAAGAGAAAACCCCCCAGTAATGCAAATAGCATGCTCTGCTAATGCGTCCGTCTCAAGTGTCATAACAGTCAGATAGGGGTTTGAATCCTGCAATTGGCAAGTGTGTGTTTTTGGCTGAGGGGGGTTAGTGTGTGTGAGGACAATGTCCCTTTTGGCAACTAGGTGAACAGACTACAGGATGCACATTTCCCTTCTACACACTGTTCAGCAGACGGCCATGGCTCTGGCACAAGTTGTCTGTTGCTATGATGCCCCTTTGGAAGATGCTTGTGTCAGCTGGGGAGTCGATTATGGTGTCCAGTTTGCAGTCATCTACATATTTGGACAGCCACAGTTCATCCGTGTTGGCCTGTAACTACAATAAATATATACCAAACAAGAGGGTCCCAGGACTGAGCCTTCTGGGACACAACCTGTAACTGTTATGGGGTCTGGCATGGCTCCAGCAATGCTAACCATGTGGGTTCTGTGCTTGAGCCACTGTGCAATCCATCTAGTGACATAGGGGCTTATATTTCAGCTGGTGAGCTTCCCTAGAATGCCCAAGTGGGGTATTGTTGCGAAGGCGTTTGCAAGGTCCAGGTAGGCTGTGTGAACCACCTTCCCTCGGCAATGGCCTTGGGTACTGTATCAAAGAAATCAACCGGTTACACCCGGTAGTGCTGGTGTGCTCTCAGTAGCCCTGAACCAGGCATCTGTTACTGCACAGATATCGATGTTTTCCATGCCAAGGAGTGTTTTGGGTGCATGCATCTGGAGGTTTAGACATCTGGCGTTGGGCAGCATTGCTCTTAGTGTCTTATCCCTTGTGATACCTATGAAGGTGGGTTTGTCATTTGAGCCCTGCCTAACATAGGCACTATGGGGGTAGCAAGAGCCTTTGCCAATATCTGAAAGGCCAGGGTGACAGGTGCAGGCTGTCCCTAGCAAAGCAGGTAGTTCAACAGAAGATGAATGTGTGAAGGTGTAGTGCCTGTGATTAGTTAGCAGTAGCATATATGACTGCTCACGTGGACACATGCCAGGCAGGTCATATGCACTGTGTCACAGGCAATGTACATGTGAACAGGACAAACAGTGGCAACCTGTCAAGTGGGACATGGACATACATATAGTAGGCTATGCAGATGGCACTAGGAGTCCACAGAAGCTCTATAACTATGCATTGCAGGTGTGATCGGTATTCCAGGGTAATTGCAAGCAAACATGCATGCAAACAAAGATACAGTAAACAGGGCTCCATGTAGTCCATTGTACAACAAACAAGCTGTACCAGTTCCAGTAGGTAACACTGCAAATATGCAGGCACTATGCACATGTACATGGAAATACACAGGTCAGATGGCTAGGGTCAAGTCTCAGTGCACACAAGTGTACGGAACATGCATGTACTGTCAGGATGTACAATAACTGGCTAGAAACCCATGTGCTCATACCTGCAGTAATACACATGTCAAATAACAGACACTGAGCCTTCACTCAGTGGTTCCATACTTAGTAGGATGTATGCTCCCTGGCCCGCCACCACAGTATCCCTGACATATATGGGGACTCTCCCTCCTGTGACAGTTAGTTATGTGTGTTGGGGCTGTCTAGCATGGTATGAGATGTGTGCATGCAGTGCTAGGGTGCTCCTGTGTGTCCTGTACCAGTTGTGTAGTTCTGCACACATATCAACATCCTCAAACGTCTGCATTGCAGAGTCTAGTGTGGGCAACATGCCACTTGCAATTTACATGTCCATCATTGTGTATTACTACATTCATTACCCTATCCCCTGTGCTACCTATGTATGTAGCCTTCTGTTGACATCATTACCACCAGTATGCCAACATGTGCAGATGATACACTATGGTACTTACCATGGGTGTAGACAACAGGACATGACAATCACACACTTACTGCATCAGGCATGCTGTGATATACCCACAATTAATTCAGCACACAGTACTGTTAACAACATGATACTATTACTACACATCTATGTGGTCACCCTGTGCATCAGCAACATGTTAACCTGTACCTGCACAGTTGTTACAGATTGCAGGAGGTGGCACAGTTTCATCATATGCACAGGGTGTGAACTTGGTATGCCTGAGTCAGCCACCCATACCACCAATTGACATGTATGTGTATGTGTGTTGGTGAGGGACAGCAGTAGAAGGTGGGGCAATGTTGATGCAGTGTGTGCGTGTATGCAGTAGCCCTAGGTGTTGTCAATTTGCATGTGTGTATGGATGCACACAGTTCCACCTCATGGCTGCCATATACTGGTGTTTGTGGACAGCCACAGACTGTACCTGCCAGGTCATACAGATCAGTGTCTCTGGCCACGGACACGGTACCTGTGCCTTGCAGGGGTGCTATGGACCGTATCCGGTACCAACTCAGACTGGGTACTGTCATCAGAAGCAGGTGTTCGTTGACTGGACACAGATCCCTGTCGGGCCTGGCCAGAGCCACGTGCACGTGGTCTCCTGGGGCGGTCTGATGACAGCACAGACCCAGCATTGCTGGGGCTGCTGCTGGCACTACGGGCCGCGGCCCTGTTGTCGTCCGCGCCGACTGCCAGCTGCTGCTGTTGCTGGCATACGGCCACGTCGACGCCTCAACTGCCCACCATCACACTGGCTCATGGACATGTAGTTGTGGAACCGGTCTAATATGTCCCCACAACGTCTGTCTACGACATCGGTGAAATCACAGATGGCAGCCGCAATGTCACGCATACTGTCAGTCATGGCTGTGCGACATGCTGCCAGCTCCCTCAGACCCTGTCTGGTGTACCGTTCCATACGTGACTGTGCTTGCATGACAGTCCGAAACATAGCTGAGGTTGTAAGACCTCTGTGGGCACGTCTGACAGGGCCAGTACGCCCATGGATGCTTCCACGAGAACCCCTGGACATCTGTCTGTGTGGTACCATCTCTGGGCCATGCCCATGGCTGCTGTGTGGGGAAGCATGTGCCACAGATACCACATTACCCTGGTCAATGCCCACTGTATGCTGTCCATCACCTAGGGACAGTGGTGACAAGGGGTGTATTGGCAGGATAACTGTGCGCATTGATGGGGTCGACAGGTGTGTACTGTCAATTGGCAGACCAATGGCAGACCCTGGCATACCTTCCTGTGCCATTACGCCAATGTCATCATTATCAGTACCCACGGCACCTGACTCAGGTTCCCTGCTACATGACACCAGAGCAGCAACAGAACCTGTGGGAAGGAAACAGGAAACACAGTTTACAATGTCTACACATTACCAGCGATGCACACATGCACAGGTGCACACATGCACACATGCACACATGCACACGTGCACACATGCACACATGCACAGGTGCACACATGCACACGTGCACAGGTGCACACATGCACACATGCACACGTGCACACATGCACACATGCACATATGCACACATGCACACGTCCACAGGTGCACACATGCACACATGCACACGTGCACACATGCACATGTGCACACATGCACACGTGCACGCGTGCACACATGCACCCATGCACACGTGCACACGTGCACACATGCACACATGCACACATGCACACATGCACAGGTGCACACATGCACACATGCACATGTGCACACGTGCACACATGCACACATGCACACATGCACACATGCACACAGTTTCACACAATTGTACAGTACTCAGTATGCGTGATATCAACACACAGACACAGACACACCTAGATGCATACAAAGAGCACTACTAAGTGAGCCAAATAGTACTATTACTATCAACACTATTACAGGAATTGTTAATACACACTCACCAGCATGGATAGGCTGCATTGCAGTTATACCAGAGGGTCCTGCAGACATGAAGAAACTAATGTCAGTGGGCACAACTGTGCCATTGTTACTGAGTATGATACAGGTCAGGAGTACAACAGTCGCCTTTCACAGGTCGGCAGCTAATATTGAGGATATCACACTTGCACATTAAATACTATGGTGACAGCTACAAACCAAGGACACACCTCACACATGCATTAACTACCAGTGTACACAACAGTCAACTATACATATGACATATTACCTGCACGCTCACCGCCTTGCTGCTGTGTGGCTCCAGCCTCCATCATGATGCATGTCTGCTGCTGTTGTTGTTGCTGGTGGACTGGAGCCACTACACTCAGGAGTAGTCCCTCCAGTCTGGTGAGTGGGGGATGTGTAGCCACCCCACCACCTGTGGCGACCTGTTGCCTGTGGATATCTGACGCACGCTGACGGACATGTCTGATTAAATCACTGCAGTGATGTCGTACCTGCTCATATGTCCTATTATGCGTGCCTATATCATTTACCCGACGGACAAGGTCTTGCCACAGTGCAGCCCTCTCCTGCTGATTCTGGCTGGTGCGGGAAAAGAGTATTGCATAGTCCCGCACCAGGCTCTGGTGTATCTCCTCATCCTCAGCTGTGGAGTAGGTGGGGTTCCACGGGTGGGCCATGTACCTGAGAAAGAAAATAACCTGGTATCAGCAATATATGTCAGCAGACTTTGGCACACATACTACACATGCTACTCGACTGTTATGATACAACATATCTCACATATGTAGCATCTGTCTGTCTATTGGTGGATACACATGTAGATGGCCAGGTATCAGTGCTCGGCCAGCAACTGTGCAACAGTACCTGGCAGATGCCATACGACATACTACCAAACACCAGCAGTCAGAACACCGATTCAGGTCAGAAGCATCTCCTCACTCTGGGGGTTTGTATCTAGGTACTGTATGGCCTACATCGGCAACTACTGTGGGCTGACCACACACTGATTGCCCTGGATATACATATCCCACCTCCACCACCAGCACAGATGACTATAGTGCATAACATTACAGCTACAAACTTTACACTTTGTAACAGTGATATGGTATCCTTACAGCCCACTGGGCCAGTGGCAGATACAACCCACAATGGTGACCCCTACACAATTGCTTTCTACAGACATCTCCAAGAATGCATGGATCATGCAATCCCATATCTGACCAGGACACTCTCCACAAAGGGACAGCATCCTGTCTGGTGGACCCCAGCCATAGACAGATTGTATTACAGAAGATGGAAGCTACTGCAAGACAGAGCATCATTCACTGAAGGGAGGGCATGTCTGAGCAGCACTGGTAAGGATCTATTTCCCATCATACTGACTACATGGGCAACGTTGAGAGGGAAATCAAGAGTGACACTACAGATGACCAGGAGGCCTTCCTCAGTTATGTTAGCAACCTGGTCAGGAGCCATCCTCTATGCCCATAGGTAGTACACAACACATATTTCACTGACACCACAGATATCGACAACATTGTGGTGGACAGGTTCAGTGCAGGTGTCACCCCACCCTCTCCCCTGTAATAAGGCATAGTTATCCCAGCTGACTGTAACCTCCCCGTCATCACAGATGTCCAGGTGAGAGACACCCGCAGGACAGCAAAATACACAACATGGATGGGACCTGATGGTATCCCCAGTTGCATGCTACATAACCTCTGACAGGAGCTAAACACACATATAGGAGTGCTATGTAACACTAGCCTGACTACAGGATATGTACCTGTACACTGGTGCACAGCAGCAGTGGTTCCATTCCATGAAGGAGGCACCTCACCATACCAATACAATACAACACAATACATTACATTACAATACAATACTATACAATATGCTATTGCCCCTGTGTCTACAGCAGCGTACTGTTCTGCTACCCTGACCATTGTGACACATGTGGTGTGATGGTAACTGCTGCTGTCACACAGTTACACAGGGTGACTCATATGGCATATTACCTATCTGACTAACATTCAGCAGGGGTATGTGTGACATGTACTCATGGGGAGTCTCGCTTCTTAACACTGTGTGGTTTATTGCAGGGTGTGTCTTATCTGTGAGTAGGAACTCTTACCTCCACATGTGCACACTATTGCAGTGGCACGGACGACACACAGCAGACATGTAGGTTGTGGATGGTGGGAGGTGTTACTATGGTTGTTGGACATCTGTCATGGGTGTGACCTCCATATGTAAATCTGGGAGTGGTAACCTCTATGTGGGTAGCATATGTGTACTCTGTGGTGTTGTCAGTCACTGTGCATTGGTAATGTGTTTGAGTGTGTTGTCACAGTGTTGTACATGTCACTGTGTCCTTCTCCATATCTGTTGCTGTCATGTGAGGTCCATACCATGGCATCCATTATGTGGTGTGGGGGGTACACCGACCTACATGTCCATACCTGACTCACCATGTCTGCGGACACATACCATGTGCAGGTATTCCAGGGATAGTGTGCCACTGTGACTATCATTGGGACCACTATTCTACACATTTCTGACCCTGCTCACCCTTGACACATGCAGTGGTGGGCGGCCAATCACATATCTGGTGGTTACTGGTGTGGGTGATCTGGAATGTGGTATGATACTCCGGATTTGACACTGGTGTTCACTCCATGCCTTTGTCACCAGGCACCTGTTGCAATACATCTGTACACATGTGCCTCACTCAGACTTTATATACATCTCTCTCTCTCTCTCTCTATATATATATATATATATATATGTATATAGATATATCTATATGTATATAGATATATCTATATATATATATATATGTCCGTATACATATACACATATATATTGATGTACATATATTGCCATAGATGTGGAGGGGGGGCACAGAGGGGGTGTGAGTGACAGAGGGGGTGGGACAGGCTGTGTTGCAGGTCATCATATACAATCATACCTGTAGGTAGTCAGATCAGTCTGTCTATGTATATGTATCTACATATATCTATATCTGCATGTGTGCATTACATAGATATGTTGGTACAATATTCTATCGACATCTGTCTATGTATTCCTACATCTCTCTCTCTCTATGTATGTATACATATATGCATATCATATATATATATATATATATATATATATATATATATATATATATATATATATATATACATATATATATATACACATACATATGTTGACATACATACATATCCATATGTTAGACAGGTATATCAACATATTTGTCTACCATACTGTATACACACACTAACATACTGCTAAACATACATAGCTGTGTAACCTAATTTGTACATGGCACTACAACCTACAATCAAACAACATTGATATGTGCACATACATGCTCTCACATACAAATGTATGTACAGCCTTCACTGATAGTTGCTGTATGTCTCCTGCCCTTTATACATCTTCATATACATATGGATACAGACCAATGACACATATGGAGGGTTCACAGTATGTAGACCTTTATAGTATTACTTTACATTACCTGTGTTTGTCACAGCTGCTTCTGCTGCTGCTGTCTGGTTCTCTGTCCTGCTGCTCCACTTCCCAGTTGTCAGCTTTCAGGTAGCTGTTGCTGAACAATTCGTTTCTGTCTGCTTAATTGCAGTTTCTCTGTCTCTCTCTCTCTCTCTCTCTCTGTCTGTCTCTCACGTCCTTCTCAGGGTGCAATGAAAGTATTGCATGCGTGGACATGGAGTACAGCATACTTTTGTAGGTATCTGCATATGCCCATGTGATGGCCTCTGCACCAATTGTTAGCCAGCATTTGCTAATTGCATGCAGCCAGTTGTGTACTGATTGCAGTTCTCACTGTGATTTCAGAACAGTGCTATAAAAAGGTGTGTGAGATAGGCGTAGCCCTTTCAGATGTTAAGGGCAGGGACCATGCTGTTATGCTGCGGACAATGTTCTGTGAGTGTAAAGGTTGGTATCTCTCTCATATTTCCAGGTGTGTTGTAGATTAACATTCCTCCATTCATTTCTCCAGTTTCCTGTACTAACTGTGTATGTACACTGACAACTACAACTACTACTATTGTTAATGTGTGTGTGTGTGTGTGTGCTTTCCTTTCACATTTGCTTGCACTCTGTTGCTAAGTCTTCAATAGTTGCCCTTTACAGTCACTACTTGTATGCCTGCTAGGTGTCTTGACTGTAGTGTGCTGCTGTAGCTTTCCTATTTTCCATGTACATTCACACCTTGGAATGCTTGCTATATCTGCTAGGGTGTTACAGCATGCAGTGTGGTCTGGCCATGGTGTGGGCCTTGACATCTATTAGGGTATTTGAGTATGCTGCTAAGCAGGCCCCAGAGACCTTCAGGTTTATCAGTTATGTGCCTCATGGAATGGTACATATCAGTGGGGTACACCCATTAAAATGTCTGGTATGCTGCAGTTGTGACTGTGGGTTAGCATGAGCATATGTATTACTACACTTTTTCTGCCATGCGAGTGGTGAATACTTTCCGGACTCCATAGTTACCATTGCATGTGTTACACCTTTCTGCCTACTGTTTGTACATTTCACATGGGGTCTGTGGGGCATCCCTGTAAGACATTCACTGTTGCTATGTCTAGGTTCTTAACTATTCAAATATGGTGGTGTTGGACCCGTCATGTGTACAGATATTTGCAGGCTGTCCACATTTCTGCCTCATAATTTGGTCAATATCTCATGCACACCTTTATCTGGCAAGTCAGTCTGGGCTCAAGTCAGAATATGGTGACAAACATTCAAGTTCCAGACTGCATACCCTTCCAAACATCCCACAAGGTGTAGACCCTGTTACTTTCTGAACTGTCTGCGTTTGTTGTAACTTTATTTGTAATGTGTCCCTGGTTTTGGGCCTTTGCTCCACATATTTTATTACTTGGTCCGGATGTGTTCCTGTAAGAGGTTGTGGGGTATGGGCAGTGCTTATCCTGCTGTGAGTATGTGTGTGTCTTGCAAGGTGCTATGGTGACATTATTACCTACTAGCTTCCAACTAGCATGGCTGTTTCTGTTTACACACTACTATTATGGAAATCCACCAGTTTTGTTTGTGATTCTAAATGTCATGCTTTGTGTACTACACATCTATATTCCCTTTACATTCATTCCTACTGTTACATGATATATTTACTTTAGCACAATGTTTCTATATAAGAGTCATGGCTTAGTAGTAAGTCATGCAGACTATAATTGCCAAGGTCCTGGGTTCGGGACTCACAGTGGGATTTTATTTTTCATTTGAACCGAGTACAAGACCTGTCAATCAAAGTGCCTAAGGCACTTTTAAGCAGTTGTAACCGGGTTAGCGCTGGTTTGCGCGGAGCTCACGCATGCGCACTGGCGGTTAGCTCTGCGCACACAAGCGCACACCTGCTTACAACCACTTAAACGTGCTTACTCTTGCGCACACCCGCGCTATTTTCCTTGAAAGAAAAGAAAATGGGGAGACAGGAAAGTGGTGAAAAAGGGGTCACAAAGAGGGTAAGACAGTAGGGAAACAAGCTTGGGATGTGCAGGAGGGATGTAGGTAAGGCCCATAGCTGCCCATTTCTTCAGCAGCAACAGCTGTGCATATGTATGTAATTTGGTGTGACATTTGAAACCTTCCACCCCTGAGAGAGGTGTCAGGACAACAATAATACTTGTTGTACAGCCAATTGGAATTGATAGGTTCCATGTCCAGTAGACATGTGTGCGGAATGGGCAGCTATGTATGAGGCGTAATTTTTTTGTGGGTACAGAGTGCCCTTTTTTTTTTTAGGTGAGAGTGGTATGTCAGGTGAAGGTAGTCGGTACAGCTGGGGAGGTAGGTTGGGTAGGTTAACAGACAAGACAAACAAGACGCATACAGGGGTGGTGTATGACACGTGTGGGGGTTACACAATTGACGGGATGGAGGTTTGGATATCCAGAGCCCATGCGCTCACAGATGGCAAGACTGGAACTCACATCCCCACCCAAAGGCAGTTGCCACTGTTCCTTCACTGCCCAGGACGGGCTGTGCTGGGGCTGTGTAGGCGGGCAACGGGCATGCCCGTTAGTTGCGCCACCCGTGCCTCGAGCTGGCGAGGGGCTCGAGGACAGAGTCCCGAATCTCCCTCGCACCACAGTCCGGACGCTACGGAGGGTGAGTGGTGGATCTCCTCCGGCCACACTTGCAGAGGGGGGGCGAGCCCCATCCCCTGCAGCGCTTCCACCCGCAGGTGGCAGAGGGCCACCGGAGGAGGGTCCGGACTCGGCACTAGTGCCAGGTGCACTCGCCAGCTGAGGTGGGAGAGGTGGGTCCGCTGGAACCCGCCTTCCCTGTCGTTCTATGTTTTGCATTATGTCATGACAGTTTGGGTTAGTGACATTTAATACCATTCACAATTAGTTGTAACAGCATGCATTAGTATTCCCATTAACCAAACACCCAGATATTCACACCATTGAACATCGTGCATAACACATGCATAATTTGAACAGTAATACACAGTCCAACAACATGCAGGGTTGATTGATGGCAACAGGCCATCAGGTGTGGATGTATGAACAGGGCGGATGCATCAACAGACATGCAAATATATATGACCCAACAGGACAGACGTCCAGGGGTGGTAATTGTGATTGCACATACCATTTTCACGTGGAATGGGTTATAGGTGGTTAGAGGGTGGGGTAAATAAAGTGATATTAACACCTTTGAATACAAATACATATGCTGTACATTTCTAATAGCTACAGTTATATACACACTACTGTTCTAACTACAGTGTCCTATATATTAACTACTTAACCTTGCAGATGGAACTGTTACTGCAACATCAATCTACATTTTATTGCTGTTCATACACATTCATATCAAGCTTTGTTCAGATACATCATCCTGTTACCTGTGCTTTATATACTTGTGGACAAGTGTGGATG